>NC_140489.1:65082622-65682622 GCF_964271855.1 Acomys minous | reverse complement strand
ACTTAAAGAAATGCTCAACATTCCTAGTTGTCAGGGAAATGCAACTCAAAACAACTCTGAAACTACATCTTACACCTATACGAATGCCTAAAGAATAAAAACTCAGGTGACAGCATAGGTTGGCAAGGATGTGGAGAAAGGGGAACACTCCTCCATTGCTGGTGGGAATGCAAACCTGTACAACCACTTTGGAAATCAATCTGTTGCTTTCTTAGGAAATTGGGCATAATTCTACTTCAGCCATATCACTTCTGGTAATATATCCAAGAGATTCTCCACCATTCAACAAGGACATTTGCTCAACTATGTACATAGCAGCTTTATTCATAACAGCCAGAATATGGAAACAACCTACATGTCCATGAACTGAAGAATGGATAAAGAAACTGTGGTACATTTACACAATGGACTACTATTCAGCTATTATAAACAAGGAAATCTTGAAATGTGCAGGCAAATGGTTGGAACTAGAAAAAAATCATCCCGAGTAAGGTAACCAGAAATACATGCATTGTATATATACTTATTCATAAGTAGATATTAGCCACATAATACAGGATAACTACACTACAATACAGAGACTGGAACTTCAACCAAGGTTCATGTATTATGTGTACCGACACCCTCTGTTTAGATGTAGTAGCACAGTCTCTTTGTGGGTCCAACAACATGGAGAAGAGGGACTACTTTGGACATATACTCTGGCCACCAATCTTTGATCATTTCCCCATGGCAGGGCAGCCTTGCCAGGCTACAGAGGTAGAGTTTATAGGTAGTACAGATGAGACTTTATAGGCTGTGGTCAGATGTTAGAGCAGGAAGGCTCCACTTTCTAAGGACTAGTGGAGGGAGGAAGGGAGGGAGGGGGGTTCGGGAGGGAGTGAGAGAGGGGGATACAATCAGAATGTGAGGAATTTAAACTGAAGAACAAGCAGGTAACTTATATTGCTAGTCCCACTATATGGGAATAGTTCTAAGACTGGCAGAGACATGAATATCTAGGCATAAACAATGCGGTTTCTTGGCTACAGAACACCTATGAATTATTATTAGAGGCTATTCTTCATATGTCATGAATGAAGATTTACAGATGTCTATTTTTCTGCCCATCCAAAAAACAAAAAAACAACCTCAAGTGTTCTGTGCATCAGGCAAACCTTATACATTTATAATTTTAGGACTGTATAATTCTTGTGACAAATTGTATGTTTTCAAAAAAAAAGAGTCAGACATTTGTATTTGATAAGACCTGACAGGATTCATTCCTCTCAGCATGCTGGACACTGACATTCTGCATCCCTCCTGTTGCAGCACCAAGTGCTTCAGTTCCTGTTCCTCACCAGAAAAGGACAGCTCCCAAGACACCTTCAAAGAAAGCTTCCAATCCCAATTAGTCCAGCATTTCAAATCCTCCCACACAGGACTCTAATTAAGCCTGGAATTTCTCAACATTTACAAACTGGACCACAAGTGCTATTCTTGGCTTGTAAACCATTTCCCCAATTTTATTTGGGTCCCTACAAAGGTATTATTTGTCCCAATTCAGCCAGAAGAAACCTTAAGAGAATGATGCTCATTTTCCATGTAAAGTAAGGGGAATGCAGGTGATTTGATCCATTTGTTGGGGCAGCCTTGCAGGCAATGCAGGCTATCCTGGTGAGACCTAATTGTCTGTGGTCAGATGGTGGGTGAAGAGAGAAGCCCCCCCTTGTCAGAGGTCTAGGGGAGGAGAATAGGGGTGAAGAGTGAGGGAGGGTGCAAACAGGAAGATAACATCAACGGAATAACAATCGGGATGTAATGTAAATAAATTATAATAAATAAAAATTTTTAATGATTTATTGTGACTTATAATTTCAGAAATTTGGGGTTCTTAGCTTAGCTGACTCTCAGTTTATAGTGAGGCAGAATTTGATGGTTAACAAAAGCAGATTATTAAGGAAAGAGACTGGGACAAGAGATCACCTAGTATCATCCCACAATCATTTAGTTATATAGTAGGCTGCACATCCTTAAGTCTCTAGCATAGCCATCTTGATGCTCAGCATACAGCATTGCCTGTGTGGGAATTTCCATATACAACCCTAACACTGGGGATATCCTTGAAGAGTACTGTGGGCAGTACCTTTTGATTTCTCCCTTGGAGGCCTTGAGGTGACTGCTTTTGTTCCTCTACGAACTTGCCCCATGATATGCTGCCTTGTCACAGGCTTAAAAAGAACAGAGCAAATATCATGAACTGCAACCTTCAAAAGCATTTTCTTTTACAAAGTGGTTATCTAAGCCACTCTATTACAGCAATGGAAGCGGAATGGTTCATGGACAAATTTTATTCTAAATAGTACTGTAACTATGAACTTTCATGGAATAGAATTGGTCTAGCAATTACATTGTCCATTAATATTTTTACTTCATATATAATCTAGTGATCAAAGGTGAGGCACCAGAGTATGTGAGAAAGTCATATCCCACTCTCCACTCTACTGTGGAGAGTATTCTGTCCATTGGCTAGATCTGGGTAAGGGTTTAAAGTTTTACGGCCTGTATTGTCCTTGGCTGGTGCCTTAGTTTGAGCGGGACCCCTGGGCCCAAATCTGCCTATCATAATGTTCTACTTGTATGTTTCTAGGACCCTCTGGATCCTTCTACTTTGCCATTCTCGCATGCTTCTCTCATCTAGAGTCCCAATAGAATGTCCTCCCCTCTGTCTCAGTTTCCTGGTAAGTGAAGGCTTTCGTGGGATATGCCCCTTGGGCTAATATGCAGATATAAGTGAGTATATACCATTTCCCCTAGATGGGGAGACCTGGTGGCACTCAGAGGAAGGACAGCAGGTTACCAAGAAGAGACTTGATATCCTATGAGCATATACAGGGGGAGGTAATCCCCCTCAGGAACAGTCATAGGGGAGGGGAATAAGGGGAAAATGGGAGGGAGGGAAGAATGGGAGGATACAAGGGATGGGATAACCATTGAGATGTAACAAGAATAAATTAATAAAAAAAGGAAAAAATAATCTAGTGATATTTTGCTGAAACTGATAGAAATGTGAGATATAAACTTCTCTGAAAGTAATTTGAGCTAAGGACATAAGTGTTTCTTGTTGGAGAACAAGATTCCACATCAGCTAGTTATAATTGCAAATGCACAGCCATGGCTTTGTTTAGTATGTGAAGAGTTTGCAGACTTGAGTTATGTCAATTATGTTAATCAGGAGTCAGAATTCACACTTCCATTTAAATACTATCCTATGAGTAAATGTTTGTAGTTGCTTGAGTAAAATATATAAAGTAAAATATGTAAGCTAGGCATTATGGTTGTGCATATAGACATTTAATACACCTCTGCTTATAGTTATTTATGAATGTCATACAGCTTTGAAGGATGTTTATTCATATCTCAACCTCAAACTAAACCAAAGTAAATCAAAGACTTAAACAAAGAAATTTTCATTTCATCACGAGCCAACTGCTGCTGGCTGGCATGTCTTAAATAAAGACAGCTAATCCTTTATAATCATTAAGTACTCATGAAATTAATGAGTGAAATATATCAAGTTTATTCTCTCTCCACGACCAAGTACTTGTTCTCAGACAAAATGGAGTATCTCTGCCAATATTTTGCATTCCTCATTATTTTACCTAAGCACTATCACACACAAGTATTGTTTTTAAGTGAATTTAAATTTAAGGAAGTTGCATGCATTCCTTTGCCATTTTATTTTCCCTATTAAAGACTGGAAACTACTTTCCCTTCTTTCTCTTAAGCAGATTGGGGTGTTTTATCTGAAGTTTAAGTCCTTGTTACATTTGGAGTTGTGTTGTATACAGCATAAGAGAAAAGGAACAATGTTTATTCTTTAAGTCCTGAACAGCATAAAATAGAATCAGCAGAAAACAGGGGTGAATCTGAACAGTGTAAAAAGGTGCTGAATACAGCATATAGCTAACCCAGTCCCCTCCTCTTCATGTTTTTGGTATAGTTTCTGTAGTGAATGCAGAATAAATAATCCATTTCTGCTATTCTATCTTCTGCTCTGTATTTCTAATCTTTTGGTTTAAATCTACCATACAAAGCAGATCTTGTAGTCAAACTTCTCCAAACAGCATCTTGAGTTATTGGGTCCAAAATGATATATTTTGTTTCTAATATCCATATGGGGAAAAGCAATATAGGGTCTGGTTTTTGCTTACATAGGTAATATTTGTCTTTAATATACATACTGAATTTCCATATTATTTCATAAATGTTCTTTGGTACAAGAAGTTGTTATTACTAATTTTTGTTGGTAAACAGTTTTCATACATATAATTTCTGTGAATTATCCCTCAACTAAAAGCAGTAAATTTCAAACAAGTTACTTTAAAACTATTTGATGCAAAGTATTGGACAATGAATTAGACAATATTACTTATAACATTCTATTAATGGAAATAAAGTGTAGCCAAAAAATGAGCTAGTTAATGAAGCTACATTAGACTATGGAAATGAACTACTGTATGCAAAAACTGAACCTAGGAAATGGCCCAATGTTTGGATAATGTCCCTTTTTATTTTAATTCAAGTTACTCAGGC
This sequence comes from Acomys minous, assembly GCF_964271855.1. NCBI lineage: Eukaryota > Metazoa > Chordata > Mammalia > Rodentia > Muridae > Acomys > Acomys minous. The sequence goes on along the minus strand of NC_140489.1, from coordinate 65,678,047 downwards.
AAAGGCCCTCAAAATTGAAACCTATGCCACATGGCAGAGTTGACCAGTTTGAGCAGGCAGCTGGCCAGCCCAGCAGACGGACAAGCAAGTACCCTGCTAAGGAAGGGCTTGCTTCATGCCAAGCAGCTGTGTGGTGCATATTAAGTTCATTATTCCCTGATGAGAAATCCAAAAGCTCTGTCTACTTGGGACTGCTGTTTTGCTGGTTGGAAGCTTGTAACAGCTATGGAAGCAACTGATGCTAAGTGGCTCCCCAGGTTACCACATTCTATGTTTTAGAGGTAACTGCCTTAATAGGAATGAGCCATATTATTTTGGACATTTCCCCAAAAATGGTCTCTAATAATAACACTGCTGTAACTTAAGATTCATTTATCCACTTGCTTTAATATAATATTTTAAATAACATTGATATAAGGAATAATTGCAATTCAGTGTAAAAACCATTATAGTTATAAGTAAACCCACCAAAACCCCTACACAACAAAGAATAGAAAGCAGAATACAGAAATCCGTTGTATAACATGACAATATATCCAGAAGTTAGGATAGACCAAATAGCTTAACATGTGTACTGAGCACATCGGGAGCTGCCAACTCTGACTGCCATTCTCTAACCATCTCCATGATCTGATGTTGTAAAAAACTGGAGGCAAAGCTATGTCTAAGTAGATATTTACTCCCACTTCCCTCGTGTAGGACTGCATCCTCAGTCCTCTGAAACACTGAGGTCAGTGATAATCTACTGCCACAACTGTGATTTTTGGTATTTAATGAAATGAAAAAATAGGAAACACTTTACAATATTTAACTAATAAAACAAAATCAGTCCCTCATAGTCTCACCAATATTCAGATATACTTAACACATACAATCATGTGTAAGTAAAGTGTCTATGTTTTGATGTACGTGTGTATGTGTCACAGACAGTTTTAAACAGTCAAACTAAATAACATATCCAACATCTCACATAGTTCCCATTATGTGATTATTAGGGCTTGAGAATATGTGAAATCTATTCAGTGAGCTTCTATTGTACTTTCTATGTAGTCCACTAGCTTGCTAGATTCTATTGACTTTATAGCTGAAACTTCACACTAACCAAGCATCATTTCCTCACTGCACAGCAACACCAAGTCATTACCTGCCTGCTTGTTCTCACCTACTAATATTTTGAATTGAGTAGATTCCAAAATTAATTGAGATCCTACAGTATTTGCATTTCCTTCATTCCTATCTTACTTAATAACAGGTCCCCTAGAATCACATATGTACTCCCAAATGCCAGGATTTTCTTTGTCAGTTTGACATTGTCCTAATTTACTTATCAGTCAAAATACATTTATTCTGTCTCTACTCTTTAGGTTGTTGGAAGAATTTACAAAGATACCATTGGTATGTTATTGTTGTTTTAGTGTTTTGTTTTTATGACCAGAGAATTCACGAGTGAAACCATCTGGACCTAGGCCTTTTCTTGTTGACAGGCACTTCATTTTATTTAGTAATTTGTAAATGCTCTATAGAGATTTGCTCTTCCTTCGGGGTTCAATGTTGCCTGCCATTTTTTATAGGTCATTGTATTATAGCTAGAAAATAGAGAATACTGAATGCCCTTGAAATGGCCCTATTTATTCTCAAGACACTTGTTGGTCAAGGGTTGTTCGTTTGAAAATAAAAGTGGCTTTATAATGAGAAATCTTAGACTAGCCCTGTTTCTTTATCTACATACCTAAAAAAGGACCGATTCCCTAGAAGAGAACTTGCTTTCTCACCTGCATGCTCAACCAGTGATTCTTCAGAACACTTCTCACATAAGCACACAACAAGGTTAGCTAGTTACACCAATGCTTATTTAGTGTGTTTTCTGAATTTTCTCTCCCTGGAGAAATTATATTGGTAAAGGAATTCTATGGTGTTCACAAATACTCTTGCTCTAAGCATCCTGTGTTGAAGCTTCCAGGCAGTTCTGTTGACCACATATGTTGTTGTGGACCTGAGAGCACCACTATTTTTCTTTCCTGTCCTCAGAAACTTCATTCTTTTTCTGTTAGCTTTGGGATAGTTCACCTTGTTAGTAAGACTCAAAGTATTACCTCTTTGGTTAGCAAGTTTATCTTCCCTGTTAGCTTCCTGTTGGTAAATTTCAATAAACCTTAATCATGCATGCAGTTTCCTGGTGTTTCCTTCTGTCTCTTGGCAGACTACTCCTGTGCCCTAGAGGAAAAAGGCTGTAGATGGTGCAGCTGTACAACTTTTGCATGTAATAGCTTGAAGTATTCTTAAGTAATCATCCATACTTATGTTGGATCCATTGCAATGGCTCATATTTAAATTCTGATTCTTACTCTACAACCTTTTTATTAGTTCTTTCAAGTTAAGGTTTTTAATTTTTTTTACTTAATAAACTAACTCTTAGGTTTTCCAATCCTTTATGTTGTTTTTCTGATCTCCATTTCACTTATTTCTAATCTGACTGTATTTTAAATTGAAAATTATATTTTTACCTAATATATCCTGATTTCATTTTTTCCTCTGCTCCTCCCAGTCCCTCTCTACTTCCCCTTCCATCCAGATCCACTCCCTTTCTGTCTTTCTTTGGAAAAGAAAAAGCTCCTAAGAAATAATAATAAAGTAAAATTAGAACAAGCAAAAACTATAATACTGGGGTTGGAAAAGACAAACCAATAAAAGGAAAAGAGCCAAAGAAAATGCCCAACAATCAGAGACCCATTTGTTTACACACTCAGTAATCCAATAAAAACACTAAACCCGAAGGACCTGTGCTAACCAGTGCAAGTGTTGTCCTTCTTGTTTTAGTCCTTATGAGTTCACATGAGTTTTACTCAGTTGATTTAGAAGGACTTGTTTTCTTAGTGTTCTCCCTTTTCTCTGGCTCTTATATATTCTCTCTGCCACATCTTCCACAGGCATCCTTAGGTCTGAAGGGAGTGATTTGATGGAGACATCCCATTGAGAGCTGAATTTTCTACTCTTTCTCACTCAACTGAGAGTGGGTATTTGTATTTGTTTTCATCTTCTGCAGGAGGAAGCTTCTTTGATGAAGGCTGAAGAATAATATGATTATCTTTTTCTACCTTATATTTACTAATTTGCAGTTAGTTTGTTTGTCTTTTGATTGGAGATATTTTAAAAGAAAGGTTATGCTATAGTAATAGTAAGCACGTTAGAGCTGGATCATGCAGCTATGGATGGTAAGAATTTGGAAACATCTGCCTCTGGAGCCATTGTTGAGTAGGGCTCAGATTAAACTGTCACATTGTTCTATAAATTGGAGTTGCAGAATATTGACGTGTTAATGAAGGCATAGTTGAGTTTGGACTGCACTGACTCCCTGAGCAGACTATACTGGGTTTCACTCAGCATACAGGATGATAACAAAGCTGAACATAGATGACACTGACTACTTGAGACTCTTATTGTTTGAGTTAGACTCAAGATTAGAGACAAATAAGGATTGAGGTTAATTTATATGACACAGAGGTCATTTTTATCATTTAACTAGGAACAATATCACTGATTCTGTTCCAAAGGTATGGACTTACCTTCCCAATAGCCTTCGTTCAGCTTTAGACCCAGTGAAAGCTTAATAACCTCAAACTATGACCTTAAATATCCCCCCCCCAAAAAAACAGTTTTTAATCGTGCTTTTGTTTGTTTTGTTTGTTTGTAGCTAAATTATCTTAAATTAAGGTTAAACTTTCATAACCTGCAGCTTCTCTTCAATGTGAAGAAATCCCTCTTTTATTTTCCTGGTTATGCAATTGATACAAGATACCTACTCATATATGAAGACTTGAAGGTAGGAATATCCGATGACAGAGAATATGTGGCATTTGTCTTTTGGATCTGGGTTACTTCACGCAATATAATATTTTTAAGTTCCATCCATTTATCTAAAACATTAAATGATTTAACACTTCTTTGCAGCTGAAATATATTTCATTATATGTATTTACAATATTTTTTAAAATTCATTCATCACTTGAAGGTCATTTAGGTTGTTTTCATTTTCTTTCTGTTGTGAATAAAACATGCCTATGCAACACTCTGTGATGTATGATGTCAAGTAATTTTTGTGTACGCCAAGTAATCATATAGCTGAATCATAGGGAAGATACACTTTTAGTTAGTTAGTTAGTTAGTCAGTTAGTTTATTTGTTTGTTTGTTTGAGAATTCTTCACACTGAATGTTGGAGTGCCTGGACTAGCTTGAAATTCTCCCAACAGTAAACAATGTCTCCTTTCCACACATTCCACTAACATTTGTTTCACTGATCTTTGCTATCCTGGCAGGGGCAAGATAAAGCATTAAAGTGCTTTTGCTTTTCCTTTTCCTAATTGTCAAAGAAATAAGTATCTCTTGTGTATTTTAAAGTCAACATGTTTTTCAGAACTCTATTCAGGTCCCAAGTCTATTTTTTAAAATAACAGTAAGGATGCCGGAAAAAGCCATAAGGAATCATACTATTATATATACCTTTAACACATATAAATCTTTGTATAAATATACATACATAGTTTAAATGAGATTTTTTTAACTTGGATGACAATGCTCTCTCCAAATTCTAAGGCCATCTATCAAAACCTCCAACACATGATATTATAAGCCTTCTTATGAGATGTTGGTCTGGTTTGTCCATTAGACTTACAAAATGTTTTAGGCTGTTTATACTACCTTTCATTGCCACCCTTAGGTGAATGTAACTCTCTATTTTTTTTTTAATATCACCATGCACTTCAGATACAGGGCCAAGAGGCCTCTGATCTAGATCTAACCTGAAAGTTTTCTCCCTAATGACTAGGTTTTGTGGTTCCAGGAGGTATTATGAAAGTGCCTAATGCAAAGAAACAACCAACAGTATTCCTCAGCCATGAGGCATATAAATTACAATGTCCAGCATGGCATGATAACCCCGAGGGCATGAACATGCCTACGCTCCTTGTGAGATAACCAAAAGTTCTATAATTGGACTGAAGACACACTCAACAGGAGAGAAACCATGTTTGATATACTGGAAATATAGCCAACTACTCAGGGCTAATAAAGTCATTAATCTTGGAAAAGAACCTAAAACTACATTTCTAGCATAATTCCTAACTCCATTCTAAATATTTGTCCTTATACTCACAGATCACTGTAGTCCTTACTCCTTGTCGGAAAAAAAAAAAATTCTTTTTGCAACAGAGGCCATTACAGAACACCATAACCACTCAAAGTGTAGAATTGTAGAATCCAATTCCAATGGACACATCTACAAAACAACTTTCATACCTAAGGCATGAAATGAGGGTGGAAAGACTGTAAAAGCCAGAGGATGATGGAGTTTTCTATGAGACTCTGTTGCCTAGGAATTTCAGAAGGCAAACCCCCAAGGGCTCACCAACATGATAGAGTGAAGTGAGCTGAGGAAGGATAGGGAAAATAGGCTTGTTGTCTAAGTGGACAAGGGCCCAGGAAGTCTAAATCCTATTCAAAGAACTAAAAGCAACTAGTAAAAGCTGAGGGTGTGATAAATAATTTTCCCTGGGGAAGAACATACCAATTTGTTATCAAATACCAAATGACCAGCCCCAAAATGTACATACAACTAACATAATAGAGATTGAGCAAATTGTACTTGTGTGTATGTGTGTGTGTGTGTATGTGTGTAACAACAGTTAATTTTTAGAATTTTTTTAGAAGAAGCCCTGAATTTGAAGGAGAGCAGAGTGTGATATATAGGACCATTTGGAAGGAAGGGAAAAAAAGGGAGAAATGATAAAATTACATTAAAATCTAAAAAATAAAATAAAATAAAAGAAATAATTTCAAATATAAGAAGAAAAAACCTTAGGGATGTATCTCACCTTCTTTATACTTCTTGAAATTTCTTGAAATGAGGGCAAGACTTGGTAAGACCTAGATTTGTTAGGATTGTGAAAAATCACCAATATTAGTAGAAGGTGGTTTCTGAGAAAGAGGTTTCAGAATCTGATATACATGTCTGATTAACAAATATGCACCTGACTTTCTTTTTTTTTTTCCTTTTCTTTTTATTAATTTATTCTTGTTACATCTCAATGGTTATCCCATCCCTTGTATCCTCCCATTCTTCCTTCCCTCCCATTTTCCTCTTATTCCCCTCCCCATGACTGTTCCTGAGGGGGATTACCTCCCCCTGGATATGCTCATAGGGTATCAAGTCTCTTCTTGGTAACCTGCTGTCTTTCTTCTGAGTGCCACCAGGTCTCCCCCTCCAGGGGACATGGTCAAAGGTGAGGCATCAGAGTATATGAGAAAGTCATATCCCACTCTCCACTCTACTGTGGAGAATGTTCTGACCATTGGCTAGATCTGGGTAGGGGTTTAAAATTTTACGGCCTGTATTTTTTTTTCCATTTTATTTATTTATTTATTTTTTTATTTTTTTATTTATTTTTTTAAATACATTTTTATTAATTTATACATATTACATCTCAGTTGTTAGCCCATCCCATGTATCCTCCCATTCTTCCCTTCCGCCCACTTCCCCCCTACTCCCCTCCCCTCCCCTAAGTCTGTGTCTGAGGGGGACCTCCTCCCCCTGAATAAGCTCATACGGTATCAAGTCTCTCCTTGGTGACCTCTTATCTTTCCTCTGAGTGCCACCAGGCATCTCCGTCCAAGGGACTTGTTCAAATATGGGGCACCAGAGTTTGTGTGAAAGTTAGATCTCCTTCTCCACTCAACAATGGAGAATGTCCATCGGCTAGTCCGGGTAGGGGTTCAAGGTTTTTACTGCCTATTTTTTCCTTGGCTGTTGCCACAGTTTGCGGAGGGCCCCAGGGCCCAGACTCGCCTGTAGTTTTCCAGGACCCACTGGATCCTTCCATTTCCTCTTTCTCCCAGGCTTCTCTTTTTTAATGAGTGAGTTCACACAGAAGCAAAAAGAGCTAAATGGTATATACTCACTTATATCGAGACACTAGTCCAAGGTGTACGTCCCCATGAAAAACTGTACCTATCAGAATAGTGGGTAAGAGGGGAGGACATCCTATTTACGGCCTGTATTGTCCTTGGCTGGTGCCTTAGTTTGAGCGGGACCCCTGGGCCCAAATCTGCCTATCATAATGTTCTACTTGTAGGTTTCTAGGACCCTCTGGATCCTTCTACTTTGCCATTCTCCCATGCTTCTCTCATCTAGAGTCCCAATAGAATGTCCTCCCCTCTGTCTCAGTTTCCTGGTAAGTGAAGGCTTTCATGGGACATGCCCCTTGGGCTAATATGCAGATATAAGTGAGTATATATCATTTGAGTCTTTCTGCTTCTGGGTTAACTCACTCATTATGGTCATTTCTAGCTCAATCCATGAACTCTGGTGCCCCATATTTGACCATGTCCCTTGGATGGGGAGGCCTGGTGGCACTAGGAGGAAGGATAGCAGGCTACCGAGAAGAGACTTGATACCCTATGAGTATATAAAGGGGGAGGAAGTCCCCTTCAAGTCACAGTCATAGGGGAGGGGTGTAAGGGGAAAATGGGAGAGAGGGAGCAATGGGAAGATACTAGGGATAGGATAACCGTTGAGATGTAATATGAATAAATTAATAAAAAAATTAAAAAACAAATATGTGTTTGATCATCATTCATAGTTAGGAATTAGATGGGAATCTTTGCCCTCTACGTGGAAGATTCAGAGTGTAACAACAATCTTGGAGGTTCTATAACTAGTCACCTTAATTTAGATTAAAATTCTGTAGTGACTGGGTAAATTACCTAAAGTGTGATTTATAACTTTCTGTTGTAAAGGAATTATTAAGTAAATTTTTAAAGTATAAAATTAAACTTTTTAGAAAGTCAAGCTCTGAGGTAAGTGCTTTATTAATTATTTGAAGATATATGGCCAGTTGGTGTAACAGATAAACACATCATGTTTCAGATGGGGAGAAATCCATAATTAAGATAATTATATTAGAAGGTCATAGGAAGGTTAAAAATCTCATTACAATGAGGACATTGGCTCAACTATGTTCATCATGGCTCTTTGTAATGGCCAGCAACTGGACACAACCCAGATGCCTCTCAGCTGAAAAATGGATAAAGAAACTGTGGTACTTTAGTAAAAGGTGAAAGATTTATAAAATCTGAAGAGAAACCAGATCTAGCTAATAGGCAATTCATTCTCCACAGTTGTGGGGAGAGTAGGGACTGCTTCTGACATGAACTCTGGTGCACCCGATTTGATCACTTCCCCTTGGTGGGGAGGCCTGGCAGCACACAGTGGAAGGGGAAGCAGGTTCTCTGGTTTAGACCTGATATGCTGTGGCCATCTGGTGGGGGAGGAAGTTCCCTTCTGTCAGAGATCTAGGGGAGGGAAATAGGGCAGAAGGAGGGAGGGTGGGAAGGGGTGGAGACAAGCTGGTGATAATATTCCAGATGTACTCTGAATAAATTATAATAAATTAAAAATTAATTAAAATTAAAAATTAAAAAAAGAAAGAAAGGTAGCCGGGCGTGGTGGCGCATGCCTTTAATCCCAGCACTCGGGAGGCAGAGGCGGGCGGATCACTGTGAGTTCGAGGCCAGCCTGGTCGACAAAGTGAGTCCAGGACAGCCAAGGCTACAGAGAGACCCTGTCTCGAAAAAAAAAAAAAAAAAAAAAGAAAGAAAGAAAGAAAGAAAGGAAAGAAAAGAAACCGATTCTGACATGAACTCTGGTGCCCCATTTTTGACCATCTCCCCTTGGTGGGGAGGCCTGGTGGCACTAAAAGAAAGAATAAGCAGGCTCCCAGGATGAGACTTGATAGCCTATGACCATATAGTGGGGGAGGAGGTCCACCTTGGTCATAGACACAGGGGAGAGGAATAGAGTGAAAACAGGAGGGAGGAACAGGAGGATACAGGTGACCGGATAACAATTAAGTTGTAATCTGAATGAATTAAGTAAAATAAAGTTTTAAAAAGATTCCTTTTATACATATCATTACCAGCTTTTGTTGGTTTTTGGTTTTTGTAATGACTGCTATTCTTTTATACTTTATTTTATTTACATGTATATATTTACTTTCATGTATTTATATATACCATACTCATTTATGGGCCCTCAGAACACACGTAAGATCCTGTGGAAAAGGAGTTTTGGACCATACTGAACTGTTACATTGTTGTGTGGAACCCAACTATGTCCTATGCAAGAAGAGTAAGGTGTTTTAACTGGTAAGCCATTTCTCTAGCCTACACTATAGCTGTTATGCTTAGGGTTAAATAGGATTTTGATGTAGTTTTTTTGTTTATTTGTTTAGTGGTTGGGAAAGTTGAACTTTTTAAGAATATGTTTCGTGACCAATAATATTTTGTATTTTATGATCTATATGTTTATTTCATTATCCCACTTAATGTTTGTGTTGTTTGTTATCTTGTGGTTCTTTTTTTTTTTTTTAATGAGTCATTTTGATTCTGCCTAGTCCTCTGCTTTGTTTTTGCAGTTCGTTTCTGAAACTTTTTTGGGGGGCCTGAAGGGTTTATTCAGCTGGCATACCCCATGTTGCAGTCTCCTGAAGGAAGCCAAGGCAGTTACTCAAGGCAGGAACTGAAGCAGAGGCCATGGAAGAACAGTACTTACTTACTGGCTTGCAATCTGCTTTCTTCTTTTATTTTTTACTTTTTCACATATCATGTTGTTTCTTTCCTTTTTTAATTTTAATTTTTACACATATATTTATATTATTACACATATATACAATAAACTATCTACAAGGAGAAGAACCACAAAGATGTTTCTAGGTCTAGATAGATGTTTTAAGTTGATAATGATGAGATATGATAGATATTGATTTACATTCAGAATTTTAGGTGCACCAAGATAGGAAAGATGTTTTCTACAAGGCTTCCAAATACATATAGCCAAAACACTATGAATGTAACATTTATATAATTCCAGACAGTTCTGAAACTTTTTATTCTTATACAGGTATACGCTAATTAAAAGCAATATCATGTTCTAGGAATGGAAGCTCTTTATTTTCTATTTTGAGATCCTAGACTATTGTCATTTATTCAATCAATATTTTATACCCATATCAATATATTTTGGATATTTTAAATTTATTTTATTATTTATTTTGGGTTTCTTTTGGGAGGGCTGTTGTTTGTTTGTTTGTTTTGAGACAAGTTCTCTCTGTGTGTAGCCTTGGTTGTCCTGGAGTCGCTTTGTAGACCAGGCTGGCCTCAAACTCACAGCAATCTGCCCACCTCTGCCTCCCTAGTGCTGGGTTAAAGATGTGTGCCACCAAGCTCGGCTTTAAATTTATTTTTTAAAATTTATTCAATTTACATCACAATCATTTCCTCCTGGTCACACCTTCCCTTGCTCTTTTCCCCCATACCCCTCCCCTAGTCCTCAGAGAAGGGGAGACTTTCTTCCCTATCAACTGACTCTAGCCTACCAAGTCTCATCAGGACTGCCTGCATCCTGTTCCTATGTGGCCTGGTAAGGTACCCCATTAGGGGGGAGTGATCTTTTTAAAAATTTTATTAATTTATTCAGATTATAACACAATTGCCATCCCATCATGTGTATCCTCCCATTCCTCCCTCCCTCCTGCTTTCACCCTATTCTCCTCACCTAGGTCTATGGCCGAGGAGGACCTCCTCCCCCACTATGTGGTCATAGGCTATCAAGTCTCATCTTGGGAGCCTGCTTATTCTTTCTTTGAGTGCTACCAGGCTTCCTCAGCAAGGGGAGGTGGTCAAATATGGAGAACCAGAGTTCATGTCAAAGTCAGTCCCCCCCCTCCACATAACTGTGGAGAATGTCCTGTCCATTGGGTAGATCAGAGTACGGGTTTGATGTTTATTGTCCTTGGTTAGTGAAATAGTTTGAGCAGAGCCTCCTGGGCCCCAATCCATATATCATGATGTTCTTCTTGTAGGTTTCTAGGACCCTCTGGGTCCTTGTATTTCCCCATCTCCAATATTTCTCTTACCTAGAGTCTCAGTAGGATGTCCTAGCATCTATCCCAATCTCCTGGTAAGTGAAGACTTTCATTGGACATGCCTTTTGGGCAGGTGCCCAATTACAATCATGTGAGACTTTCTGCTTCTAGGTTAACTCACTCAGTATGACCATCTCTAGTCCCAGGCATTTGTCCACAAATTTCGGGATTTCCTTGTTTTTAATAGCTGAGTAGTATTCCATACTGTAAATATACCACAGTTTCTTTATCCATTCTTCAACTGAGGGGCATTTAGGCTCTTTCCAGGTTGTGGCTATTGTGAACATAGTTGAGCATATGTCCTTGTTGTGTGGTGGAACATTTTCTGGGTATATTCCAAGGAGTGGAATAGCTGGGTCTTGAGGAAGCCCTATAGTGGGGACCCATGCCAAATTCTGCCATGTCAGAAATCCTGTGCTTAGGCTATATGCTGTGACCTTCGAGTTGCTGCCCTTTACATCACGAGGTCTTGTGTTCTAGGCTATTCTTGGACTATTTACCTTTGAAAGAAGTAGGAAAGTCCCAACTTGGAACCACCCAGAGAATCAAGGAAGTTCTTACAGGGAACTACTCAGAGAAATAGGAAGTTCTTATAGGGAGTTAACCAGAGAACTAGGAAATTCTACAGGAAGCAATTCGGGCTATTGTATTCTTTCCTGGGGGCTAGGGTGAGTGAGATAAGAAGAGATCCTATTGACCTTGCTCTCTATATATTCTTACTAATTGGACATTAAAGTAAATCTTGATCAGAAATGTCCTGACCTGATTCGTTATTTCTCATGTCTCTGTATCCTACTTTCAATCCCCACTCCTTCTTTCAGGTGAACCCTGATTCGATTTTTACAGCGGGCCTGGACCCAACACCCTATTCCCAGTTTTCTGAGAAAGCACAAGATAGACCAAGGAGTGCTGGAAGAACCTGGAGATGTTTATCCCAGGCCTGGAGCACACCATTTCAGCCTTTTGCAAATGGATAAGGGGTGAGATAACTGTCTTAACTACTTTCTGCTGACAGTATGGCAGAGATAGGGGGTTTAAAAGGTAATGTTGGCCAGATTCCAGAAGAACAGGCTGTTCATTTGCTATCCAGAGTGTGAGAACATTCTGCAGCTGAGAAGGGCAATGCAGGTCCTGCTAGGAGGAACCATGCAGGTCTAGCTGGTACAATCTCTGAGGTTGGACAGGAGCACTTGTGGGTAGCTGCCCAAGGATTGGCTATGTGTCTCAGCATCTGTTTTGAAGCGCTGCTGGGTGGAGCCTCTCAGTAAACTCTGCTAGGCTGCTGTCTGCAGGTGTGGCAGTGGAGTATGGTTAATAGTGTCAATGATTGGCATTCTTCCTTTAGGTAGGTCTTGGTTTGGGTCAGGCATTGGTAGGACATTTCCTCAGTCTCTGCTCTATCTGTTCTATCTTTATCCCTGCACATCTTGTAGGCAGGGTAAATTTTGAGTCAAATGTTTTATGCTAGAGTCCCTCTCATATCTATCCACGAGCCTACCCTGACTTAGGTCTCCAGCTTGGCACAGAGATGCCCCCGTCCAGTGTCACGTTTCTCTACTGGCCTTCTGTCCTCCAGCCCTGACTCTGAAATCAACCCTCATATCTCTCTGTGCTCCCTCTCCTACCTTGTTTCCGCTCTTCAGCCACTAACCTCAGTCTATTCTACTTCCGCTTCTGAATGAGATTTAAGCATCCTCCCTTGGAGTGTCTCCTTTTTGTAGAACATTATGCTAAAATTCTGTAGCTATTGTGATACTTGTGTGATTTTTTTTTTTCAGACAATTATAATTTGGATACTCAATAAAGTTTGGAAGGAAACAATAAAACAATTATATAAAAGAGTGTTTGGCATATTGCAGTTTAAAATTCTATGTACAATTTGATTGGTTGTCATCTCCTGTTGCTCCCTTCCAACCCCCACCCCACCCACACACACATTCTGGTTCTGTTAAATCTCACAGCTTTCTCCAACCCTGTCCCATGGAAGGAAAGGCTCTGTGCATTCTTAGCATTCTTGTAAAGGCCCTAAGCCCCTTGCACCAGCCACCCAGCAGATGGCATACACATCAGCTTCCTTCACCTGCAATCCTTAAGCCTCCTCCCTCCATAACTGCATACTGGTCCACTAAAGCTGCTAAATTTACCCAGGATCTTCAGTTCCCAAGTAAACCTGCCTTTTATACTTTTAATCTGGCTTCAGCTGGCTAATTTCATGGGCAGAGATATCCCATCACAGTTAGATGTGAGAAATGAAGGTATGAAAACTCACTTTGTGTAAATATTCATTCATATTGAAAATTTAACTTGATGATCCATTTTTTATATACTATCAATTCCCTTCCTTTTGAGAATATGTAACTATACCTTGTGAGTTGCTTTTAACTTAGTCATTTAAAGCTTATATAGTTAAGTGATGTTTAAAGAGCTTCAGGACTTATATAATTATCTAGAATTAAAGAATTCCAGTGAGGGTTACTGTTTTGATTCAATTCGGAAGCCAATGACTTCCAGGTACTTGAAACTGGACAAATGTAAAGTGTTACTAGTAAAAATGCAATCTGAATCCCTTATCAAAAGAGAGTTTTTAAAAATACTTTTATTTTATTACACATGTATAAAACAAACTATATACAGCAAGGAGAACCACGTGACAATCATAAGAATAATGAGTTCTATATATGTTACATTCATAGTGAATTGGCCATCTGCATTAGTTTCCTTTGAAGTAAGTGTTTTTCCTGTCTTGTTGGGTCTAGATTTCTGAATGAGACTCAATATCTATCTTATCTAATAGCTTAACTTCTTTATCTTGATCTAAAACGGTCTTGTCCCCTAACCTGCTAAACTTGGTTATAGAACTATATTATCTTGTCATCAATGCCCCTCAGAGACTTGAGAAGGAATAAAACTTAAATTCCTGAGTGAACCAGCAGTGTGGGTTAGCAGTTTCCAAAATGTACATTGACTTAAGACAGTTTACTGCCTGACCAGTCCCCCAATACACTGTATAACGTGGAGCCTCATCTTCAGGTTTCTGGCCTAATATTTCTGCCAGACTTGTTTGCAGGGCAGGAACTATTGAAGACTTGCTTACCCTGACTTGACAGAGTGTGGCCGTTGACTCTGCCTGCATCTAAGTTGCCCAATTTTAGGCAGATTCTGTTAGTGGCAGAATGAGGACAGTTTGCCCAGTGGTTATTTTGTCACCTTTGAAGCCATGTCCATAAGAAGGCTTTTTGATGCTCATCATCTTCTTTGAGGTCAGCTACGTGTTGTCAGGAGTTAACTTGCCTTGTTGTCGAAGAAATTTAGGATTGTGAGAACAACTTTAAATGCCATATTCTGTGTGTCTCTGAGGCTTTTGAAGACCTTATTCAACTATTTTACCTCATATATATTGATAGAGTCATATCTGTCTGTTAGACTTAAGATATATATTTTTGTGTTAAAATCTGCCAGTTATTTGACATGCCCATGATTTGTATCAATATATTAAATTCTATAGCAATGACTTAGACACAGCCTTCATTATAAGTAGCAATTAAGGCCTTGAGTTAAGGAGAAGGTTCAATCAGCTAGCTTTTGTTCTATCCTCCCTCTATATTCCTAAATCTTCCTTTCTTTCTTTTCAGCTCCCATTTCCTTGCCTACAATATGCAAGATAAAGGCATGGTATATACTCACTCATATGTGGATTTTAAACTAACATAGACATCCTAGGAGAGACTCTACCCTCAGGACATAGGGACATTTACAGAGACTTAAAGCTGGACACTGGACAGAGTCTTGAGTGTGTAGGGTGGCCCAGTCAGACCACAGGGGAAGAGGTCAAATATAGTACAGGGGATACTAGATAAACTAAGAAGAGGATTGTTTTTTTACTTCATACATTTTTTCACATAAAAATCTCTTTGAGTTCTTGTTCCCTAGGTAGTAGAAAATGACCATTTAGCCTGTGCATTTGAATATACCAACATCTCTTCACATTCCTTGAACAGCTAACTCTGTAGTCACTCACATCCATGCATTACAATATTTCATAATTATAAATGTCTAAAGAATGAAAAATGCATTTTTCTACTGATAAAAATGTAGCTCTGGATATGCATGCAATTCATACATGTATAAATATACTATATATGTGATATGTGATGCTGACGTATGAAAATTTTTAAATAATCAAATTCACTGTTTGGCCCAGCACTGGTAGCAAACTTTTTCTAGAAATATGAACTTGGCAATGCCAATATCAACCAGCTGGTACATTTCAAATAGAATGCTTCTTGCTCACCAGGGACAAACCATAGTGAAATTTTTGTTTCAAAACTCGTAGAATTTCTATGTCATTTTGACTTTTGTGTTTCCTGATTATTTCAGTCAGATGGCTTTGCTTATTCCTGTAAGCCCATTTTAGCTCAGTAAATGAGTTTAGTTTCTCAGTCAGACTCACGAAATCTATTCTCATAACCTTTTTCTCTTCTTAATTCCTTAGGGTTGGCTCTACTTATTCATTACTAAGGTTGTATCAGGGGGTTTTCACCTTTTCCAAAATATATCAAGATATGCATTTTATGAGATGTTGACAATGGCAATGGGAATAACAGCTACTTCATTACTCCAGAGGTTGCATGGAGATTACATTGTATTTCTCATCATTATTCAGAGTGTAACCATTGATTCAAATATTTCCCTTTTAGTTCACAATGTTCTTTCAAAAATATGAAATGGGTTAATTTCTGTTCTGCTGTTTCATATACATAATCAAGTTTCAATTAGCTATGATGATAGCCCCTTTTCCTTTCTCATCCAGTGTCTTTTCTTCTGCTAGTTCTCTGTACTTTATGCCTTCAGAAGGTGAACAAGATAAAGATTAAAATTACTGCTTATCTAATGGAATTCATTGGAGACTGTGATAAAGTTTTGTTGAGCTTGGAAATAATTATCTATGCAAAAGGACATTTGAAAGTTATCAAATATACTTCCAGTGATTACTCAAGCATTCTTTATGTCTCTTGTTCATAGATTACTCTATCTTCATCAAGGAAACAATTTAAATCCTAGATTTTAAAAATACGTTATTAATTTAATATAGCTATGGTTTGAGCACTAATAATTTTCAGTTCTATGATACCAAAAGATTTATATTTTATAGATAAAGAATCACATTAGAATTTAAATATAATGTGTAATTTTTCTATTTTCTCATAACCAATGCTTTCATCTACAATAACAGGTAGAAGCAATTGCCCAGACATTTAGATGTTATATTCACTTTTTCTCTCCAAAATAAATTAAAATGTTATTTGCTACATAATTTCAAGAAATAATTATAATATACATTATAAAACACAACACACAAAGAATGAGCTATAGAGTTCAGTTTTAGATAGAACATATATATTAACCCCTGCCAAGGATGAGGGAGCATCATGAAGGGAGCTGAGATGCTGTAATAGCCAGAGCATAGCCGTGCTGTGAAATGATGTTCTGTGGACATGATATGGCTGTTGCTCACAGTAACTGCGCTTTCTTGAATGAGATCAAATCAACTATAACTTAGAACTTGGAATAGAGAGGCGCACCCAAGGTCCTGCCCCTAGCTGACAAAATATTGGCAGTTGATGGCTACTTAATCAGAGAGAGTCACTTTTGGGGAACATTGACACTGATAGGTTCCCCATGTCACAGTGCATGAAGTATTGAAACTGCAGAGATTCAGTGGTTAAAAGCACTGGAGATTCTTCCAAGGGACTTGGCTTCAGTACCCACATGACAGCTCAAAATTGTCTATAACTCCAGTCCCAGAAGATCTGGTGCCTCTCCTGATCTCTTCAGAATTCAGAAAAAAAAATATGGTCATCTATGAACTAAAAGTTAACATATCCATGAAGCTTTGCCTATGTGTAAATTTCTTAACATTCTGGACTATTAGAAAGTAAATAGCAGTATATGACTGGGGAATTCTGTGGCGGTTTTATGTCATGGTAGAAAATATTAGAACCAATACTTAGCTTTTCTTCCTGTCTGACTAAAGTTAAACTCTCATGTAAAAAATTAACTGATTAGAATGATTCTGAAGTGTTAATATTTGCTGTTATTTTATAAAATCTGTCGAGTGGAATAGAAAATAGGTAACATTTTTTTTCTTATTTCTGTTAGTCTTTGAAAAACAGGAGCTATGCATTTTGAACATATTCATTCTTCTTCCAATCACTCCCATATCCACTTCCCCCTGCTATGCCCACTCTAAGCTGTACTGTCTTCTTGGTTTAGCTTATCAAGTACAGTTTGTGCTACCAATGCACTCTAAGATATATTGCTGTCACTGGAGGATTGTCCACCCACCAGGGGCTTCACTCTTAAAGAAACCTGACTCCCCTTCCATGACATACCAACATCCTTTAGTGCCTTTGCTATGGAGCGAGGTGTCCTCAAGATCCCTCTCACCACACTGGAATTTTTTCCAGCTTAAACCTGAATACATCTTATTTATGCTGTCTCAACACCTATGAATTCATACACGCAACTGACCTGTGTATCTAGAAAACAGTTTCATTTTATTCATCTGCAGACCAGGACTTTTATAATCTTTTGTGTCTCTTAGATAAGAACTTTACATAACTTTTTATTTTGTATAATTTAATGTAAGTTACAACATTTGGATCATGCAATTATTAATGAGTTGGTTTGAACTGATTTAATATTAGTAACGATGTAGTAGAAACAAGAGCTTTGGTTTCAAATGCTGAGTATCCAATCTCAGGCAAATTAGATGACACATTTGAGATTTATTATCTTAATATCCTACTATAAGTAAGCATACCGTTATGGGTTATGGAGAGACTGAATATGTACATGCAGATGTATCTTTCATGATATCATTTACTATTTTTTGGATATTAAGTTCCTCTTAGTGTTCATTGTGGTAAAGGTTTGGTAATCAGGCAAGTGATATCAAGAAATACTGACATTTTCAGAAGCAGGGGCTTAGCAGAAGGGCCTGAAGATGGAGAGGACAATAGGAATGGCCTTAAAGAGGATTGCAGGACCACACATCCTTCCTTTGTTTTAGTCTAATAAAATAAAATAATTCAAAATTACATATTTAAGCAGAGAAACTGGCCATGAACAGTTGAAATAAGTGCTGAGTGCAAAGTGCTACTGCAGAAAAGGACATTTTCTAAGGGGAAAGATGCCTTCTACCATCTTGCTCTGAAGCTCTAAGCTGCAGATTTATAAAAATTTATTTATGTAAAATTTATAAAAATTGATTCATCTGAAATCAAGTCTAGGATTTCAGATTATAAATAAAGCTGTATTGTTGTAAAGGTCTGGTTGTCTTTGCTCTAAAGCGAGAAGCAGGCTATGCAAAGTCTATACAGTGCTTCCGCGGCACGGCTATCAGCAGCCCACCACCACTTCACTCTCTCTCTCTTACTGTGCGCCTATGTGAATGCTCTGCCATGTTTGGTCCAGCATACTCTCATGTCAGTATTACCATCAAAGATAACTGCTAACTTCCAGAAATCCCGAGCTTTAGTGGGAAGGTAAAATATGAAAATATTGCACATGTTAAGTGTGTGACTTGACTGAAAGCATCACCAATACATTTCAGGCTTATTCTATAGCCAACGTTGAGTTAAAACAGAAAGCTTCAACTTTCCAAACATTCTCTTCTCTAATGTGCTGTCCTAATCACAGCACTAAGGACGGTGGCAGTGTGTCTTGCAAAGGAATAACAACAACAAAATAAAAAACCCTCTCCTCTAAAGAACAATTTAATTTAATTGAATAGAGAGCTATTTAAGAACTTGAGGTAGTGACATGAAAAACTTCTACCAACTAGGATGAGAGGAGAGTATGGCTGACAGCTGCCACTGTAATCAACCAAATCACATCAGTTCAGACTTCTGTGCATGACTGAGATATATTACACTTCACCAGTATGATATTGATAATAAAACTTCATTAATTCTCATTTAATTAACCTTATCTGATAATTAATAAAAACGTCACCCCTTCTATCTATAATTTAGTTACAGAATAAGATAATAAAGTTCACTGTGATTTTCATCACTCCATACCAACAGACTCAGCTTATTTAAAATACTGCATAGTTGAAATGCAGCTACTTGTATTCTGAGTAACTGATATAAATTTTGTTTTCTTGTTTGATACCCATAACTTTAGTCTCTAACTATATATGTATATGTATTTATAGATATTCATACACATATACACCCATATCATATATGTGTGTGGATGTGCTTCATATCTATTACTTTATTTTATGTGCTAGATATTAACTCTTCAAAGAAACAGAACTGTACTGAGAAGTGGGCCTAAGACCAAATATTGGGCCATGATAGCAGATCCTCATGAATCAGTTTATGCAGTCATCTTGGAAGTGGCACAATGATGACAGTGATAAGCACAGCACACGGCCCTCCTGCTTCTCTCACACAAACTTAAAAGGTTCTGACATAGAACTAAAACTCTCTCTCCAGAGGGCTAGCACAATATTTGCTCCTTTATTTAGAATCGTGAGCCAGTTGTATCTTTTATTAAAATACCAAGCTGCCTCTGATGGTCTCCTTGTGGAGCTGTTCTCACCACTAGGTCCCTTTACCCTTCCTGTCACTTTTCCACTAGACTCCCTGTAGCCCTATGGAGTCTGAAGCACTAGCCAAGGACCATGCATGGACTGGACCTAGGTCTTCTACATAGATGAAGCCAATGGACAGCTCAGGCTTCATATGTGTCTACTAGTCTGGGGAGCTGGAGCTATGTCTGACAATAAGGACTCTGTTGCCTTTTTGATAACTTCTCCTTGGTGGAACTACCTTGCCAGGCCATTGGAGAAGAGGGTAAATTCAGTCCCAGAGGGTGGATCTAAGAGGAGAGGAAGGAGGGAGCTATGACCAGATTTGAATTAACTAAAAAACAATGCTACATAAAAAAACAACAAACAAACAACAACAAAATCAAAGCTATGGTGTTCAGTTATAATAATAGAAAACAAAATAAGACGTATAATTAATAATAATGACATTATAAGTAGCACTAGTAATAATTCTCTTTCACCTCTTGATTAGTATCACTCGGGTATTTTTTCACTCTTTTATTAATTACACATTTTTTATTTTTTACATAGGCATTTATATTATTACAGACATATACAATAAACTACCTTTCGCAAGAAGAACCATGACACAAGCAGGAATTACTTAAATGTTACATTCTTAGTATTTTGGCTATTTGTATTTGACAGCCTTGAAAAAAACATCTTTCCTACCTTGGTGTGGCTAAAATTCTGAATGTAGATCAGTCTCCATCACATCTTGTCATTATCAACTGAAAACATCTATCTAGATGTTTTAAACATATATCTAGACCTGGAAGCATCACTCAGATATTTTCTAATTAAAAATTTTAAATCCACAGTCTGTCATGGTGGCACTGTCTTTAATCCTAGCACTCAGGGAAGCTGAAGGAGTCAGATTGATTTGAATTTGTGACCAGCCTTGTCTACAAAGCAAGCAAGTACAGAACAGCTATGACTATACAGAGAAACCCGGTTGCAAAGCAAACAAACAACAATAATATTAAAATAAAATATAAAGTAATTAAAAACCATTTTAAAAGCACCATTTGTACAACTTGAAAGGTAATGATTTCGTTTACTGTTAACATTATTGTACCAAAAAATCATTGTTCTACACGCTTAATTTATCATAGGACTAACACATGATTTTATCTTCATGTAAAATATATTATCATTGTCCTCTGTATGCAAAGTATGCTTTTTCACTATTTTTCCTCCTTTTGCTGTGTATTTTGGAGGAGTTTCCCAAGATCATCTATTGGTATCCTTCTTATTTTAAAAATAAATTTGTTTATTTTAATGTATTCACTTGGCATCCTGGTTGTAGCACCCTCCCTCATCACCTCCTAATCCCACTCCCTCCCTCTACTGCCCTCTCCTCTTTTCCCTAGTCCTTAGAAAGGGGAAACCTCCTCTTCTACCATCCAACCTCAGCCCATCAAGTCCCATCTGAACTGCGTGGATTTGCTGCCTCTGTGCACTTGTACTGCCTCCTCCCCAGAGTGATCAATGAATGCACAATAGAGTTACCTGTCAGAAGCAGCCCCTGCCCTCCATATTATGGGGCTCATATCGAGACAGTGCTGCTCATCGACTCCATCTGAGCAGGAGGCCAAGGTCCTCTGCATGCATCAGTCTCCATAGGTCCCCCTGGGTCCAAATTTTTTTGGTTCTGTTGTTCTCCTTGTGGAGCTCCTGTCCCCTTCAGGCAGGTCTATCCTCCAACTCCCAGCTAATTCTCCCTGAGCTCTGCCTCAGAGTTTTCCTGTGATTCTCAGCAACTGCATCAATCCCCTGCTGGGTGAAGTCTTTCAGAAGACCTCTGTGGTAGGCTCCTGTCCTGTTCCCTCCTTCCCTCTCTTCAAGCACTTCAGGTGTCTATTCAGTCTGTTCCGCTGAAGGAGAATTAAGCATCCTCCCTGGGGTCCATGGATTGTAGTGTGGGCATCCTGCATTATATAGCTAATATATTCTTATAAGTGAGTGTATACCATGAGTGTCTTTCTGGGTCTGGGTTACACCACTCAGGATGATCTTGCTAGTTCAACCCATTTGCCTGCAAATTTAAAGATTTCCTTGTTTTTAATAGCTGAGTAGTAGTCCACTGTGTAAAGGCACCACAGTTTCTTTATCCACTCTTTGTTTGAGGGACATAAAAGTTCGTTCCAGATTCTTGCTATTAAGAATAAAGCTGATACAAACATAGTTGAGCAAACGTCCTTGTTTTATGGCAAAGCATCTCTTGGGCATATGGCCAGGAGTGGTGTAGCTGGGTCTTGAGGTAGCACTACTCTCAGTTTCTGAGAAAGTGCCTTCCTGAACTGAACACCAACAGCTCAAGCTCTAAGGTCAATCATCACTAAATGGGACCTCATGAAAGTAAAAAACTTCTGCAAGGCAAAGGAAACAGTCAACAGAACAAAAGGACAGCCTACAGACTGGGAGAAGATCTTCATCAACCCTATATCTGGCAAAAGGTTAATATCCAAAATATACAAAGAACTCAAGAAATGAAACACCACCAAGCCAAATATCCCAATTAAAAGTGGGGTACAGAGCTAAACAGAGAATTCTTAACCTAGGAATATCAAATGGCTGAGAAACACTTAAAGAAATGCTCAACATCCCTAGTCATCAGGGAAATGTAAATCAAAATGACTCTGGGATTCCATATTACACATATCCAAATGGCTAAGATCAAAAATTCAAGTGACAGCACATGCTGGTGAGGATGCTCAGAGAAAGGGGAGCATTCTTCCATTGCTGGAAAGAATGGAAACTTGTACAACCACTTGGAAATCAATCTGGTGCTCTCAGGATATTGGGAATAACTCTGCCTCAAGACTCAGCCATACCACTCATGGGCATATGCCCTAAAGATACTCTACCATACAACAAGAACATCTGCTCAATTATGTTTATTTGTAATAGTCAGAATCTGGAAACAACCTAGATATCCTTCAACCAAAGAATGGAAAGAGAAACTCTGGTATATTTACACAACGGAATTATATTCAGCTATCAAAAACAAGGAAATCTTGAAATATTCAGGCAAATGGATGGAACTAGAAACAATCATCCTGAATGGGGTAACCCAGACCAAGAAAGACATGCATGGTATGTACTCATACATAAGAAGATAGTACCCTATTAATAAAGTATAACCATATTACAATACAGAGACAGATGTGCCAACCAAAGACATTGTATGATGTGGACCTAGACCCTCTGCTCAGATGTAGTAGATAGGCAGCACAGTCTTCCTCTGTGTCCCACAGTAAGGGGAGTAGGGGACTACTTATGATATAGACGTTAGCCTTACAACATTGATCACTCTCCTCTTTGCACTGTGGCTGTGCCAGGCAACAGAGGAAGAGGACACCAGTAGTACATATGACACTTGAGATCAGATGTTTGGGGAGGAGGGTTCCCATTTCCAAGGACTAGGGGAGGGAGGCAGAGGGAAGGAGGGAAGGAGGGAAGGAGGGAAGGAGGGAAGGAGGTGGAATAGAGAAGTAATAAGGGAGGTGGATACAATCAACATGTAAAGAATTCAAACTGCAAAGCAAACAGGTAACTTACATTGCTAATCCCACTACATGGAAATAGTTCTGAGACAGGCTGAGACATGAATGTACATGACTAGACAAGGCTTCATGTTGGTCACAGAATTCCTGCAACTTATTATTACATGCCATTCTTGGTATGGCATGAATGAAGATTTGCAGATGTCTTTCTGCAAAGAGCAGAGAACAAGCCTTAATTGTTCTGTGCATCACGTACACCTCATATATTTATAATTTTAGGACTGTATAATGCTTCTGAGAATTTATGTTTCAGAACAAAAGAACCAGACACTGAAGCTGGATCAGGCCTGACAGGATTCATTCCTCTCAGCATATTGGATGCTGACATCCTGCATCCTTCATCTTCAAGCTCCAAGTGCTTCAGTTGCTGCTCCTCATCAGAAGGACAGCTTTGAAGAAAGTTTCCAGTACAAATTGGTCCTGCATTTCAGACTGTCTTACACAGGACTCCTATCAACCCTGGAATTTGTCAGCATTTAGAAACTGGACCACAAATGCTACTCCTGGTTTGATTAACCATGTTCCCCAATTTTATTCAGGCCCATAAAAAGATACTATTCACCCAAAATCATCTGGAAGAAACCTTAAGAGAACCTCCCCTAAGGGAGCTTACGTAGGTTTTTGTTTGCTCTCATGTGCTACAAATGCTTATTTTCATTGGGAATTGTGTATAAGTTATTATTGGTCTTCTTCAGAAAGAATATGAAGTTGAACCCAGGATGTCTCTCTTTCCCTTTATCGTTCTTGTGTAGATACGTATATAGTGGTTGCAAAGAAAAAATGGGGGTGGGATATAGAAATATAGAGAGATGATAGGATAAAAGGTAGAATATTGAATCTACTCCCTAAGGCCTAATTTGTTACTAACAAATCAGGTTATTTTTAATTCATTGGTATAGAATTTTGTATATTGATGCAAAATAAGTTTAATTTTGGTACATTGGTTTAGAATTCAAATTTAAGATTATTCTCCACACACATAATATATATACTCTAATATGAGATATTGAACACATTCAGCTCAATTATAATAAAAGCTTACTTCCAATACCTTGAAAGTGCTACTTCAGGCTGTTTAGGACAATTAAGTAATAAAAGCTAAATGTTAGTTGATCAAATCATGGTTATGTTAACTACCAGTCAATTTTTATCACAAGAACATACATCATAGGTTTAACAGATGGATACGATCCTATAGATAGATAAGACAGAATAGTTAGATGAGATCTTCAAAAGCCTCAGAGACCTACAAAATACAGCATTTAAAGATGCTTTTTAATATTTTAAAGATTCTTTGACAACAAGAAAGGTTAACTCCTGGCAACATCCAGCCTACCTCACCAAGATGATGGGCATCAATGAACCTCCTTGTGGAGATTGCTTCAAATGTGGCAAACCAGCCACTGCACAAAACATCCTCATATCTGCCACAGACAGAATTCTGCCTAAAAATGGGCAAGCTCAGATACAGGCAGAGTTGACAGCAAAACTTTGCCAAGACATGGTAAGCAAGTCCTCAATAGTTCCTGCCCCACAAATATGTCTGTCAGATATACTGGACTAGAAGGCTGAAGATGATACTCCAAAATAATAGAGATTTTTGGGTGACTGATCAAGGAGATAACTGTCCATGTCATTTTTATTTTCATTTTGGAAGCTGCTAACCTGCACCTCTGGTTTACCCAGGTAATTAAGTTCTATTCCTTCTCAAGTCTTTGATGGGGTTCTAGACCAGATAGTTTAGTCTTACAATTAACCTTAGCTGTTTAGGTATTTAGATGTTTTTACATCTAGATAGATGTTTTAAGTTGAGAGATGAGATATGATAGATATTGATTGTCATTCAAAATTTTAGACTCAGAAAGATAGGAAAGATGTTTTCTACAAGGTTGCCAAATACAATTAGCCAAAACCCATGAGTGTAACATTCATATAATCCTTGATTGTCTTCTTGTTGTATGAAGTTTTTTATTTATGTGTAATATTATAAATATATGTCAATAAAATAAAATAAAATCTTTAGAGAAAAACTAGATATATCTCATACTAACAACTTAATAGAATATGTGAAAGCTCTAGAACAATAAAATCAAAAAGGTAAAAACAACCAAATAGGAGTAGATGGCTGGAACTAATAAAACTGAAGTCTGAAATCAATAAAATGGAAAGAAAGAAAACAATACAAAGAATCAATGAAACAAAGAGTTAGTTCTTTGAGAATATTAACAAAATTGACAAACAGTTATCCAAACTAACTAAAAGATGCATAGAGAATATCTAAGTATAAAAAGTCAGAAATGAAAAAGGGGGACATAACAAAAAAATACAGAGGAAATGTAAAGATTCATTTGGTCATGTTTAAAAACTTGTACTCCACAAATTGGAAAATTCTAAAAGAAATGGGTATTTTTATTGGTAGATAATCCTTATTAAAGTTAATCAAGGTCAGATAAGCCTATAACTTATAAATATACATAGAATATTATACTTATATAATATATTATAACCTATAAATACTATAAGTATGCCTTATAACTCCTAGTAAAATAGAAGCAGTCATTAAAAGTCTCCCAACAAAATGTTTTAGTGCAGAATTCTACCAGACTTTCAAAAAAGAATTAATGTCAAAACTCCTCAAATTATTCCACAATATAGAAACAGAAAGAACATTTCCAAGTTGATTTAACAAGTCACCCTGTTACCCTGTCACCCTGATACCCAATCCACACAAAGATTCAACAAGAAAGAGAATTACAGACCAATTTCCCTTATAAACATTCATGCAAAAATAATAAAGTATTTGATAACTGAATCCAAGAACAAATCAAAACAATATCCACCATGATCAAGTAAGCTTCATCCCAGAAATAAAGTGATGCTTCAAAATACAAAAATCATTCAATGTAATGAACCAAATAAACAAACTAAAACCCAAAAATTGCATGGTCATTTCATTAGATACCAAAGAAAGAAAGCTTTTGACAAAAAATTCAACACCACTTCATCACAAAAATGTAGAGTTTTGGGCTACAAGGGGCATACCTAAACATAATAAAGGCAATTTATAACATACAAAAATTTACAGTAGACAACATCAAATTAAGTGGAAAGAAATTCAAAGCAATTCCACTAAAATCAATAACAAGAAAAGGCTGTCCACCCTCTACATATCTATTCAATAAAGCACTTGAAGTTTTAGCTAGAGCAATAAAGCAATTGAAGGAGATCAAGGGGATACAAATTGGAAAAGAAGTCAAAGTTTCATGATTTGTGGATGATATAATTATATACATAAGAGATTCACAAAATTCTCCTGGAACTCCTACAACTACAAACATCATAATTTAAGATTATTTTCTTCAACTTCACTTAATGTATTGTACATATGCAACTCATTTGAAAAGGTAATGTAAAGTTCTAGTTTTATGAAAGATGACTATTGCAAATTGTTCAGGATGGTTGGAAATGCAAGTTAGTAGTTAGTCACCTTTAAATCCTACTTGTAGTTTTGTTAGATACTAGTACAATTACAGAAATAATCTTTATTTAATCTCTTGTATATTTTTTTCAAGGTTAAGCCGATAGTACATAGATAGAAACATGGAGTGTTTGTCCATTTAGTTATACTGCGATAGATAGATATATGATAAATAGATATAAGATAGATAGATAGATAAATAGATAGATACAATAGATAGATAGATAGATAGATAGATAGATAGATAGATAGATAGATACAATAGATAGATAGATAGATAGATAGATAGATAGATAGATAAATAGATAGATACAATAGATAGATAGATAGATAGATAGATAGATAGTTAGATACAATAGATAGATAGGTAGATACAATAGATAGATAGATAGATAGATAGATAGATAGATAGATAGATACAATAGATAGATAGATAGATAGATAGATGATAGATACAATAGATAGATAGATAGATAGATAGATAGATAGATAGATGATAGATACAATAGATAGATAGATAGATAGATAGATAGATAGATAGATAGATACAATAGATAGATAGGTAGATAGATACAATAGATAGATAGATAGATAGATAGATAGATAGATAGATAGATAATTAGATGATGGTCTTCAAACACTTCAGAGATCTACACAATATGGCATTTAATAATAAACAGCTTTTCTGACAGAGAGATACATGTGCTTCTGGAATCACCTCCAATCTACTTCAATGAAGATGATGGGTATCAGAGAAACAAATGTGGTAAAATAGCCATTGGACCAAAAACTCTTATCTTTACTGCTGGTAGCTGACTGACTCTCCAGACTGTGAACAAGCATGACACTGGGACATTGTCCAAATTTTCAGAGACTAGGTGGATTCCTCATTCAAAATTCCTGCCCTACAGAAAAGTCTGACAGATATTCTGGGCTGCTAGGCTGAAAACTTGATGCACCAAAGATACAGAAAAACCTTTGTTGACTATCCAGGTAGTTAACTGTCTCTGTCATGTCTATACGTTTGGAAGCTGCTTGTCTGCATTTTCCATATATTAGATAATATTTCCTTCTTATGTCTCTGATGGGGTTGATGACTAGATAGCCATAGTATTACCACAATTAAGCTTTAACTGTTTAGGATCTAAAAACATTTTTAGGTTGATAAATTTAAATTGTGATAAGAAAATGACTAAGGAAAACTTTGGACACTGGGATAGAACTCACTAGGACAGGAAAAATAGTGGTATACTTTCTCCAAATTGTCAAATAAAAGTGGACTGGACCTTGTAAATGTAACTTTTACATGATAATTCTCATTATTCATATTGTATAAAGTTTATTATTTTTTTAAAAGGGGACTTATGCAGTGGATGTGAACATGTTTTTTTTTTTTATCCCAACTGCCAGATGTGAAACAGACTGTGTGAGGGCTTGCAGTGTTTTTCTGTTGGAAAAAGACTTGTGAGAGGACACGTGGTATTTTTCTATTAGAAGAAGAACTGCCTCTTGCAGGGGCATGGTTTTTGCCAACTGATAAACATCCTAATATAGGATCTAGGAGCCTCAAAGCAGAGGTTTGGCCTTTTGGTCTTGGTTTCATTTCCTCTCATTTGGTGTTCATCATTCTGATTCAAGATGCTCCTAGAGAGACCCTCTACAGAGAATGTTTTGAGTTTCCAGGGTCCAGTTGCTGTTCAGGATTCTTGCTGCTGCAGTTGCAGTCACCATAGCTGAATTGCTGGTTTGCTGTTTAATGGATCTACTAGAATCCTGATGATTACTCCAGTGGAATCACTCCAAGGAACTGAGCCTAAAAAGTTCTTTTTCTCCCATTCTCTAGTGGGGAATTCTCTTTTCCCTCCTATCTAGGGTAGGTGGGTTGGAAGGGAAGTATAAGCATTAAAGATCCCCAAATAGTGTGGGTTTGAAAAAGTTTAAAGCCTACATGCCATCAACCCAGGGTTTAATACCAGATAAATAGATAGGTGTTGTATAAATAAATAAGTGTTGTATTTGGAATAGAATATAAATGTGCCTTTAAAAGAATGATTTAAAAAAAAAAACAAATTCTCAGAAAAGAATGCCAAATGAAATAATTGAGTCCCCAAACTACAAATACTGCTTAATAGCATGCATGAATTACCTAGAGCTTTTCAGCTGTCAGAGGCAGGAACTAGAAATGTGAATGCCAGAGACTCATGGCAAGAAGAAGCAGGAATTATCCAAGGTGAGGAATGTTAGTAGGGCAAGATG
Source organism: Acomys minous (assembly GCF_964271855.1). Classification (NCBI taxonomy): domain Eukaryota; kingdom Metazoa; phylum Chordata; class Mammalia; order Rodentia; family Muridae; genus Acomys; species Acomys minous. The sequence goes on along the minus strand of NC_140489.1, from coordinate 65,649,147 downwards.
AAGAAGGGTTGTAGAAATGAATGATTGGGATACTTGCGTAACATGTTTGTCCACAATGCTACCAACAGTCCATTTAAAAATGCCTAAAATGGCAGATTGTACCTTTGTATTTTTTTCATTAAGGTATTTGTTTAATCACTTTACAGCCTGATGCCAGCCCCCTCTCTCCTCTCCTCCCAACCCTACCCTCATAGCGCCTCCCTTCACACTCCTTCCCCTTCTCTGAGGAGAAGGTATCTACCTACCCTGGGCCATCAAGTCGCAGCAGGACTAAGGACATCCTCTTTCACTGAGCCCAGGAAAGCAGCCCAGCTAGGGGAAAGGGATTCAAAGACTGGCAACAGAGCCCAAGATAGCCCTTACTCCTATTGTTAGGAGACCCACGTGATGACCAACCTGCATATCTGCTACATTAGTGTAGAGGGTCTAGGTTCACTCAATGTATACTCTTTGGTTGGTGGAGCCCAGGTTAGTTGACTCTGTATCTTCTTGTGGTGTCCTTGACTGCTCCTCCTTCAATTCTTTTTCCCCTCCTTCCATAAAACACCCTGAGTTCAGTCTCTTGTCTGGCTGTGGATCTCTATGTCTGTTTCCATCAGCTACTGGATGAACCCTCTCAGGTGACAGCTATGCTAGGCTCCTTTCTGCAATCACAGCAGAGTATCATTAATAGAGTCAGTGGTTGTCTCTCTCGCATGGAATCAGTCTCGAATTCAACCAGTCATTGGTTGGCCACTTAATGGCTCAGACCTTTAATTCCAGCATTGAGGATATAGCCTGGCATATAGTGTGTGTGTGTGTTTAAAACATTTTTGACAGTACTGCGAATTGAGCCTAGAACTTCATGTTTGCTAAGCAAACAGTCTTACCACTGAGCCACATCATCAGCTCCTCATATTTTTTCAGGACCTCAAGGCATCCAGTGTAAAACTTTTACTCCAGATTTTTAATAACTTGAAGAAAAAAATAAAGAATGGTGGTTTTTCAGACTGGTAAAATACAAACATTTAATTTGAGAAATTACAGAGTATCCCTATTTTTAAAAAAGTCATATAAAGACTTATTGCATAAGATCATGCTCCAAAGAGAAAAATATTTGAGTAATTCAACTCAAACTTGTGTCTTCAAGAGGAATGAGATAGGATGACAATGAATTTCTCAACACCACAAGCAAAGGAGTGAAGCTTAAATACTTCAAATGACTAAGGCAAATACTAAGACTATCTATCAATGTGTACCTCATTAAAATATCTTACAGAAATAGAGGTGGACTAAGAAGAGTTTATTGTAAAAAAGAAAAAAAACTAAAGAGTTGTGTATGGCGACTCAGACCTGTAATCTGAGCATTTAGTAATCTGAGGCATGAGAAAGACCACAAATACAAGGTCAACCTGGGCTACATTGTGAAAGCCTGTTTAATAAATAAGTGCAAAGGGCCATTTTTTGGCCCATTGTCCTACTGCAGCCGGGGTTGTGTTAATGTCCATTGCCTGTACTACCACGGAAAGTAGTTGGATGTCCATGGCCAGTACTGTCCTCTGAAGCCATTTTGATGTCCGTGGGACATGTTACCATTAAAGACCATGGAGCTGTCCAAGTTCTGTGCTTCTGCCTGAAGCCATGTTGATATACACGGAATGGGCTGCTGCTGGGGACCATATTGATGTCTGTGGCCAGTGTTGCCTCAAGGCTATGTTGATGTTCTTGGCCTGTGCTATTGTTAAAAGCTATAATTGTGTCCATGGCCAACACTGTTGCAGAGGACCAAGTTTCTGCCCACGATCTGCACTGCCACCAAGACCTTGTTGAGGTCTATGGCATGTGTTGTCCCCAGAAACCATGTGGAAGTCCAAGGTCTGAAAGAGCAAGGAAGCTACATTTGCAGTGATATCATGGACAGCAGACTCATACTTGAGAGAGAGAGAGAGAGAGAGAGAAAGAGAGAGAGAGAGAGAGAGAGAGAGAGAGACAGAGACAGAGACAGAGACAGAGAGACAGAGAGAGACAGAGACAGAGACACAGAGACAGAGACAGAGACAGAGAGACAGAAAGACAGAGAGAGACAGAGAGAGAGGTATAACAGGCTTCTGTGACAACCCTTGCCCCTACCCCACTCCACCACACTCAAGCCCCTAAAAATGTAACAGCTCAGACAGAAAGCTATCAAAGAGAACTCCTTAAATGATAAGGATTCTGAATTATAGCTTTCTACAACTGGTGGCTTCTGGCAGAGGTGCAGGCAGGGAAGGACTCAATTTTTCTTAACACGCAGGCCACTGGCCATTTGACCATCCTCCAGTGAGTATATGGGAAAACCAAGACTTCCTCCTCCTGCTGGTCCTGCTCCTCCTCTTCCTCCTCATCCTCCTTCTCTTCCTCCTCCTCTATCTGCCACCGCTGCTGCTGCTGCTGCTGCTGCTGGAAGGAGAGGTCATAAAGGTTTGGGTCTGGTAGTGGAGGACAGGGAATTGAGTATGATCAGGTACAGGATGTGAAATTCCCAAATAATCAGTGAAAATTATGTAGGAAAAATAAATAATAAAACATGTAAGTTACTTGAATATTTGATCTTAGCCATTCTGATGGGTGTAAGATGGAATCTCAGAGTCATTTTGATTTGCACTTCTCTGATTACTAAAGACGTTGAGCATTTCTTTAAGTGTTTCTTAGCCATTCAATAGTCCTCTGTCTTTGTTTAGTTCTGAGCCCAATGGACAGGACATTCTCCATAGTTATGTGGAGAGGAGGGATTGACTCTAACATGAACTCTGGGTCCCCATATTTGACCACCTCCCCTTGGTGGGGAGGCCTGGTGGCACTCAAAGAAAGATTAAGCAGGCTCTCAAGATGAGACTTGATAGCCTATGACCATATAGTGGGGAAGGAGGTCCCCCTCAGTCTTAGACATAGCGGAGGGAAATAGGGTGAAAGTGGGAGGGAGGGAGGCACGGGAGGATATAAGAGATGGGATAACAGTTGAGTTGTAATCTGAATAAATTAATTAAATTAAAAAAACTATGTAAGTTACAGACCTTTTTGCCATTTGAAGAAATAGTACAAATTATCCTTACACATAAAATTTTTTGAAATGTCTCTGATTAAATCATTAAAGAAAAGTATGCTTTGTTTTCTTAAGACTTTCTGCAAATTTTCTTTTTTATTATCATGTGCCACTATAAAGCACTTAAAGGAGCTTCATACCTTGAGAATTTTAAATGACTGGGAGCAGTAATTTTTAAATTGTATATCAGTGTAATAGATGGCAGCATGCATGTAAATAATATTTCAATTTTAATATATTCAGCTAGAAGGGATATTTAATACTGTCTCTTCTTCAGTGACCATTATTTCTTTGTTTCTAGTCTTTATTTTTTTCCTACTACTTGCATACTTGTGTACAATTTCCCTCCATTAGTACATGGACCAGGTATTTACTGAGTGGGTTAAGTGTTTCACAAAAAGAAAAAAAAATATTTTATGTAACTAAGAGTGGGACAAACATTATGGGACATTAAGGCATTCAAAATACAGCATAAAGAAAACCACAGAGTATGAAGTAATAATGTCAGATAAACAGAAAGTTACAAAATGTAGCTTTAGAGGTTGGGAAGGGTGACAACTGAGCATATGAAAAGACAATTGTTTAAGTAGGCAGAATATTAACTTTACATGTGTTTTACACTAACCACGGCTGGAAGTTTGAAAATAAAGGAAGGACGAATCTACAATACAAACACTAGAAGCAATCTTCAGTGAGTTTCTATTCACCTAGATGTAAGAAATTCTGTTAGAATATCTAATAAAAGACAGATAAGTCTCACTACATACAAACTGAAAGGGTGTAAACCTCCCAATGCTAACTGAAACTGAAAGTGGAGCAGTGGATACAGCTTTGCCCTCAAGGAGCAGGTACTTCAAAGGTGGTAAAGAGTGGGTATTACTGCCAGAAAAAGAAAAAGCTAATAGAATCCATTTCAAAAAAGTTAGTGTCAAAATGAAATAAGAGCAAAGTCAAGCTAATGAGGGCAGGCAGAGGGGAAAACGTTCGCAAAAGGTGTCAGACGAAGCAGAAGCCTCTGCTGACAATTAGGAAAGCTTCATGAAGCTGCATCTGTCTGGTGTTTACAGAAATGCCTACGGGCATTCACGTTTGGGGATAGGAAAATGGAATGCAGCCGTTTATGGTCCATGAATACAAGTGAGGATGTAAGATGGTAAAGGCAGGCTACAGATAGATTAAGAGCCATCGGTGGGTTAGAATGGGAAATTTAGGGAATTCTTTTGTTAAGTGATTTATTGGACATGGTGAATTGCTTAAGATCAATCTGACTCTGTAAATTGCTTTTGGTAAGAAGATCATTTTTACTATGTTAATTCTCCTGATCTACGAACAAGGGAGATCCCTCCATCTTCTCAAGTCACCTTCAATCTCTTTCTTCAGGGACTTAAAGTTTTTTTCAAACAAGTCCTTCACTTGCTTGGTTAGAGTTACTCCTAGGTGTTTTAAATTGCTTGTGGCTAACGTGAAGGGTGTAGATTTCCTAATGTCTTCCTCTGTATGATTGTCATTTGTATATGGGACGGCTACTGATTTTTTTGAGTTAATTTTGTAACCAGCCAATTTGCTGAACATGTTCATCAGCTGAAAGTGTTCTCTGGTGGAATTTTGGGGGTCACTTATGTATACTATCATATCATCTGAAAATACCAAGAAAAGACTTGATACCCTAGCATCATATTCAGGGGGAGGAGGTCCCCCTCAGTCACAGTCATAGAGAAGGGGAATGGGGTAAAAGTGGGGAGGGAGGGAGGGAGGGAGGGAGGGAAGGAGGAAGGGAGGAATGGGAGGATAGCAAATGAGATGTAATATGAATTATTTTATTTTTCAATAAAAATGTGTTAAAAATAAAATTTTAAAAAAATTTTAAAAAATCAATCTGACAACAGTGGTTTACATAAGCAGTAGTAGGGAAGACAGGGAACACTGTGACCAGTGGGACAGCTATTGCAGAGAGCCCAGTTTAATGTCTCTTGAACTTACATAATTATAATATGCAAAGTTGTATAATAATATAAATGCTATGAAACCAAAGAGGATCTTTTAAACTAAGGATCATGCAAAGAAATGGATAAAATTGATGACTGAATATCTATAGAAGGCAGATAGGGTTTGAACTGGGCCCAAAAGGTAAAAAGAATATAGAGTAGTATGTACAAATATTAGCGGTAAATGGAACTGAATGCACAAAGAATGAAAAGAAAAAAATCACAATTTGTTCAGGAGATAGTAAAATAACTGAAGAATAAAAAACATATTATTTGTGCACAGTATTTGCAAAATGTGTCCTTAAAATTAATTGAAGTTGAGTAATGTGTGATAGTAGGTAGCTATCAATATCCATGATATAAAAATAAAATAAAGCAAATTTCAAAAGCATAACCTTATAGCACATTAGGAATCTGGGAAGTACTGAGACTCAAGTCAGAGATTCAGTCATAGATGACAAATAACATGGTCAGAACAGAAAGAATTAAGAACACAATGGAAATGCAAGAGGAATGAGGGAAAATTATCAGGATGATTTCAGGATTGATTATACTGGAGTTTGGAGGGTTGGTCAAACAGAAGGAAAAATAAAGCATAGTCCAAGACTTAGGGGCTGTATCTTAAATAATGTACCTGTCATAAAGAGAAATAGTACTGAATGAAATTATGCCTGAAATTGTCTGGATTCAGAATCTCTGTAAAACTAATTGCAGGAAAAATGAGATGTAAACAAATAGAAACCCAGCTTAGAATGCATTTTCTCCAAACAGAGAGTAGGATCTCAGCCAACTGCATGTAGTAAAGCCTCTCAAAGGGATCCAACAGATATACCATAGTCAAAATAAGCGAATACCTCATTTACTTTTTCTAAGGACATAGGAAATGATCCAGTGGCTGCCTGTTTGGGACAGAAAGTCACAAATATCTTCAAAAGAGAGTAGGAGTGGGAGGACAGGGGGGTTGCCGAGAGAAGAGAAACTGTGGGTGGTGGCAATTCCATGAGAAGCTGGAGACGTACTACAGGGTATGCTCCTGGAGGATATGGGGATGACTGTAGCTGAGATTCCTAGCAGCAGGAGTCATGAAGACTGAAGAGGGCACCCTCAAACTAGACATGACACTTAATGGAGGGAGAGGAACACCAACCCAAGCACAAAAACTTCATCCCCAAATTTACCCCGCCTACAGGATGTGCAGGGATAAAGAGAGAGCAGAGAGAGGAGAGAGATTGGGGAAATGTCCAACCAATGCCTGGCCCAACCTGAGACCTCCCCTGCGGGAGAGAGCCAACCTCTGACACTACTAATGATACTCTGCTACGCTTGAAGACAAGAGCCTACCGTAAGTATCCTTTGAGAGGCTCCACCTAGGAGGGGTTCAAAACAGATGCTGAGACTCACAGCCAAACATTGGACACAGCGCATGGAGTCTTGGGGAACAACTGGAGAAATGATAGGAGGTGACGGGTGCTCAATAAGAAGACTAAAAGAACCAACTAAGTAGGGCCCAAGGAGCTTAAGAAGACTGAAGCACCAACCGAGGACCATGCATGGACTGGAACTGGGCCCCCTAAACAGATGTAGCCAATGGGCAGCTCAGGATTCATGTGGATCCCCTAGTAAGTGGAGCTAAGGTTGTCTCTGACGTAGACTCTATTGCCTGCTTTTTTTTTTTTTTTAATCACTTCCCTCTGTCAGGGTTGCCTCGCCAGGCCATAGAGGAAAAGGATGCACTCAGTCCTAATATAACTTGATGTATTCCAGTTGATTGGTGGGTTTCTGAGTACTAGGGTAGGCCGGGAAGGGGAAGAGGGAGAGAATGTGGGACCAGAAAGGGAGGAGAGACAGGGCTGTGAGCGGGACATAAAGTGAATGAATAAATCAATGGATGAATAAATAAGTATGTAAATAAATAAATAAAATAACTAAGAAAGAAAGTAAGTCGAACAGCTTATTACTGACAGAGATTTGGTACTGTCTAACTCACAGGAGGTGAAGTCGCAGAAGTGTTACATGAGAAATTTATGAGACCTCACAAGTGCCTAGTATTATATTCAATAATACAAAAATAGACATTTTACACATCCACAAGTTGGTGAAGATGTTCTGTTTAATTAGGTAGTTCAGACCTGAGAAGGACTAGAGGCTGCTATTTGAAAGCTTCTTACAGACGATTTCAAAGAACTGGCCTGGTCTTTACTCAACAGAGTCACTAAATAACTTTTCCCATCTATTCAACCTAATTTCTTCTTTGTAAGACCCATTACCTCCACTATGCATTGAATTTCTTAAATTTTCAGTTTTGCGTTTATCACACTATTTTGTTTTCTTTCTTTTTTTTTTTTTAATGGAAATATTTTAGGCTGTAATGCTTTTCTTTGTCAGTTTGACCCAATCTATATTCACCTGTGAAGATAGTGTCATTGAGAGATGTTTTTAGGTTTAGATAGATGTTTTAAGTTGCTAATGATGAGATATGATAAATATTGACTTACATTAAGAATTTTAGATGCACCAAGATAGGAAAGACATTTTTCTTCAAGGCTCCCAAATACAAATAACCAAAACACTAAGAATGTTATATTGATATAATTCCTGATTGTGTCCTGGTTCTTCTTGCTATAGGTAGTTTACTGTATATGTGTGTAATAATATAAATATATATTAAAATATTTTTAAAAAAGAGATTGCCTAGATTAAGGTGGCCTGTGGGCCTTTGGGTGAGAAACTGTTTTGATTATGTTAATTGGGTGTGAATAGTGTCACTTCCAAGGCATTCCTGGACTGCATATACTTGAAAGAAGAGAGCTGAGCGCTAGCGTGCATGCACTAATCCAGTCCTCTTTGTTTCTTGACTTGGAATGCAGCGTTGACTATCTCTTGCTGTCAACAAAACTTCAGCACAAAAATGGACTGAAACATGGAAGAGTGGAAATAAGCCCATTCTCCCCTAAGCTGCTTCTGTCAGGGTGTTTTATCACAACAACAGAAATGAAACACATTTTTTATATGTTAAAGTTACAAACATGATAGATGATCTAAGCATTAAATTTGATGTTGATATTTTTGTAAACTTTATTAATAAAAATAACAAATAAATAAAAACATCACACACCAAAATTATCCAGATGCACTTTTTTACAAGTTGGTTAACGCTATACAGTGAGAATAGGGCAGAGGCTGTAGTCTGACAATAACTTTTACGCTTTCTGAATCAGATATATTTTATGCTCTCATTCACTGCCAAACCCAAAAAATCCATTGAAATATTATAAGAAAACCAACTAGCCATGCATTCCCTTTCATATGCCATATCCATCCTATGCATTCAGCCCTTTCTCATCCCTTGTATTAAGTCTTTCTTCTTTTCTTTTTATTACATTGTGACATACCAATATGTATAATTATTCAAATATATATACATCTATATTTGTGTGTGTGTGTAATTTGTTAGATTCTGCATATAACAGATAAAATGCAGATTTTTTTCTTTCAGAGATTATCTGACCTCAACTAGTATTGCACATTTTTCATTCATCCATTTTCCTGAGTTCTTTTAACTTCATTTTTCCTTAGAGTTGAAAGATATTAATGTTAATATCCTTTATATTAATATTATTTCCTACTTTTAAATATTTACTTGGTATTAAATATCATATTTTTCATGAATATATATGTATGTATATATACATATAAGTTTAGAAGTAATAGCATGTCTTCTAAATAACATTCTTAAACCCAAAATAATTTGTTATCAAAGATTCTAGCCTTGCTACAGTGTTAGGTTTCCTCTAGATTTAAAATATTCAATAATTATAGGCATTAGACTTGCAAGATGGAATATCAGCCTGTTAGCGGACTTTTCCTCAAGGCTTTTTAAAATTCTTTTTAGAAATCTATTCTTTCAAAAATCATGCCTCTCACAATGCAACCCAAATCGAAATAGTCACTTGCAGCTCTCTGAAGTTGTTAAGCAACTACGTGAGAGGAAGTGTTATTTTAGAGAGTGAGAGAAAGTTCTATTGACATGAGCTAAATTCATTTAGAGAATATGTGAATGGATCAGCAAGAGTGACTGACACTTGAAAGCGGAAAAAAAATCCACAAAGATATTGACTTTGAGTTAAATAATTTAAGAATATAATTCGTACCTTCCCTTTGCACAGTACAAATTTCTCCTCCTATTGAAACATGCTTGCAGATTTCTCATACATGTGATCAATGCATTGAAATACTGGCAATTGATATGTGCTCCCCATCTCTTTATCAGCATCCTGTAGGAGCACAGCACAATTGCAGTGCACCCAGGGCTGTGTAGAATAACTCTCATGAGACTAAATTTAACTCATAGATTTTGACTATTTAAACAGTCACTACATATCACAGCCTTTTCTTTGCTTCTGGAAGCTTCTATTTTAAAGAAAAGATGGGAATATATGAGTCAAGGATTTATTGAGTAATTTGTGTATATATGATACACAATTGGTCTTTTAACCCATTACATGGTCTTGCCATAGAAGTATATAACCAATTAAACTAATCTTTTCAAAGGTGTTTGAAATATTATATCTACAAATACTTGTATCATTCCATTTATATTACATTAAATTTTTATATGTTAATTCCATGAAAATCTAAATTATTTCTACAAAACATAATTGGGATTTTTATTCCAATATATAATGGAAGTGCATCTAACAATCTAAAAATACATGTTGTGTAGTAACAGAGTATTATTTTCAAACTTTGGACATTATATATCTATAAACTTTTATGAGGTAAGTAAACAGTTAGCATAACCCATTTTATAGACTAACAAAATGACTATAGGATCACTTTTAAAATACTGGCCAATTATTCAATCCCAATACAACACATGTTTATATATTATCCAGGTTCTAATTTAAAACCTGTGAAATGCATTATAAGTATAAAATTTTTGGACAAATTTTATAGCAAAAAAGATGATTCTTTTCAGAATGGAAGTGAAATTGGTTTTTCTTAGTGGTGCATTGTAAGTCTACTTCATTGATTTAAAATATATGTGCATGATATTCTTTCATTAGTTTACAGATATCTCTAGACTGACAAACTGGTTCTTATTCATAAGGAACTGCCTTGCAGCTATGCACTCTAATTAATCAAGGTCATTTGAATACATTTTGCATGAAGCACCTAAAGCTCAGAGTGCCATTCTGCGTATTTATCAAATTACTAATCAATATGCTGCACCACAGTCACCACCAGGCTTTCAACTACCCAAGGATGCCATATGAATTAGAACTGTTCAAGCTGTCATCTGCATAAACAGAATTAGAGTATGCCATTAAATTTCATGGGACAGAGCAATGAGATGTGTTTTAAACAGAAAGAACCGCCATCAGTATTTTACTTAAGTTTAAAATGCTTCATTTTAAACTTCCACAAACCTTGTATTAAGCTGGCTTCGATTTCACTTTCTTTCTCCAACATATTACCTCTACTCTATTGGTAAAGTAATTTATTCCATCCTCTGTGGAGAGCCAGGATCTTATTTGCCAGCATATTTATCTTTCCTGCCACTGCACTGTCATTCATCTGCAATCTCCACGGAGGACCAGACCTGTGCAGAATTGCAATTAGGATTGATTCAACTAAATCCAGGCCACAGAGCTGATGTTGACAGGGTGACCTCAAGAGAATTTAAGATGTGAGGTTAGAGAACACACAGAGAGAAAATGAAGGTATTTAAACCCACAATTCATGAAGGCTTTTGTTGTTTGTTATAATTAGATCAGAGTGAGCATGTTTGTTCATTTTTAGAATGATTGTGAAAAAGTTTATCAGTATTTGAGCAATTTTGGAAATACATAAAAAATTAAGTGCAAGCAAATCTCTCTTTTGAGATTGAAACAGACGTTTGTAAAGAACAAAAAACCAATTTCCACTGCAGTTGTGTACCTTAAGGTTTCTCTTCCATGTGGGGGAATAAAAACAATACAGAGTTCTATAGATGCGCTTCTCAGCTGTCACAGCCTTCTGGGGCTAGATCCTCAGGTCCTCAGCAGTTCTGGAATAATCACCGAGGAATCATCACCTGGATGCAACTTAAATACTCTGATAGAATTTCCTAAATAATTCTCCATTCAGGGAGATTGTTTTGTGATCTCAAAAGGCAGAAGCTGCAAGCACAGTAATAACCTAAAAGTATTTCTTCTGACCTGTCATATATGACATGCCATATCAATTCGGAGTTTCTACACTTTACATTAGGAGTCACCTATTATTGAAGACCTGTCTTCCGCCTACTTATACAGGAGGGGGAAGCAGAGTTTGCCACTGGGAAATGACTCAAACTTCCTCAGTAAAGTAAAAAGGAAATTGGAAATTGGAAATGGAAAATAACAGTAGCTGAGTAATCTTCCCTAAGGAGATTTCTTTACTCTTTTTTTTCCCACTCTTGGGAAACAGAATTTTGCTCTCCCAAAGGGAAAATGTTGTATGGGCAAGAACAATTTGATTTATTCTAATAAGGGAAGTGAGAACATCACAGAAAGCAAAATCCAATAAAGAAGAATCAAACTGAGCAAAGGACAGGATTATGTAGTTGGGTGAATAACATTGGGCATGAGGTGTCAAAACTAGCCCTGTGGATTTCTGCTTTGCCAAGTCAATTTCAAATAAAAAGGAATGAAAAAGGTCCCTCTACAATGCAGTGACAGTCTGTCAAAAAGTTTCATAATGAAAATTAAGACTTTAAGAGTTTTTAAATAGTACACTACAATTAATTTTATGAGGCAAAGAATAATGAGATGTATTTTCTTTTACAAAAACTTCATTTTCTCCATCCTTGGTCAAGAAAACTACTAAAATGGTGGTTAGTTAACAGTTTGCATTCAACTTTAGGAATGTACACATAAAGCAATAATTCTTATAATCTCATTAAAAATTCTTTTGTATACCTTTGCTAAAATCTTAATTTTTTAGATTCCATAATACATATGAGGCATATTCACAGACTATCATAGATATGTAGATACATACATACATACATAACTTTTGGAGAATGCTTAACTACATTGCTTTTCATAAGCACTACCCACATTAATAAAAAATAATACTGTTTTTCATCATGGCCACATCTATATTTTCTCACTATCACACAGAAAATTAGCCAATTAATTATGTGGAATTATTATTATTCATATAGATGAACTCTTTATACCTGAAATGAGGCAAAAAAAAAAGAAATGTTAAATATTCTAAGAATTCAAGAGCATAATAGAAGGTATGGTTGTGATTATGTGAAGGGGGAGATGATCTCCTCTTTCAATTTGCAATGAACTGCTGTTATCAAGTATTCATAGGTCCCACCAGAAATGAAATTAAGGAGCAGTTATGAAACTTAGGCAGTTATAATAATGATTCTGTTTCACAGCAGGGAAACAGTTCTGTAAATATCAGAACTCACAGAGCATAAGTTAACCAAATATTGATTTAGAGCCTTTTCAAATTGTGATTATGGGCCTCAAGGTAGCAGCTCAATAGTAGAAGACTTTCTTAGAATATGTGAATTCTTGGTTTGAACCTCAGTTGTCCCTGATAATAATAAATATGTGTGATATATAAATATCTCATATATATCATACCTATAATAACAAATATACTCATTTAGTTTTTCACAACTCTGTTTTTTCAAACATAAGATTCTTAAATACTAAAATTAGAATCATAGTAATATGTTTGTGAATTCAGAACAAATTTAGTCCAACATTTTCCTGCTCTGAGTCATATCCATATTAAGGAAAAAATAACATGTAATAGTATTTTTAATAAATTACAAGAGCTAAGTTCTTAAAATAGATCTCCAATATTTCTTATTATTTAAATAGTCTTCTAGCATTAGATAACTGACAGGCTATTGGGATGTTTTTAATGGAATAATTTTTAAACCATATTTCAGTTCTTGTCTATTTTTTTGAAAAGTAAGTTCTTATTGATATCATGTAAGGGACCACAAATATTAGTCAGAATTATTACTTATTTTAAGCCTTTTTACATTGAGCTTTTCATGTAAGTGGTCAATGTTACTTGTTCTATGTGAAGCATTTTCACATTACTTTACATTCAGTGTCTGATAAATCACAGGTTATTCACGTGACTATATCATTAAAACAACTCTGGGAGCTACACCTGTTGTCCATGGAGGGCACTGAATGGGAACTTGAAGTATATCTTTATGTTTCAGTGATTTGTTGTTTAAAAATTTCATATAGTGAATATTGGTCATATGCAATCCTTTCCTCAACTCATCTCACATTTATCTCCACTTTCCTACTAACTCAGTTTCATGCCCTTTTTCTTTGTTTGTAACTCATAAAGTTCAATTTGCACTGTTCATATTCCCTTTGATTTATGGCTTTTACTAGAGTTTGCTCGTAACCTTAAAGAGATCTGACTCCCTGTTCCAACAGTGATCAAGTACCAATAACTCTTAGAGAGTGATAGGACTCCAGGCCAACTCCCCTCTCCAAATTGGGATTTTGTCAGTGTTGAGCTTTCACAGATTGTATGTATGGTGTTAGAACAAATGTTCTTAGTTAAAATGTGCAGCTTCTCTGCTATAATGGGAAAATATTTTGTCCTTAAAGACATCTTTATGGTTAGATTGAGTAAGCTGATTGTAGTTGCAGTTCTTGTGGAAGGCACTGCACCGCAGAAGAAATTAGTTAAACGATGAGACTTTTCTGGCTCACCCATTACATAAAAATTATAATCGCTTTGTCTTGGTGATTTTTTATTGCTATAATAAAACATCATGATTAAAGTAATGTGTAGAAGGGTTGTTTTTTTTGGAAGGGGGTGGCTTCAGGTTCCAGAATGATAAGAATTAATCACCACAGACAGGCATGACAAAGCTCACTTTTGGCTAGATCCTAGCTTCAGAAGAGGAGTTGGGCGTGATTGCCCGCACACAGCTTAAGATGTCCTGGTAATTTATTCTTTCTCATAGATGGAGATTCAGCTTTCCATAAGGATGTGGGCCCTGTTGTTTGAAGAACCAAATTTTGATGAAGGGGAAATTGTTAGGCCTTCCCATGAACCAACTACTAGGCTGCATAGCAACCTATGATGCCATCACCTTCCACAGGCAGATGCATGCCAGACACACTCCAGGTATGAACCAGATAAAAAAGACCCACCAGCCTTCTCACTGTTACTCTTTCTTCTCTCTGTGTGTTCTCCTATGAGCTCCCACTCTTTTTCTGTCTTCTGTCTTTCTGTCTCCCTTTTCCCCCCTTCCCCCCTCCCCCACTCTCTCTCTCATTGTGTGTGTGGTCCACCCCCTCCCCCACTGCCCTGTGGCTCACTCAGGCCTTAACTTTTCTCCCCTTCCCTTCCCTCAAATAAACCTCCTTTTATCAGACCAGCTGTGCAGTATGCAATTCCTTATATATTATAACATAAATAGGGGTGGATCTGGAAGAACTTGAGAAAGAAAAGGTAAAGATGATCAAAATATATTGTGCAAAACTCTCATATAAATAAAAGTTTTAAACAAATGCAGTATTTGTGATATAAAATGAACAGACATTGGCAAATACAATTTGCTTCATGTTTCTGTGGCTGTGTGTCTCTCAGTGTTTCTGTCTCTCTGTCTCTCTCTATGTCTCTGTGTCGTCTCTGTCTTTGTTGTACTGTATGTTTGTATGCATGTGTCTGTGTACATACTCAGGAGAAAGCCAAAAGAGATATAACTTGAAATAAGGGACCTGAAATCATATTTATAAAGAAGTAGTACCAAGAAAAAGAAAAGCAAATAAAAAGAAATATTTTCAGTTAGAAATTCATTCAGTATTTTGAATTTCAGTGCATGTGTATACTCAGAAGAAACTTCCATCCCTATATCTAAATCTAGTTGAGAACAACATAGCATAGTGATGCACACCTATAACCCCCATGTACCTGGGATCCAAAGAGAAAGTCAAAGGATCCAGTTACAGAAAAAGAAGAGAAAAATGTTCATAAACAGAGGCTAATATTCTAATGTAGAAATTATTTCAGAGAACTCAGAGGTCCGGCTAGATAATTAAACTATTCAACTCTATGCGGTTCTTAGAAAATTACCAATGGTCTTGGGAAGATATGGTATAGAATAAAGAAGGATAAATAATTAAAGTGGTTTGAAAGAGGCAATGTAGCACAGATATCAAAATTATACTATAAATTGCCAACAAGGTATTATGGAAAAAAGAAAAGCAATTTATGTCTCAATCTCGTGGATGACTTCAAGGAAAATATCTAGCTCATCTTAATCTCTCAGGAGCAGAGAATTTTGGTAATAGGTCCACAGTACCAGTGCACCTGGATTTACATTAGAAGAAGCACTGAGAATATTTCTGATAAGTCCACTAAGCCAAAACTTTATGTAAGTGAAATATTAAAAAAGAAGAAAAGCAGAAGTTACTATTAGTGACTCACTGAAAAGAATATTAAAAATGTAAACTCCCCTTTGGAAATAAAACTAATGAGATCATGCTGCCTCATTCTTGTGAAATAACTCTGGTTCAGGGTAGAGAAGTATTTTCTCCCACCTAGGAGAATGTTGCACAGTTGCTATGAGGAGTTAAAAGAACTTCACAAATCATAGTACCACTGGGAAGAGAAGATAATGCCAAGGAAATCCACAGGAAAGGATCCTGAAATGTATAAGATGGTTCAAAGAAACACTAAGTTTAGTGGCGAATAAGCCAAGGCAGAATGTCTACTTTCTTAAGAAAGTAAAACTATATACTTATTTGTACAGAATAGTTATTAGTTTGGGAAAGCATCTAAGGAAATCAATGGAGGAGAGGTATATAACTAAACATTCCCAGGGATTTAAACCAACAAACAAACTAAAACTAAACGAGTGAAGAAAGAACCACAAGTAGAATTTAGCAGAGAAATAAAAGCAGGAGTTGAGGAGTGACCATGACAACTCAGAAGATAGCTGAGAATAATAGAGCGTCTGTTCTATTCTGCCCAGGAGTGTGTGAGACCTCCCCTTGGTGGGGAGCCCTGGTGGCACTCAAAGAAAGAGTAAGCGGGCTACCAAGATGAGACTTGATAGTCTCTGACCCTATAGTTGGGGAGGAGGTCCCCCTCAGACATAGACCTAAGGGAGGGGAATAGGGTGAAAGCAGTAGGGAGGGAGGAACGGGAGGATACAAGTGATGGGATAACAATTGAATTGTAATCTGATTAAATTAATTTAAAAATAAATAAATTTTAAAACGAAAAAAAAAGTAAAAAAAAAAAAAAAAAAAGACAGGTTAAATGTGAAGACCAAAATGCTACCCACTACCATATGATCAGGCACACTGGTACATTAGTTTTGCCTGCACAATGTCAGTCTTCAAAAACTGAAAATGAGTTACATAAAATTGGCATTTTAATTTTATTTTTAAAATATAGGTTAAAATTAAAGGAGAGGGTACAAATGAAAGTCATGATGTAGTTAAGGGCTGCCTTATGATTCTGATGGCAATTTCCACCCCTTATAAACATGCTCACATTCAAGCAAATTCAGTTCCTCCTATGGATGTCGTTATCTTATATCCAATGCTTAAGTTCTAAGCACATTTCATCTAAGAATATATATATTTTTTACATTAGTAATATTATCAGAAAATGCAAACAATTTTCAGGTTAACCTATCTTGTTTGAAGTATTTTAATGTATTTACAAACATCATTTAAAATTATTTTAAACAATTTTCCAAGTATCCTCTTTTTGACATATGTATTTCTTAGTTGTGTTTCAGTTTCAACAAAAAATGAATAAAATCTATATGCCAAAAGAACTGCTTTATTAGCATATTTTAAATTAAATTGTTACATTAGCATGCCGATCAATGCATTTTAGCAAGAAAATTTCACTGTAGTTTGTTCTAGCGTTCCCCCTCATCCATGCTCTTCCCTAGTGGCTACCTTTGTGCACCTTGCTTGTCTCATCCTTTTTCCCTTCTGCTTTTCAGCCTCTCAGTCAGCCCCCTGTATAATGTCTGTATACTGTCTCATGCATTGTGCTATTTCCCTCCCGCCTTGAGACCTTTCTCAACTCTCAAGTGCTGCTTTCTACTTTCGTGACTTAAAGAGATAATATGAGATGAGGAAGAGAAGGAGAGGAGTTATCTTTCTGAATCTGGCTTATTTCACCCAAAATAATTATTGACTTCTTGTTTGTATTAGTTATATTTTTGATCTCCATTTTTAAAAATGCCAGACAAAAACAATTTAAAGAAATAAGCTTTAGGTTGGCTCACAGTGGGAGGGTCCAGTCCATTGAGAAGGAAGGCATGAAAGTGAGGGTAGCTGAAGCTGTGGTGGCCAGAGTGGGATGCAGGCATGCAGAATATGAACATAGGAAGCAGAGAGACATCAATACATGTGTCTTTATTCCTCCTTTTCATTGTTATTCAGACTGGGAATCTAGCCCAGAGAAGGATGTCCCCAACATCCATCTGTTAAAATGCTCTGAAAACAATTCCTTCACTGACATGTCCAGAGGTGAGTCTCGTATCTGATTCTAAATCTGGTGAAGTTGAGAATGGAGATGAACCAGCACAGAGTTCAGTTCATTGGTCTGAAAATGCATAGACTTTGTTTGTTTGCTTTGGTTGTCTTGCTTGTTTATTTTTAAGGTTAAAGTTCTACATTCTCTCTGTGGACTCATCTGTGATGGGCACCTAGGCTGGTCTTCTTTCCTGGCTATTATGAATAGTGAGGCAGTAAATAAAGATCCAAAGAAAGCAAAGAAGTGCTCTAGATTCTAAACTTCTGATGTAAGTGAATTCCTATAAGTAAAATGAATCCCATTTCTCAGTAGTTTCCTATACTGTAGCCATTTCATGTAAACATAAAGAAATAGAGAACTACAGAGTTCTTCCTGTGAAAAATTCACTGTGAAAAATGTGCATTGGATAAAATATCTTGACACAATCTTGCCAATATTTTACTATATTTTTGCCCACAACACGTAAATTATTTGATTACTGAATCTGTATCAAACATCTTTGATTATTTAGAATTAAAACAAAATACATCAAGAGGATAAAATTCTGCGTGAAACCTCAGCCGTTGAGTGAGTAATCCCATCAGGAAAAAGAGGCCTATGTGCCCAGAGCTACTTCAAAGTTCCCATCTGTTAATATCAACAATGTGGGAGTTGGTTTCAACTGGAAATTTGTATAAAAGTTGCACGGACTATCATCATTCACAAACCAGCATTCCATCCCTGGACGGGGGTATTCAAATTCTTCTCACATAAAAATATTTC
Source organism: Acomys minous (assembly GCF_964271855.1). NCBI lineage: Eukaryota > Metazoa > Chordata > Mammalia > Rodentia > Muridae > Acomys > Acomys minous. The sequence continues at coordinate 65,630,802 of NC_140489.1, read as the reverse complement.
CCCAATGGCAGCTGCCGCAAAAAAATCTGAACTTAGTCCATATGAATATTACTGATTTTTAAAACTATTTGTATGTGTCTGTGGTGTATGTTGTTGTCTGAGTATGTATGTGTGTTGTGAGTACATGTGTGTATGTTTACAAGTATGAGTGATCAGAGGTTGACAGTGGTTTTTTTTTTTTTTTAATCATATTGGGTTTTTAATCTTATGTTGTGAGACAGGATTCGTAACTGAATTTGTAGCCCACCAATTCAGGTAAGAAAGGTAGCAAGCAATCCTAAGGACTCATTCTCCTGCCCTTTACCTATCTATCCCCAGGATTACAGGTACATACTACCATACTCGATGTTATAAATGGATATTGTGGATCTGAACTCAGGTCTTTAGGCTTGCATTGAAGGTACTTTGCCAATTCAGCTAACTCCCCAACCTAGCATCAATTCTAAAGTATAAGTACATTTTTTTTAAAACCAGACATAAATGATATTGATTTGATAATGCTGAGTCAAACTACTTTGTGAAGGTTATGCAGTTCCAACATCCAGTGCTGAGAGACATGAGCTAAGCATCTACATTCTGAAAGTGGGGAAGAGGAAGAAATGGACAGCAGGAAAACATAATTAGAACACAGCAGAGAGAAGTTTAAAACACAAGTCTCACAAATATCTTTAACTCCTTTTCCTGTATCTCAGAAACACTAGACTGAGATTGGGTGCCCTGTCCACAGAAGCTCCTCTTATGAATCCCACCCTGCTCTCTAATAATTATTTAACCCAAGGTCTCACCGAGGGTCCCATGCAACTAGACAAGTCCTCTTCTACTGTGGTTTATGCTATACTCATAGCCCCATCATGGGCTGAAATCAGAGACATGATATTAAATTTTAAAATAGTCCCCTGAGTTATTGAGGGGTGTGTGTGTGTTTGTGTGAAAATTATTTCCATGTCTTATTATAAGCTAGCCATTTTAAGCTTTGGGAACTCATTTTAAAAAGTAAAGCTCAAATGGCATATGACTATACTTACATGTTTGTTTTTCTTATCCAAACCAATTTATTTTTTACATATGATACAAAAAGATACATATCAGAAAATAAAAGAATCATTCTAAACTAAAATTAAGAGTTTCTCCACTACAAGTAGTGAGAATTTTTCAGATTCTCTTTTCATTACATCACAAGACACAAGACACAAAGGTAAATGTTTTGCTTAATGAAAGAAATAAATATATGTACTATTAATTCGTTGATGCTTTTCTAGCAAACTGTTTGAACATTGCATATTTAAGGGCCATTTGAAATTCCTTCATGACCATCTATCATTCTTTTGAAAATATTGTCATCCAAATTCATCATCATAAAATGTACTTAATAGATACAGAAGTTTGGTTAAATATTGAAAATTTAAAGAAAACGACCACACCAATCAGATTTTTAAAAGTGATATGTTTATACATTTACAAAGTAATACGTTTAGATATTGGTTCAGGAAACAAAGCACTTGTCAAAAGCTAGTAGCATTCACGTCAGCAAGCAACAAATAGTGAAAAAAAGGTGTTTAGTTAAAAACATGTACATATGTTTAACATTATACTAATGAGAAGAGACAGAAGTCATATTTTCCATATATAGTATAAATTTCATAGATGTTTGTTTTCCATATATGATTCAATAATGCATATATTGTCAAACAAATCATATATATATATATGTGTGTGTGTATGTATGTATGTATATATTGAATGCAGTAAAGATATTCGCTTTTCTGAACAAAGGTTGTTCCAGTGATTTCAATGAGAGAAGATAAGCTTTGAAGGAGAAAGAAAATAAATATTAGAGACTAAAAATAAAGCAATAAACCTGTTCTTCAAGATAACACGGTAGTCTATGTAGAAAATCCCAAATACTGTCTAAGAGAAACCTTTCAGAAATAATAAATGGCTTAAGTACAGTCACAGTATTAGCATGTAAAATATACTGTATAATTAGCTATATTGTTAAGAATTATCACACAAATTTAAATTCTTAAAAAATTATATTAGTTAAATTTCTTCAGGAACTAGAACTTATAAATTGTAGGTAGATAGAAGAATCACAGATGAAAGATAGATGATAGATAGATAGATACATACATACATACATACATACATACATACATACATACATACATACATAGATTTAAACACAGATATAGTTCCGTAAGACACCAAAGTCCTAGAATCAGAGGAATGGAAATAATCCAGCTTCCAAGTCAAGGGCTTGATGGAGGCAGGAGAGTGCTTGCATAAGGCCAAAGTGTGGAGCTTAGACATCAGGATCTCTCCATTGCTGGAATTGTAGAGATAATTAGAAAGTACAGATGAAGAAAAGTGAGCCCACTTTCCTCCTATATCTTCTTGTTCTGTTCAGTGACTTGGCACATGCAGACTGGTAATATTTTTCTGGATCAACAAATTCAAAGTCTAATTTCTTCTGGAAATGGCTTTCAGATACATCCAAAGAATTATGTTTTATTTGCTATTGGGCATCATTCTAGCCTGTTAAATTTGACACATCACAATATATAGAGAACACCTACGAGCAGAAAACCACACAATGCTATTTAGAGCCTCTGAGCTATGCTTCAGGTTTTTCTGTACATGTGTGTAAAATGTATCCTTATTATAATAAAAAAGAAATTAAGTGTATATAACAATTAAATGCAAGTAACAAATGTGAAAAGAGTAAACACTTAAAAATACTTCTAATTTTATAGTGATATTGCTGAAAGTATTGTTTGATTTTATGTATTCATTTAGTGAACTGCAGGTAAGACCTGAATGTGAATACTTCAGTCTAAAATGTATTGAATATTTTAAAACTAAACTCAAAAATATCTGATCAACAAATACTAAAATGCTGTAAAAGAAAACTTTGTATTTGAGAGAACACTCAATTAATGATGCAATCAAATTGCCATTTCTTCCTAAATTTGTATGCAACATTTTCTTATGTCTTAATTTTCAAAACAATTAAGACGGTGTAATTAGAATTCAGATAAATTCCATTATGCAGTAACTCTATCAGACAATAAACCCTTCTGCAGATAACCTTCAACACTGGCAGTAGTGACAATTTCAATCAAGTATCACTAAACAAGCCCAAAACCTCACTTTGTATTTTACAGTGGTTTTAAAGTTCTTCACTTGGAGAAAACCATTCTTAAAGTCAGAGACCACGAGCTGGCACATCAAGCAGCATGTTCTGACAGGTGAAAGTGCCGAGCATGGTGGTAAGTATATAAATGAGCTAGAGCCTTGCTGAAGGCTGTGCAATCAATCTCACTTTGAAATGGATGGCTATTCTTGATGGTAGTTTTGTTTGTGCGCTCCTCACTTGAATCTGTGAGGATAAGTACAGCTTAGAAATAGGTTCTGAATTTCTTTTTATCTCAGACAATCAAACATCTTGGTGATAAACTGGTTTTTAAGAACTGAATTTATTTAATCTATCAAGATCAAACTGCTAAGCCATAGGAAAAACAAAAGTATAAAACTCATTTGCCTTCAGTTAGTTTTGAATTTTACATTGGCAGAGCATCTACTGTGTGACATGAATCAAACTCTGTGCATCTCTAAAATCATCTCTATCCTGTCCATAAAATCCATGATCTTTTCAGCTAAATATTACTGTGACAGAGTACCAAGTATTCTACAATTTCAATTATCCTTTGCACCTTTATCATTACTCTAGTGAGAATTAGAAAATCTATGCTCATGATGAATGATGTAGTCTATATCTCTAGGGGGAAGTTGGGTGGAAAAAAATGCAGTGAGCCAATTAACATACTGGAGAAAAATTCCCAAGAATTAAAGAAATCCTTTCACAGATCCACAACAATAATACATATAGAGTGAATCAGTATTATAATCTTCAAACTACATTAAGAAGCATATCCAGTCATTTGAAACAGAAAATATGTTAGCTATCTGATGCAACAGAACAAAATGATGAGAGATAAAGCTACAGTATGAAGGCCTAATATTTCACAGGAAGTTTTCATTACTTCACTTTGGCTAATTGGATCATTTCCACATGAATGAAATACATGCTAAATTATTTACAGATAATTACATGGTGTGCTGTTGCTAAAATATTAAGACACAGTTGTCCCACAGGAAATATTGCTACAGACACATCATGCAATGCATCACTGAAGGGGTTATGAAGAGGAGTTGATTAAAAAAGCCCACTGAAGCAGAGCCTTTAGTATTGAAATTATTTAATAGAATATTATAGGTATTTTTAAATTCTGTTTTTCAGGAGTGGTAGCTCAAGTTTTATTCTTTTAAATTTACTTCGTGTGAACATCAACTTCATTTATATATAAGCAATATTTTACTTTGCCTGACTATGATCTTAACCTCTGTTGATATGCATAATCTTGAGGAAGATTTAGATTGGACCACTCCCACATAATTAACATCTTGAAAACACAAGAGCTAGAACTAGAGGTATGTAATCACTGTTCAGGGGGTTGGGACTGGATTTGTATTTCTGTCCCTTAGAGGATATGTGGCACTGTGAACTGCCCAGATCCTTAATTGATTTGTATCCGAGCTTTGTACAATTGCTACAGAGCAGGGAACTTTCTATATCACTGTCCCATCCTCTAAGAGGACAATTAATCCAAATCAACCTTCCAAGTAACCTAAACAGGAAAACAAACCCCAAGAAAATCCACCTGTTTGACAGATTTTAGAAATTGCATAAAACCTACCAAGAATGTAAATCAGAAATGTTCTTTCTGGTCGTGTTCCACTTCCACTGTGACTGTACCTTGCATAATTATTTTCCCTTTGTTAATTGTCCTTACTCACTCTTACCGGTGCCTCATTTTACTCAAATAAATTCTTCCTGTCTTCTACACCACTCTCTGAGTGTCCAGTCTGTTTTCAAGGGACAATGTGATTGTTGTGAACGGGAGGAGGAAAGAGTGATACTGAAGAAACAATGGGTGCCATTTGCAACTGAAATGAGCCAGGGCTTCTTTAATTATGCCATAATTAATATCTAAACAGGTGTTTCAGATCCTATTAATGAACACTGAAGAAGACGTTTGGACCTACAATAATGATGATACACGACTCTATTGTTTGGCATAAATTTCCCCAGTTATCAAATTCTTTGTCCCTAGTAATCAATATTACAGTTTTTATTTTGATGTACTTTTTTTTTTTTTAATTTACGAGAAACTGCAATTATAGAGCATTTTCCACTGCATGTAGTTAATGTCTTACAGATTCACCCATTTAATCACAAATTGAAGTTTCCCCTTTTGAAGCTTCAATAATATTTCATAACATAGGACATACACATACTGTACATATACACAATGTAACCTGTGTGTGAGCACTTGAGCCAGTTTATAAAAACTACATTACATTCATCTATCAATGGTATTTTGGTTGTTTCCATATCTTGACTGTTGTCTAATTTTGTTTCTCTTTTGTTGTGACAAAATTATTTTGATGAAAGCAACTTAAAGCAGAGAGTATTTATTTTAGCATATAGCTCGATGTGCAGTCCACTATGTCATGGAAGTCGAGGCTGCATGAGCTTGGAGCAACTGGTTACGTTATATCCACCAGCAAAAGAGGATAACACCAAATGTGTATGTGCTAGTGCTCATCTCACATTTTCTACTCTTATACAGTCCAGGATGCCCTGCCTAGGAAATAGTGTCTTACAGGAAGCAGGTCTTCCGATCTTATTTAATGTAATCAAGACAGTATCGAAAAGGCCTCGGAGACCCACCTCTCAGGTACTTCTAAATACTATCCGTTTGACAATGAGCTGCTGGGGACAATGCTGCCATTAGCATAAGTATCCACCCTGTTTTCACCCTGATTTGTTATATATTCAATTGATACATAAGCATTATTTTCATTTTTATGAGAAAAACCAGTGCTGTTTTACACAACAATTATACCAGTGTACATTTCCACAAATGATGTATTAGGGATTCTTTCACCCTGTCTTTTGCCAAGACTTGTTACTTTTTATGTTTTAATTTAATGGGAGGGAGGGAGGAATGGGATGATTTAATTGTTATTCTAATAGTAGTGAGTCCATACATCCTTGACATTTCATCTCTGGTGGTCAAGCTCCTTTTAATATATATATATAATTTATAATAACATATTTAGCCTCTTTGTATATATTTACTCCAGTTATTAATTTACTACAAATAAATTACTTGAAATCTTTAGTACTTTTATTATTCTCTCACATAATATGGATCACAAGAATTTCCTCCCAAACTATAGGATTATTTTTCAGTTGTTTCATTAGTCTTTTATTTTGACCTAGTCTTCCTGCTTAATATTTCTCATGCCATCTATATTTTTAAAGCAATAGCCAAGAAAGATATCATATTTAGATGAGTATCAACTTGCTATTGTTATCTACGTATTTCAATTTTACTTTGAGTTGATTTTTTGTGTTTAGCTTAACATTATAGAGAAGTTCCATTTTTCTGCTGGTAAGTGTATGATTTTCCCCAGCATGGTTTATGCCACAGACTATTCTTTTGCTATTATACTTCCTGATGGACCTTGTCAAAAATTAAGTAACCATAATTTCATTGGTTTAATCTCTGAGCTCTCAATCATGTTACATTTATCTGTTTTTATCAGAATACTATATTAAAAAATAGTTTAACATTATAACACTTAAAAATAAAAAACACAATGCCTCTTGGTATATTTTTTCCTCAAGATGTATTTAGCTATTCCAAGTCTTTTACTCTTATATAAAATATACTAGAATTTATATTTCTTCTGTTAAATTAACTTATTTTCTAAACTTATTACCAAATTGTTTTGGATTTTGTTTTATAGATAATATATATTTTATATATGACACATATAATATGTATACCATATAATATATATTGAAAATATATAATAATCCCAAACACAATTTACCATCCCTCCTCACCCTAACCCTCCACTTCTCTTCTTCCCTGATCTTTCTCCATCCATCTGTCATCACAAAAGAGCTGACATCCAAAAGACAACAACCAGCTTCTGGATGTTATTAATAAAGCCACAATGAGCATAGTTGGCAGAGCGTCCTGTAGTAGGAAAGTATTTGTTTCCATTGAGTTCTTAGTTTGTTTCTATTTCTTTATTGCCCATTTTACATTCAGTAGAGAGTTTTTAAAATTCTATGAGTTTGTAAACTTGTTGTTGATATCCAGATTTAATCCCTGATAGTCTGAAAGGATACAGGGGGTTATTTTAATTTTATTGTATCTTTTGAGACTTGCTTTGTGTTCAAATATATGGTCAATTTTGGACAAAGTTCCATGCAGTGCAGAGAAGAATATATGTTCTTTTATGTTTGGATGAAATGCTCTGTAGATACATGGTAGGTTAGCTTTAGTATTTCTCTGTTTAGTTTTTGACAGTCTTCCACTGTCAGTGTGTGATGGTAAGTATGTGGACAAAGCTGTAGTAGTGAGTCTTTTACCTTAGAAATCTTCGTTGAGACATCAGATGTAATTCTAAAATATCTGCCATTATATGTTCCTTGGTTTTGTGGGGTTTTTTTGGGGGGGGGGAGAGCTAGACAGGGTTTCTCTGTGTAGCCTTTGTTGTACTAGACTCACTTTGTAGGCCAGGCTGGCATCGAACTCACAGCAATATGCCTGCCTCTGCCTCCTGAGTGCTGTGATTAAAAGTGTGTGCCACCACACACAGCATCTTTTGTTTTTCAGCTTATAATATTATCTCATTGTTCTGTATGTTTAGTGTTTTCATTATTATGTGGTAATTTGACCTTGTTGTCTATTCCAATCTATTTAGTGTTCTGTGTGATTCTTGTAACTTTATAGACATCTTTAGATTCAAAGAATTTTTTCTTCTGTGATTTTGTTGAAAATATTTTCTGACCTTTAAGCTGATTTATCTTTCTTTTATTCCTATTATTCTTAGGTTTGGGCTATTCCTGGTATCTCAGATTCCCATATTTCTTTTGTCAGAAGTTTTTTTCTTTTTTTGTTTTGTTTTAACATTTTTAGGGAAAATGTATCCATTTCTTCTAATACATTTTCAATGCCTGAGATACTTTCTTCTATCACTTGTGTTCTGTTGGTAAAGCTTGCCTATGTAATTCCCATTCCAATTCCTAAATTTTTATTTCCAAACTTCCTTTAGTTTGCAGATTATTTATTTATTTATTGTTTCTATTTACATTTTCAGGTCTTGAATAGTTTTATTTCTTTCCTTTAACTGTTTCTTTTTTTTTTTTTTTCTTGGCCTTCTTGCAGGGAAGAAGGGAGGTCAGAGCCGGTGATCTGTTGCAGGGCAAAGACAGAGATTGCGGAACTGGTGCCAGGGAAGCAGAAAACCTAGCAGTGTAGGGACAGTCTACCTGGCTTCCTGTTACATGGAAACAGCAATATCATGCCCAGTTAATAGGACATCACAGAACTCTTCACCATCCTGCAGCTCTTACAGTCTTTCCATCCTTTCTTGCATGATGTTCCCTCACGTGAGCAGGTAACACTTGTTTAATTTCAGTACTTAAGCTACTTAATATTGTCTACATTAACTATTGCCCAAGAAAACAGATTTTCCTGCCAAAACTGACAGCAGCACTATCTGTATATAAAAACAAATATCTAGATGGCTCTTTGCCACTATCTCCACTTAACAAAACAGTACTAGTAGGTTCTCCACTGGGACCTAGAACCTCCCCAAGATGTGTGATTTGGACCAGATTTACAGTATCTGCTGTGAATTTCTTCATGTGGAGGAGCACATAAAGCCATTGACAAAGTAAGTATTTACCTCCAAAAGCTGTCATGCCTCTCTTGCACCTGTGATCATATCTTGCCTGTCAGGTTAATATTTCAGCTTATAGGATTCACATCTGGATAATATGTTGGCAGCTGTCCTCCTCCATCCTATTTCATAGTAACTTAAAGAAGGACAAAAAACTACCATATGTAGGAGGGCTATAGACAGACAACACCATTCACAATAGCCATAAATAATATAAATCGTGTTGGTATAACCTTAACCAAACCAGTGAAAGACTTGTGTGATAAGAACTTTAAGTCTCTGAAGAAAGAAATTAAAGAGGATATCAGAAGATGCTTAGATCTCCCATGCTTGTGGATTGGTATAATTAACATAGTATAAAAAGAGTCATCTTATCAAAAGCAACCTACAGATTCAGTGCAATTCCCATCAGAATTTCAACACAAATTTTATATACATTGAAAGTACAATTTTCAACATCATATGAAAAAGCAAAGAAATCCAAAATAGCTAATACAAGACAGTACAATAAAATAATTTCTGGAGATACTAGCATCACTGATTTCAAGCTGTACCAAAGGGCAACAGTAATAAAAACTGCATGGTATTGGCATACAAACTGGTGGGTCAAGGAAATCAATACAGGGGGAGGTAATCCCCCTCAGGAACAGTCATAGGGGAGGGGAATAAGGGGAAAATGGGAGGGAGGGAAGAATGGGAGGATACAAGGGATGGGATAACCATTGAGATGTAACAAGAATAAATTAATTTTAAAAAAGGAAAAAATATAAAGAAAAAAGAAAACCCTGAAATAAATCAACATACCTACAGACAGTTAAATTTTGACAAAGAAGCCAAAACCAATAATGAAAAAATGATAGAACCTTCAACAAATGGTGCTGGTATAACTGAATGCTTACATGTACAAAAATTCAAATACACCCATATTTATCACCCTGCACAAAACTAAAATCCAAGTGGATAAAGGCCCTAAACATAAAACCAGAACACTAAATCTATTAACAGGGAAAATGGAAAATGGCGATCAGCCTTGAACACATTGGCACAGAACAGAAGACAAATTCCTGAGCTCAGGCTCTAAGGTCTGCAACTGAAAACCTTCTGTAAGGTAAAGATACTGTCAACAGAACAAAATGACAACTTACAGAATGGAAAAAGATCTTTACCAACACTAAATCCAACAAATGGGGCCTAGCCAAAACATATACAGAACTTAAGAAATTAAACGTCAACAAAACAAATAATCCAATTAAAACAAAATAGAGTACAGAGCTAAACAGAGAGTTTTCATCAAAGGAATCACAAATAACTGAGAAGCATTGAAAAAACATTCAACATCATTAGCCATCGTTTTGCAAATCAAAATGAATATGCTATTTTATCTTATACACATCAGAGTTACTAAAATCAAAACCTCAAGTGACAGCACATGCCAGCGAGGATAGAGGGAAAGAACACTCCCACCATTGTTGATGGGAGTGCAAACTTATACAGCCAGTTTAGAAATCCATCTGGCACTTGCTCAGTAAGTTGGGAATAGCTTGAACTCACGATGTAGTTATACCACTCCTGGGTACATACCTAAAAGATGTCCCATCATAAAACAAGGACATTTGGTCAATTATGTTCATAGTGGCTTTATTTGTAATTGCCCAGAAACTGAAAACAACCTAGATCCCCTCAACCCAAGAATGGGTAAATAAAATGTGATCTATTTCCACGTTGGAATACCACTCAGCTATTAAAAACAAGGATAACATGAAAATTTCAGGCAAATGGATGGAACTTTAAAAGATCATCCTGAGTGAGGTAACACAGACTGAGAAAGACACACATAGTATGCACTCACTTATAAAATGATATTAGCCATATAGTATAGGATGGCCATACTACAACAAGGAGGGCCCAAGGGAGGATGCATGGATCTCACAGAGAAAGAGCAGTAGAATAGACAGAGAAAGTGCTTATAAAGAAGGAACAGAATAGGAGAGGAAGCACTGGGGGAAATGAAAGGAGGAAAGTGATGTGGGGAGGGGTGGGACAGGAGAACAGAGGGCTTATAGAGGGAAGGGAAACCATGGCCTAGGGCATCTCTGCAACAGCATGGAGGCCTATGACACGGTAGGCGCCTGAGAGGATATGGGGGTGACTCTAGCTGAGATCCCTTACTAGCAGTGGAAATGGAGACTGAAGAAGCCACCCTCTAAACAGACAGGACTGCTAGTAGAATGAGGGGAACACCAAACCACGTGCAAAAACTTTAACCCAAGACTTGCACTGCCTACAAGATATGCAGGGATAAAGAAAGAGCAGACATTGAGGGAACATCCAACTGAAGCTTGGCTACACCATGTAAGAGGGACAACCCCTAACACTACTAATGACATTCTGCTATACTTGCAGATGGGAGCCCAGCACGGCTGTTCTCTATGAGGCTCCACCCAGCATGGGATTGAAACAAATGCTGAGACTCATAGCCAAGCATTGGGCATAGAGCAGAGAGCCTTGGAGAAGAGATGGGGGAAAGGAAAAATAGGACCCAGAGGGAACACTGGCTCCATAAGACCAACAGAGCTAGCTAACCTGGGCCTAGGGGAGGTTTGGGGAGACTGAAACAACAGCCAAGTACCATGTACGGACTGGATCTAGGCCCTTTACACAGATGTAGCCCTATGCACAGGTTGGTCTTCATGTGGGTCTCCTAGTGAGGGGAGCAGGGGCTATCTCTGAAAAGGACTTTCTTCATGCTTTTGGATCACTTCCTCCTGGTGGGGCTCTTTGCCATGCCACCATGATGGAGGATGTGCTCAGTCCTGATGAGGCTGGATGTGATGTGGTTGGTGGGTGGGAGACTCCTCTTATCTGAGGCACAGAGGATAGAGGGTGCAGGGAAGATGAACGGAGCGTGGGACTGGGAGGGGGCTGTGATCGGGATGTAAAGTTAATAAATGGATTAATTTATTCAAAAAAGAAACGCTTGTTTTACATTTTGCTGTTATATCTTATAATTTTTTAAGTTACTTTATTAGCTTTGGGTTTTATTTTGTTTATATAGATCACAATTTTTTTTTTGTACAGGATCAAGTCGTCTGACTTTCATAGCTATTCCTCCTACATACTGTCTAACCCCCTATGATGCTCCCCAGAGGCCATATGTAATTCTCCACCCCTGACCTCATATAGGGACCCACAGAGCCTGTATCTCTTCACCTTCTCATCATCTAGCCATACTATCCAAGCTACTGGCACCCGGCAATCAAGACTCCAAGTAGGGACACCAAGAGCAAGTCACACACCTCTTTCATCCTATTCAACATGAGCTCAGTACCCAGCCTGACCTCCATCCACCTGCCTCCTCTCAAACCCAGTGTGGTATCCTGAAATCAATGTCAAATGAACACTGCCCACTATTCCTGTGGCTTCAGCCCCTGACACTGACATATACATGCATCCATAACTATGTATTTGATTCTCCTTTCCTAAGAAGCTCTACCATTCACCCCAATCCCTTACACTATACCTAACCTCTGTGGTTTTACAGATCACAACTTCGTTATTACTGACTTAATTGCTAATATGCACATATAAGTGAGTACATACCGTATTTGTCTTTTTGAATCTGGGTTATCTCACTCAGGATAATGTTTTCTTGTTCCATCCATTAACATGCAAATGTTATGAATTCAGTTTTTCTTTGTGTAAATGTACCAAATTTTCTCAATCCATTTTCACTTGAGGAATATCTAGGTTGTTTCCAGTTTCACGCTATTATGAGTAGAGCAGCAATGAACATGGTTGTGCAAATGTCTCTGTGGAAGCATGAAGCATCTTTTTTGTGTATGGGCTTAGGAGTGACGAGGCTGGACCATAAGGTAGACCAATTCCTATCTTCCTACGGAACTGCTACACTGATTTCCATAGTGGAGCTACATGTTTGCACTCCTGTCAGCAACAGAGATTTCCCCTTATTCAACTTGCATTCTTAATGACATCTTTGAACTTCCTTCTTAATTTCTAAACTACATACCTACAATATTTATTTTTTGAAACTTAAAATTGCTCACCATTAAAGTATTTAATATACAGAATGCTCAGTGAGAAGATGAACAAAAATGGATTTTTCTTATAATACTAGTACCACTTTCCTGTCTTCCACTGCTGTCTCACTTTAGAACTTCCAAAATGCTCTGAGAAGGAAGCAACTGGTCTTAAACTCCACTGACTGTGAATCTGGAACCACCTAGAGGATAAGCTTCTGGGCATTATATGACTGGTTATCTGATTAGTTTCATTGTGCTGAAAAGGCCCACCTTAAAAGTAGGCAATACCATTCCCTGGCTTGGGTACCAGGATGCATGAAAAACAGAAAGTCAGCTGAACAGGAATACCAACTCCACTCTTCTCTTTCTTAACTGAGAAGGCTACATGACTATATGCCTTAAGCTCCAGTCATGAACAGAGAGCCAAAACAAATGCTTTCTCCTGTAAGTTGCTTTAGTTAAGATATTTTATCACAGCAACTGAAAGAGTAACTAATACACAAGGGAAAGCTCAAAAATAGTCAAAGATCACAGGAGGCAAAACAAAAACAAAAACAAAAACAAAACGTGATGATAAAGTTCAATATGACACCAAGAAGCAGAAAAATCATATCCATATAAATAAACAATAATCCCTAAACTTTATATAGTTTTCAATTAATAGTGAGACAGCAGCATTTCTGAATTTTGAGAAATTTACACCAAAGAATGGATAAAGCATCATAATTAATTTGATATGTTAAACTGAGCTGTTAAGTATAGTTATGGTAAGAAAACCTATTACATATGTATAAACAAAATAGCACCATTTTAATATACAAAAATGGTTAATCACAATTATATTTGTTATTAGTAAATGCACGTTGAAAATGCAGGTGGCTGTTAACATGAAGATTGGGTCTAATTTTCTTACAGAAATTCTAAGCAATCTTTTTCCTGAGATTCTGGGGGAAGCATGCTGCTTCCAGGCAGGTTAGCTTATGCTCTCTATTTTCTTGAGACACAGGCTGATGTGACCTGATGAAATGTGACATGCTTGTCACTTTTTGTTAAAGGTGAGCATCAGTGGGCAAATATCCATGTAACTAGAATGTTTTCCCATTACTGGCTTCTGACAGGTATTAGTCTAACAACATAGCACTACACGGAAACAAAAAATATCAGCATTAAAAAGCAGATGATGCCTCAACAAAAACAGTGAGAACATAAAATTTAAAGGAATATCTTGCATCCTCCAGGGTTTTTTTGCATTCCCATGCTTTCTGTTGGAAGTACAGCATAATAGTGATTTCTAAAGCAAATCAGAATTCATAAGTGCTTTGAGATGAGGAAGAGACAGCAGGAACAAATGAACTAGATGCTCTCATTCTTCTTATGTGGAACATGTGTGCAGTGAAAAGGGAGAGGGATGGTGTGGCTGATGCATGAAATATAACCACAAGTTGTATTGTTAGAATGCTTTCTGATTTTTCTAAGAGGCATTATACTCTAAGCCATGCTCTTAGTGAAGCAGAACTTTTCTGCTCCTAATGCTACATGAATTCCACCTTCTACTTCTAGGGAAATTAGAATACAAAGATATTCCACTTTCTCTCTGTCAGTCTCAGATAATATATGAAAAAGCATTTATCTAAATGGTTATCTACTGAAAAGTCAATGTAGTCAAGAAATAACCCAATGCACTTTGATTAAATTTATATATGGTTAACAAAATATAACCTGTGGTTGAAATAATGTATTTTAGCAAATAAGAGCAAGACTAGAAATTATTTCAAGGAAGCAGAATATTCTAGATTTACCTCTGTCACAGATAAAAAGGATTAATTAATGAAGTCTGTACTCAGTAGATAAAGGCTCCAGTGGTACTGCTAATTTTCTTGAGAGAAAGATAGCCCAGGTCACATTTACATTTTAGCTTGAAACAGATTCCAGTTTTTTCCCCCTTAATATGAGGAGAAAAAAAAGGAATAATATTAGAGGTTATCATTTCATTTTATACCTAAAAATTTTAACTAAATTTGTGATGTGTATATTTCAAGCCATAAGAAATAATAATGTAGGATATTTTTCATTTAATAATCTGAAATATATTATATGATTTATGACACTTTAAACTATTAAAACAGAATAATAATGTATTTTAATCAAACTAGTTTCATACATGTGATGATATATTGTAATCTCTCAGATTGGTGATTCATTATCATTTTGTACATATGAACATAAATAATACAGGTCTGTATTGTAAATAGTTTTAACACTGTCTAACAATCTCCTTTTTCATAATTAGTAAAAAAAAAAGTTTATAGAAAATTTTATTAAAAATGAAAATGTGAATTGAGTCTCAAGGCATATGTAAAAATTTTATTTATTGTATTTCTTTCAGGAGACCAAGAACACCAGAGCTAAATAACATGTGGGCTAAGGCACCCCAAGAATGAGCAACAACACAATCATTTTTTTATTTATTTTTAAAAATTTGTTCAATTTCCATTCCAATCATACCACCCTCCCTTATCTCCTTTAGGTCCCACTCTACATTCCTCTTTCCCCCTACACCCCTCCCCTAGTCCTCAGAAATGGGGAGCCCTTCTCCCCTATCAATGGACCCTAGCCTACCCATCTCATCAGAATGCCTACATGTCTTTCCTCCCACCCCCCCACAATGGGAAAGTGATCAAATTGTAGACAATAGAGTCCATGGCAGAGCCAGCCCTTGCTCCCCTAAGTAGGAGACCCATATGGAGACTGAGGTGCCTATCAGCTACATCTGAGTAGGAGCCCTAGGTCCTCTCCATACATGGTCCCTGTTTGGTGCATAAGTCCCCACAGGTCGCTGGGCCCATATTTGTTGGTTTTGTTGGTGTGTGTGTGTGTGTGTGTGTGTGTGTGTGTGTGTGTGTGTGTGTAGCTCCTGTCCCTTCCCTATCTATCTATTCCCCAACTCTTCCACAGGATTCCCTGCACTTTGTCCAAAGTTTGGCTGTAAGATTCAGCTTCTGCTTTGATTCCTGGCTGGATGATCTTTCAGAGGCCATCTACGGTGAGCTCCTGGGAAGCTGTGTGTGGGTACCCGACCACTCATTATCATGTGGTCATTGCTTCCTTAATGGAAATAAGGAGCTATTTGGAATAATATAAAGTCTATATAAAAGTCTATGAATAAAAGATAAAAACTTTTCAAACTTTTCAAACCATGCCAAAAAATCTTGATGATGATTACATGCATATTAAAAATAAAATACTTATGTTTATGGATTCATAAAATATAATACTTTAAGATTGACTAGAAAAGAGACTTACAGACATTATGAAAATTAAAACACAGTGTTCAAGAACAACATATACTGTTAGATTTGAGATTCCAGTTGAGGGGTGTTATTCTAAACAATACTGCATAAGTCTCAAGGGCTTACACCAAATAATATTTAAAGTAACTTACTATATTAAAGTGATTAAGGGAATTTTCCTCATATATGATGTAAATTTCTGCATATTAAAATATAGACCCTGATACTACTTACCTACTTCCCCCACCTCCCCCTAAAAAAACTTTCTACTGATTAAGAAAATTGTTCGTGGGGCCTGGAGTGATGGCTCAGTGACTTAGAGTAGTAGCGGCTTTTCCAGAGGAACAGAATTTGATTCTGTGCACCTACACAGCTGCTCACAACAACTGTAATTCAAGTTTAAGAGGACAGAATGCACTCCTTTTATCTCCTTGGACATCACATATGCAAGTGGTACCCAAATGTAGAGGCAGGCAAAGGAACATTGTTTGTTGAGTGCACATTCAAAACATAATAATTGGAGGAAGTGGATAATAGGAAAATGTTACAAGAAAAATGAACATAAATAGAGAGAGAGAGAGTAAATAGCTGGAAAAGAGAGTAAAAACATTCTGTAGATTCACAGCACCAGGAGAACCTCAAGTTTATAGGCTAGCAACATTTGCAGAGTTACTATTAAAAGAAAGAATATTCTAAAATTTAAAAGACTCAGTGGTAGTAATGGCTCAAGACAAGAATAAACTACGACAAGTGAAAATTTTAAAAATCTTTAAACATTGAATGTCAGAAGCTAGTTTCATTAGCTACTTGATATGCAGAATCAACAGAAGAAGTTTCCTTCCCACTCATTGTCAGGCTCACTATAAGGGATAGAGCTAAACTGAAAGTTTAGTCAGTTAGGGGATAAGATCGTTTTAGATCAAAATAAAGAAGTTAAGTTATTAGAGTTGAAATTGTATAGATATTGAATTTCATACAGAAATTTAGACCCAACCAGACAGGAGAGATGTTTACTTCAAGCTGGACAAATAGCCAAACCACCATGAATGTAATATTTATAGAACTCATGATTATCATGATTGTCACACGGTTCTCCCTGATGTATGTAGTTTATTTTACATATGTGTAATAAAATAAATGTATTTTTTAAAATTTAAAAATTGTCAATAAATTTAATCAGGATTTTCTTGATTGAAAACAATAAGTTGACAATAAAACTCAGCTCATTTATAAAAAGATATGTATATCAAAATGAATTCACATGTATTATCTGATTACCTTGTTTTCTAGCAAGATTTTCTTAATTTGGTCATTATTAGTAGTATTAAATAATTGTATTATATCTTATCTTAGCTTTTGTCTTTTGGGGTTTATTATGAGTGGATGATACTGAATTGTTGATCTTTTTAATCATTTAATATGTAATATATTTTTGTCTTTCGCTATTTATTAAAATGTTAGTTCACTTGAATTGGTCTTTGCTGATTGCTTTCTTCTTTACTCTTGTTTATTTATCTTAATGCTTTAGGTTGAATATTTGATGAAGTTTACAAATCTTTCATGTTTTCATTTTTTAAAAGATTTGTTTAATATGATATATATATATATATATATATATATATAGTGCTTTGCCTGCACGTACTCCTACAGGCCAGACGAGGGCGCCATATCACATTACAGATGGTTGTGAACCACCATGTGGTTGCTGGGAATTGAACTCCTGACCTCTGGAAAAGCAGTCATTACTCTTAACTGCTGAGCCATTAAAGGAGGTGGAGGCAGGAGGATCATGAGTTTGAGACCCTCGTGGGCTACACATCTTCCATATTTTCTAATGTTCATAATCTGACTCATTTTTCATTGCTAATACTGTACTTATGTCCTTATTATCTTTATAGTATATGAGATTTCTTGCTGCTTTTTTCATTGTTTCTTTGAAATGGCTTCTCATACCATACACATAATATCACTTTCATTACTTTCCTCATAGCTATAGTTTCTCATTTGTTATCTTTGCCTTGATAAGTGTTATTTCTGTTACAATCTACATTTTCTATCAGTTCTTACCTTTATTGTTGCACCAGATGTTTAATATTCTGATTTTGTACATTAAAAGTCATGTCTGTCATTCAAATTGTTTAGGTATTTACACTATAAAGAGTCATGATTAATGAAAATAAACTTTATTATTGTGAAAACAAACAAAAATTAATAAATAACGTCTGTAGACAGCCTACCTGTAAAAAAAGTTTAAAAAGAAAGAAAATTGAAATATAAAATATTGGGCAAAGCTAAGGAAGACTTGTGGAAAAGTAGAGGGAAAGATAGAAGGACCTAGAGGTGACAGGAGCTCCCCAAGCAGAGCATCAGAGCCAACTAACCAGGGTCCAGAGGGGCTTACTGAGACTGAGGCACCAGCCAAGGACTATGAGTAGACTGGACCCAGGCCCCCTACTCAGATGTAGCCAATGGGCAGCTCAGGCTTCATGTGGGTCCTATAGTAAGGGGAGGTAAGGTTGTCTCTGACATAGACTCTTCCCCTGTGGCTTGGCTAGAAAGCTCCAGTGGGGGAGTTGCTCCTGCTCTCCTTATGAGGGGATGCACACGAAGACCCAGGTGCCCATTGGCAACTGTCCAGCAGACCACCTCTGGGAACAAAGAAGAGGAGAGAAGAGAAAGTCTTGGTGGGTCCCTTGTAGGGAGAATGGAATAGCTGGTCAAGGGAAACCAGCCATTGGGGAACAATTGGCTATAGGAACCAACTGTTAAGGAGAGGTTGAAAAATGGAGGAAAAAAATAAAACACTGCACCCAGGCATACGCGGTACAAACTGAAGGTCTTAAAGCCCAGGAGAACTTTATTTTTCTCTCACACATGTTTACTGTCTCTCTGTCTCTGTTACCCGCTTACTGTTATTCCTTGGGCCAAGTCCAATGATTTACTTAAAGTGAGGTTCAATTTTTTTTTCATTACACATTACATCATGATGTTTCTCATCATTTACAATCAATAGGACAATTAAAAATCAACATAGCTAGAGAACAGTCTAACAGAGAAATACAAACTGCTCTATATAGCCTACAGTGTAGAATACAGCAAAAATCAATTGCCAAGCAACAGTCAGTGTGAACTGAGTATTATTTCTTAAACAATATTCCGGAAAGTTTAATCACAAATTTCCTTGGGCTAAATACATTGTGTTTACATAATCATCATAGTAACATTGCTTAAGCTAAATATTCTTTAATAAAAAAATTTTTTTTACTTACTCCAGGTCACAAAGAGGTATGCTATTTAAGCCTAGACTAACTGCCATGGGGTCCTCTATTGTAAAATATCTGTAAAGCATGAAGTTCCAAGCCCACTTTTTATTGCTGTCAGAGCAGATCCTAAAGAAGCTTTTCTACAGCTAACAGTATCTAACCAGGTACAGTTATGTCAAAGTCCCAACTTTCTGCCAAGCAGTTTCTGCCTAACTGCACATGGTCAGAGCTAAGAACTCTTACATTGTCTCAAACCTTTGGCCAGATGCCTTCTTTCAACATTCTCTGCGGGAAAAAGTTTTTCTGGTGTAAATTTCATTAGGGCTCATAGTCAAAGTAAGGAATAGAGAGTAAGACAGTTTTAGGGAAAAAAGTAGAATTCAAAGTAATTTTAAGGCAAAATTACACCTGGATCATACACAATATTTAAGGGCACTGGTGATCAGCTGGAGATCTTTGAAACTTTGTTTAGCATAGCCTCAACAGCTATTCTGGATGTCTACAGATTGTGCTAGACAGTTGGAGGACTTTTGAACTTTGTCGGGATAAGTCTCTAAGACTTGTTTGTCCTCATGTCTGTGACAGGCTACATCTGGTGTAGGAGTCCTAGGTCCAATTCATTTATTGTCCTTGGATAGTGATTAAGTCTTTGCAATTCCCATGATCCCTGATTAGTTGGCTCTGTTGGTCTTTTTGTGAATATCCCATCCCTTCAGGTCCTTCAATCCTCTCTGCCACTTTCCCTCAAGATTTCCTATGCTTTGCCCAATGTTTAGCATCCACTGCTGGGTGTGGTCTCTCAAAGGACAATTGTGCTAGAATATTGTCTGCAAGCATCACAGAATATTCTTAATAGTGTCAGGAGTTATCTCTTTCCCATGCAGTGGGTCTAAGGTTGGACCAGGCATTGCTTGGACATTCCTTCAATCTCTGCTTTATCTTTATACTTGCACATCTTTTAGGCAAAATTAAAAAAAAAAATTAACAAGTATGATCCAGCTGACATTAGTATTGATGCCATTTCCCTTATGCTTACATTGTCTCTCCATGATGGAAGTGTTTTTAAAAACCAAGTGTAAGAACACTATCTAGAAAATGGAAATTTACATTTTAAAAAAGATTATCAACTCAACGGAGATACAGCAGACCTGTATTTAATTGCAACATTCTATTAATTTATCAGGTATTTTTTTCCAAATCATTTTAGCTTATTTCTCAGCTTCCTTTTTAGCCAAATAAGGATAAAAATTAGTCCTCTATAATCTTTAGGGAAGCTGTAGAATGAAACTCTGAAAACTAATATATTTTTATAAATTGAAAGAGAAATTGTATCTTGTAAAATCATGGTAGCTTTGAAGCAATCCAGAAAATAAAGTATCACTCAACCACCAGAAATCTCCCTTAACTGCCAAACAAAGCTTCCTCCACCACCAAAGAAATAGAAGCATTTTAAATACATTTTAAAAAGTTATACTTGAACTTTAATTCTTTAGACAACATAGTAGTTTAAAATTTTCAAAAAGCTTTACCTAATCAAAAATGAAGAAATATATTTTAAAAAATTATCCCAGCCCATAAAGATTCTCAGTTGGCTGCACTCAAAAGAACATTTTTAGTTTTTAAAAAGTAAAGATATAATCTGCTTCATTAAATAAGAAAATGGCATGATTTAAATGTAAGAATAGAATACTTCTACAAACCTGAGAAAAACAAAAACAAAACCCAAAGATTTCCCATTGTCATTAGATTTACCCATTCAAGCAAGAAGTAACCACTCACATTAACTTAGAAAAAATAAACAAAAAGAATAGTAACTGAATAAATTCCTTTGTTCTAAAATGAAGGCTTCATATAAGCTTTTTAAACTGGGGGTAGGGGGGAATAGACATAAAGCATTACAATTAAGTTTTCTTCCACTAGCCTTCTATGTGCTGAAAATTACAGATCTCCTTAGTTTATCTTTTCTAAGCCTTTTGTGTCTATTTAGTTTCCAAAAATTCTATAACGCATGTAATCTGAAGTTATCAATTACAAACTGTCCTGGTTAGTGTGTTGTGTGAACACAAGACAGCCTTAAGTCACTTGGAAAGAGAGAACCTCAGTTAAGAAAATGCTTCCATCAAATTGCCTTGTAGGCAGTTCTGATATTTTCTTGATTAATGATTGATGTGTGAGAACCTAGATCTCTGTGGTCAGTACTGCCCCTAAGAAGGTGGTCTTAGTATGTATAATAAAACAGGCTGAGCAAACCAATAAAATGAACTCCCTTACGGCATTTTCCTCAGTTCCTAACCTGATTGAATTTTGAGCCTTGTCTTCACTCACAATAGGCTATGATGTAGAAAAGGAAGCAAATAAGCCTTTACTTTCCCAGTTGCTTTTGATTTGTTGTTTTGATTTGTGTGTTTTGTTTGTTCTTAATCACTTCAATAGAAAAGTAAAATAAGATGGAAGTTGATCTTAGGATCACAAAGTATTGCTGTGACAGATCTTATCACATTTTGTTGGTGGGGGGGTGTGTATGTGTATGATTTTGTAATTTGGGGCTGGAAATACTATGAGAGGGTCAGAACGTAATGAGATATTGTAGAATCTTGGAAGGCAGGATTATTAAAAGAGTTGTAAATGGTGGAGGTCTTGCTTGTTAAGCTTTGGGGAGAAGCAAAGTACCTATCAGGGATGTTCATGTGATGTTTTAAATTAAATACATGTGGTTCTGGTCACTTGGGTTTGAATAATCAGTTCTGTTAACAAGAGACCAGCACCACTGAATGAATATTTTGCTTTGCTGGGACAATTGATGGTATACAGCTGGAGTTGGAAAATCTTCTTTGATTAACAGGAGACCAGCATAATATAGGTAAAAATTTCCAGTAGTAATTCTTAATGGTCAGCAAAGGTAAGCTGTGGTCCAAGACGGGAGCGGTGCTACATCTCTTTCTGGAAGCTGAGGTTTGTAATGTGTAAGAGTCTCCCACATGACACTGTTTATGTTGTTCATCTTCTATATGTGTAACAACATAAATGCATATGTAAAAAAGAGTAAGTAATAAAAAATAATTTTAAAAAGGCATAAAGTTATCATGAAGAGTGGCTGAGGTTTGTCACTCTGAGAGGCCAACAGTGAAGATGTAGTCTCAGATGCAATAAAGATTGCAGGATTTAAGTGGTCATGGAGACTTGACATCAAGTGCAAGGGTCAGAGTCCCTTGCAATCCTGGGCAATGTTGCAACACCAGAACCCAGAGGCCAGGAGGTAATTGGTGAATGTGAGCCCTATCAAGACTAAGAATATTTAAGATTCCATGGTTGTTGGATCACATCTAAGGACAGCAACAGCTGTGGAGTTCAGCCAGTCCTAGCCCAAGAGACAAGCAATGTGTGAACTACAGATGGCAGAGCTGGAAAGGAGATCTGCCCCTTAGAGCCCAGAAGATTATGAGTGGATTTGAAACATCAATCACTGAATATTTTATACTCTTGAATTTGCTTTTGTTTTCAATTCATTGTTAGTGTCCCCTGCTTCTTCCATTTTGGAATAAGAATGTAGATAAATTATTTTTTATTTTACAGGAGCACATAGCAAAGAAACTTCAGGCTTTTAAAGTGGCATTGGATATTTAAGAGAACTTGGAATTTTAAGTAATATATATTTTTAAAATTAAAACTTTTAATGTAACCCTGTATATCCCATTCCCAGTCTACAGTCTCCATTCCCAGATGCCTTGAGTAGCCACCTAGGGCAGACAGGCAAGACCTCTTTGTTTCAGTCCCTTCCATCATTGGGCTGTTGGGCAAACATAGGAGACGTGAGCTATGCCCTGTCCTATGCATGCTCCATCCACTGGACCTCACCCTTATGTATATCCCCAAAGGCCAGCAGCCCACATCTCTGGAGACCTGAGGAGGCCAGCTGGAGCAGAAAGTCATACCTTAATCCTGAGAAGCCTGGGGCCATCAGAGATCACCAACTAAGATTTATAATCCCCCCCACACACCCAGCCAGCCAACTGGTTCCACTAAGACAGTAGCAACTGGGGTAACAGAGGTAAACTGCACTTTCTCTTCAATGCCCTCATTTTCTGACTCACAACTCACCTTGCATTACCTGAGGTATGCCATTACTAAAGAAAACCAGGTAGCTTTGGCTAAAGGCCAGCATAAGAACACAAATAAATGCAAATCTGGGCAATATTGCAAAACCAGAACCCAACTATCGTACTACAACAATCCCAGGATATCTTAACACAAAGAGGAACAAAAAATTACCTTAAATCCACTCTCAGGAAGATGATAGGGGACTTTAAGGAAGAAAGGAATAAATCCCTTAAAGAAACACAAGAAAATACAATCAAACGGACAGAAGCCTTTAAAGAGAAAATAAATAAATCCCTTAAAGAAATATAGGAAAACATAATTATACAGGTGAAGGAAATGAATTATGTTGTTCAAGAACTGAAAATGGAAGTAGAAGCAATAAAGAAATCACAACCTGAAAGAATTCTGGAGATGGAAAACTTAGGAAGAGAACAGGAACAACAGAATCAGGCAACACCAAGAAAATCCAAGAGATGGAAGAAAGAATCTCAAGTGTAGAAGATATGACAGAAGAAATTGGTATATCCATGAAAGAAAATGTTAAATCTAAAAAGTTCCTGACATAAAACATATAGGAACTCTGGGATACTATAAAAAGACCTGACCTACAAATAAAAGTAATCAATGAAGGTAAAGAATTCCAGCTCCAGTGACCAGAGTATATTTTCAACAAAATCGTAAAAGAAAATTTCCCCAACCTAAAAGAGAGAGAGAGAGAGAGAGAGAGAGAGAGAGAGAGAGAGAGAGAGAGAGAGATGTCTATAAACATACAAGAGGCATACAGAACACCAATTAGACTGGACCAGACAGGAAAATCTTCCCACCACAAAATAATCAAAACATTAAATGTACAGAACAAAGAAAGAATTTTAAAACCTGCAAGGGAAAAAGTCCAACTAACATATAAAGACAGTCCTACCAGAATTACACCTGATTTCTCAACAGAGAGTCTAAAAGCCAGAAGGACCTGGGTAGATGTCTTGCAAACCCTAAGAGACCACAGATACCAGCTTAGACTACTATACCAGCTTGATGACCACAAATGGAGAAAACAGGATATTCCAAAACAAAACCAAATTTGAACAATATTTATCCACACACCCAGCCCTACAGAAAGTAGTAGAAGGAAAATACCACCCCAAGGAGTGTAACTACATCTTAGGAAAGGGTAACTACATCTAAGAAAACACAGCAAATAAATAATCTCACACCAGCAAAACCAAAGAAAGGAAGCAGACACAAACACACACACACACACACACACACACACACACACACACACACACACACACACACACACAACACTGCCAACAGGAAAAGAGCAGAAAGTATCAATCTTAAGTCATTAATAACTCTCAATATCAATGGTCTCAATTCTCCAATAAAAAAGCAAACACTGACAGAATGGTTACAAAAACAGGATCCATCATTCTGTTGTATACAAGAAACACACCTCATCAACAAAGATAAACATTACTTCAGAGCAAAGGGCTAGAAAAAGGTTTCCAAGCAACCAGACACAAGAAGCAAGCTGGAGTATCTATCTCTCCTAATATCTAATAAAATAGACTTTCAACCAAAATTAATCAAAGAGATGGAGAAAGGCACTTCATGTTTATGAAAGGAAAAATCTACCAAGATTACATCTTAATTCTAAACATATATGCTCCAAATGCAAGGCAGTCACATTCATAAAAAATTACTAAAATTTTAATCACACATTGAGCCCCACATATTAATAGACCGTAACACCCCATTCTCACCAATGAACATGTCATTGAGAGAGGCTTTAGGACTGGTAAAGACAAGGAAAACTGAAGGAAGATCATGTGTTACAAGCTAGAGACCTGCCACAAGAGGCTCCCAGGAGGAAATGAGGGTGACTTTAGCTGAGATCCCTAGCAGCGGGAAATGTGGAGACTGAAGTGGCTACCTCCAATCCAAGCAGCACTCCAAATGGAGGAGAGGAACACCATCCCACCCATAAAATCCTTGACCCAAAATTTACCCTACCCACAAAAAGTACTGGGATATAGAAGGCACATAGATTAAAGGAAAGTTCAACCAATGACTGGCCAAACCTGAGACCTGCCTTACAGAAAGAGCCAATCCTTGACGCTATAAATGATACCCTGCTATTCTTGCAGACAGAAGCTTAGCATAAATGTCCCTTGTGAGACCCCACCAGCAAAGGATTAAAACAAATGCCAAACATTAGGTTGAGCTATAAGAGTCTTGTGGACAGGTAGGGGGAAGGATAGGACCCACTAGAGACGAGAACTCCACCAGAAGATGAACAGAGTCAACTGTCCTAAGCCCATGGGGGGCTGACAGAGACTGAAGCACCAACCAAAGAGCATGCATTTTCTGGACCTAGACTCTTTACCATATGTAACTGATGGGCAGCTTGATCTTCATGTGAGCATCTTAACAAGTGGAGTGGAAGCTGTGTCAGACATGGACTCTATTGCATGGTTTTGTATCACTTCTTCTTAGCACTGTAGCCTTTCCTAGCCTCAGTGAAAGAGGATGCACTCAGTCCTGATGAGACTTGATATAATGGGGTGAATTGATAAGGGACAGGTGGGAGTGGGGAAGGACTTCCTTTTTCTGAGAAGAAGGGGAGGGGGTAAAAGGGAAAAGAGACTTGGAGGGTGGGGCCAGGAAGAGTGGAGGGAGGGGGCTGTGGTTACGATGTAAAGTGAATAAATAGACAAAAATTAAAATAAATTAAAACTAACTTGTAAAGCTATTTGTGTTTAATGTTATAATTTGATAGTAACAACATTTGGGGGAATGATCAGGCATGTAAAGTTCATAGTGTAATTGTGTCTTAATTTATATTCTATTGCTATGAAGAGACACCATAATGAACACTTATAAAATAACACATTTATTTGGGGATTGCTCTCAGTTTCTAAATGTTAGTCCATGATCATCATGGTGGGAGGCAGACTGGCATGGTGGTGGAGCAGTAGCTGAGAGATTTGTGCCCTGATTTTCAGGCAGCAGGCAGAGACATAAGAACTGGTGTGAGCTCTTGAAACTTCAATGGAATAGGATGCCAGGTTCCAAGACCAGAAAATATTTTTAAGAAAATCATAGAAGAAAATTTCCCCAACCTAAATAAAGGGATGCCCTTTAACATACAAGAAGCCTACAGACCACCAAATAGACTTGATCAAAAAGAAATTGTTCCCAACACATAATAATCAAAACACTGCATGTGCAGAACAAAGAAAGAAATATTTCCTCAGAGTACAGGCTGGGGAAAAAGACTTTTTAAGCAAAAGGACTAAAGAAGCAATCTGAAACAGTCATTCTATCTGGAAAACAAGGTATCATCCAGCTACTCTGGCTCTTACAAGCATTCTGCCCCTCTTCCTCAAAGTTCCCTGAACTCTGGTGGTTTGATGGAAACATTCTCTTTAAGACTGAGTATCCCAAAGTCTCCCTTTCTCTATACAGTATCTAGTTGTGAGTCTCTGTATCAGTTCTGATCTCCTGCCAGAAGATGCTTCTCTGATGATGGCTGTCCTAGATATTGGTCTAAGGGCATAACAGAATAACATTATGAGTCATTTAATCTCTATGTTCCTCTAGACAAACATTTTTGTTTGTTTTTTGTGTGTTGGAAACTGGCTTTCTCTGTGTGGCCTTTGCGGTCATGGAACTTTCTTTGTAGTCAAGGCTGACCTTAAATTTATAGAGATCTACCTGCCTCTACCTCTTGAGTGCTGGGATTAAATGTATATGCTAATACTACTCAACTTAAAAAAAAACATTTTTAAAAGAAATAGAATAAAAACAAATTTGGGTGAGTTAAGAATGTTAGACTGATGTGAGAAAAGTGGAGAGTGGGGTGAATATCATCAAAATATGCTATGCAAAATTCTCAAAGGACTAATATAATAAGAAAAAGGAAAATATGGAAAAGTAAAAAACAATTTAAAAACCACTACATTTTACAGCTAGTAAATCATTTAAAAGAGTTACTGAACTTGCTGCCCTTACATCAAGCAGATTTTAAATGTTGTTGATTTATTAATTACTATTGCAAAAACTAGTCTCTCTGTGGAAGTTTTGCCACAAGATATAATACTCTGGACAATATGGTTTAAATTTCAAACTTGAAATTACTTCTTCAAATCCTATTTACAATGCCTCTTTATGATGACATGTTTGTTTCTTTTCAACATTTTCATGGCACATCCAGTGTAAGTGTGGAATAAAATTTCTATAGAATGAGATAACTTTAATCTTTCCAAGCTGCAAATGGAGATTTCTTTGAAAATATAATAGTAGACCAGTCATAATGCTTCAGGGAACTTTTTAATCTTTTATTATTAGGATAGCCAAAAATATATTACTTTGAAAGCTTTAATTACAGATTTTCTGATACGCAAATGTAAAATACTGTGAGAAATCCAAACATATATGTTTCTCTGATAGCTGTGTTCAAATGCTGTGTGCAGCATGAGTGAGTTGGTGCATACATTACACATAGACTGTTTAAGAAATGGGCACAGAGGAAAGAAGCAGCATGCTAGACTGAACTTGTGTCTTGAAGCAGGTAAAGCTTTACAGGCTCGAGTGCATCTGGGTGAACACTAGTCTGACACTCATCACAAAAATGGAACTATAAAACTGTCTTTTCTTGTAACTGATACAGAG
This sequence comes from Acomys minous, assembly GCF_964271855.1. NCBI lineage: Eukaryota > Metazoa > Chordata > Mammalia > Rodentia > Muridae > Acomys > Acomys minous. Next base: position 65,602,608 of record NC_140489.1, on the reverse strand, counting down.
GGATATTTGGGCTTCTTAATAAACATATTATCTTGTTATAAAGTTGGTAAGTTCTTAAATGCTGCTGATCAATATCTTTAAAGCAGTTGAAAACTTAGGTATGGCAAACATGTATTATAAGATTGATTTTTACAGTAGAAATCTATATATTAAGCAGGTTCATTGGAAGCAAATGATAAAGTGAATAGCACTCTAGAAAGAGAGCCCTCAGAAAGTGTGCTATCAGCCAAGGTGATACATATTATAAGAGGCAGCAGATGGGGAAAGCTGTGGACAAATAATCAATTTTTCTCTTGGTATACAATGACTCATGTGTTTCTTTTCAATACACTGTCAGATAAGCAATAAAGGTATGTTAGTAGGTGAGTATTTTTTTTTACCAGTAGCACTATTGCAAGAATCATCAATAACTGCCTTTATGAAAGCCTAAGGTATAGCAAACTAAACAGTAGTACAACTGTTTCTGGCATAAGCATTAATCATTAATAAATATATACTAATATAATGGCTTTTGTAAGACATAATATATTTCATTCCTGTGTAAAAAAAAAGAGAGTTACTTTTCTTAACACAAAATTTTTAGTATTCCATAATTAGGTCAAGTGCAAACTTTCCATGAAACAGTATCTTTAACTCTAAAATTTGTCTTTACATTAGGACAAAGGATAGTCCTCAGTATCTCTCTCTCTCTCTCTCTCTCTCTCTCTCTCTCTCTCTCTCTCTCTCTCTTTCTCTAGAGAGATACAGATAGATGATAGATAGACAGATAGACAGATAGATAGATAGATAGATGATAGACCAGTAGATACATAAATGATAATGATAGATATAGATACTGATATAGATATAAATGATATAGGTATATAGATAGATATCACAGTACACTGTAGAAAACATAAAATTGTGGCTTTTTCTCTAATGACTAATGACAGGTGAAATATGCATGAATAAAGAACCAGTTTACTGATATTAAATCAGAAGGTTTTAAACTTAACTATTTAGAAGTGCCAAAAAGAATATAAGTTCCATATACAAGAAATGTATATACTATTAAATACTTACTATGTTTCTATCCAGTTCCCTGATTTCTCTTCAAAAATATTCCTTATTTACTGCAGAAGTTCATGCCTTGCTGAAGTATTGGTAAGTAAGTGTTATAAGAATGTTCTTTGTAGTTCAAAGCCAGCCTGGTCTAAAGAGTGAGTTTCAGGATAGTCCATGCTATACAGAGAATCTTTGTCTTTAAAAACAAACCAACTAGCAAACAAACAAGTTCATTATTATCCAGTGGTGGAGATTGGAAAATGTTGATGCTTTTTAATTCAGTATGTTGTTTTCTTTCCATTTAGAAGAAGAATGTTACACAAAATTCGACATTAATTTCATTTACAAATAGTGCATACTAGACTTGGAATTAATAATAAAAGCAAATTAATATATCTTTTTATTGCCAAGTCTTGGAGTGTTTATAAATTTAAGTTTATTCATGAAAGACCAGCAGTGTTAGTGGACAATTTTATTAAATAAAAATTAAATGTTGTTATTTCTAACTTCCTAACTACTATAGAAAAGCAACTAGTTTTCTATTATTCTATATATGAGGGAGATAAGAATGTTGCTGTGTTGTTGATGTTACAATTTTATTTATTTATTTATTTATTAGTTTTCAGTGTTCAAAGAATAAGCACACTTTGAACAAACCTTTGAGGTATTCACATTTATTACAAAACATCCTAAATTATGACCGATTAAAGAATTGCAGTACAGAGTTCATGTCAGAGTCACTCCCCAGATGTGTCATTAAGTGGCTTATGTGGGATGTTTCCAATTTCTTTATAAAGGCACTTAGTGCTTTGAATTTTCCTATTAGCACCATTTTCAATGTGTCTCACAAATTTGAGTATGTTGTTCCTTCATTTTCATTGAATATCAGTAAGTCTTTTCTTTCTTCCCTGACCCAGGTGTCATTAAGTAGAGAGTTGTTTAGTTTCCATGTGTGTGTAGGCTTTTTGTTATTTCTCTTGTTGTTTAAGTCCAGGTTTAGTCCATGGTGATCTGGTAGGATACAAGGTATTACTTCAATCTTCTTGTATCTGTTGAGGCTTGCTTTGTGACCAACTATGTGATCAATTTTGGAGAAAGTTCCATGGGGTTCTGAGAAGAAGGTATAATCCTTTGTGTTTGGGTGAAAAGTTCTATAAATATCTGTTAGATCTATTTGATTCATGACATGGCTAATGATATAATTTCTTGGCTTAATTTCTGTTTCAATGACCTATTCTTCAGTAAATGTGGAGTGTTGAAGTCTCCCACTATTCATGTATGGGGATCGATGTGTGGTTTAAGCTTTGGTGCCCCTTATTTGACCACCTCCACTTTTGGGGGAGGCCTGATGGCACTCAAAGAGAAAATAAACAGGTTATCAATATGATACTTGATAGGCTACAACAATATAGTGGGGGAGGAGGTCCCCCTTGGTCTTAGACCTAGGGGAGGGGAATAGGGTGAAAGCAGTAGGGAGGGAGGAATGGAAGGATACAAGTGATGGGATAACAGTTGAGTTATAACCTGAATAAATTAATTTAATAATAAAAAATTAAAAATTTAAAAAAGAATTCTAGTACAATAATGTTGCCAATTAGAAAAGTTATATTTTTTGAATTCTATTAAACCACATCTCTCCAAACTTCATGAATGTGAAAGATGCTAACAAAATGAGCCACTTCTTTCCTTTAATGTAAATTATGGAAAATAATTTTATTTCACAGAATTGAGGAAAAGAGAACATTCACGTTAATACAGATGCTACTTACCAACTCCCAACAGCTCCCTTGTTATGTAATCCTCTCTCCCAGTGATCTCAGACTCAAATATCCCACAAAACAAAATAATTCATTGACCTTATTTATACCAACCACTGCCAATACTTTCCATCTAGTCTACTTCACCAACTAAAATCTAGAGGAAGGCTCCATCAACTAATGAGAAACAAAGTGATTAGAAATTTATTTTTCTTCATTACAATCACAAAGGCTCATTTCAAGATACCCACTACCTTATTCCTAGACTAAAAGAAGATCCTAAATGGCAGAAGTCCTACATATTTTTGAGTAAAAGAAACCAAACAAATATTTTAATCTGAATGTCATCTTAACATAATGAGCATAGTGTTAAGGGATATTTGTCAAGAAAGGTTATGTAGCCAACTGAAAGAACCTTTATACAGTGCTGAATGCTTTTTGCTCTCCAAATATCTAAAGTAGTATGTGAAACTTTTTCAAGAATTCCAATTTAAAGGATATCCTTGAGTCAACACTGTGAGGAAAATACACATGAAAAATGCCCAAAATAGAAAATATGTATAGGTACATACTTTCCAAAATGAATGAGTTCTTCATTGGCTTTCATGACAAACAGTAACTGTCACTAATTGATTGCCTCAATGTACAAACTATATTGTTACATACTCAAAGTTTCCCAATCCTAAAGCAAGACAGTTTAAATTAATTGACATTGCACTCAGTGGACCCCTTGTCCTGAATAAACAGCTGGCATACAATCAACTGTATACAAAAAAGAAAAAAGTAATCTTTAGACAGTTGTCTCTGAAACATCCAATTCCCTATTCCCCAAAGCAGGAGGAAGCACCACCTTTTATAAGGTGACCTTCTGTAGCAAATGTCTCATCCCACCACATCTGTTTCCCACCTAACAATAGGCCAAAACCGACTTTATAATAGCGGGAAACTTCCATGGCTACATTCCTGAGCAATGCAAAAATGAGTATAATGATGTGATTCCTTTAACTACCTACTTTTAATGACTTCTTTTATAATTCTCCAGCAAGGCCTTGAAAGAAGTTGAGAGTAAAATGCTAGCCACACACTTAAATCAGACCTGCGGCTTAATAACAGTTTTTTCTTTCTCCTAAACTACTCTTTTTCTTCCCCTTTTTCTTAATTATTGTCATCAATGCTTTTTTTTTCTTCAGAGGAAATATTGATGTTTTAAAGTGAGATATTAAAATATTGCATTTGTTTTATTGATGATTTTGCAGCAGCTATTGTTCAAAAGCTCAACACTGCAGAACTTGATGAGACAAGAAATTAAGAGTGAATTGGACAGAGGAGTAAAACAGGATTTGCTAATTAATTAGCATCATTTTCTCAAATATTCTCTGCATGAAAATCTAGTTGGATGAATTAATTCTCCATATCTGGCACTAAATAAAAGTCCTGAGATATAAAACAAAAATAATAATGACTCACTCATATATATTATATATGTTCCTAGAAATCTCCTAATCCTGAGCAGAATTAATTTTTTAAAGGATGAGCAACCTTTTAAAAAGCAGTTTCTATATTTTGCCCTGATTAATGAGCATGTTTTAGGAAGAAAATGTAATAATATAAATACTAAAGAAAATATTGAATCCCTTTTTGAAGGAGATGGATGATAGGTTAGATAATATATAGATGATAGATAGATAGATAGATAGATAGATAGATAGGCAGGTAGATAGATAGGTAGATAGATAGACAGATAAATGATAAATAATATATTTTTATACAATATTTTAACATCATTATATTTTATATTAGCAAAATTATTCTGGCATAATTCATACAAGGACTAGTGTACCATACTCTTCCATTCAAAGAATACAATGTTGCGTATAATCTTAAACTATCACATTCCACTAGCTTTGTGGTTTTGTGTAGATTTCTTAGATTTTAATTGAGTCATTACTATAATTGCAACTTAAAACCAATTAGTAGGCATTCCATAAAGGTTAAAAATCTGTGGCATTTCAGTGCATGTTACATAAAGAAACAATCTATCATCCAGTGGGTTTTTAATAGGGAATTATGATGGCTGTACGGTTCATCTGTTTGGTTGGTTGTTTCCCTAACAAGACCACCCTTTCTCTAGTTTTTTTTTCAAGTCAAAGATGTAGACTCATTATTTGAAGTGCTCATGGTAGAAATGACACAGCAGAAATGAAAGGATATGTATTCTTATAAACTTTTATAAGATATTTAACTTGTAGTTAAAGTTTAAATCACTGCTACACCACAAAAGATGTAGATATAAACAAAAGTAACTTATTTACTTCAGACCTAACCACCATAGAAACCCTATTTGTAAGAGTAGCAAAAAATAAAAATAAAGACCCTGACTTCTGGATTACATAAAAAACAATTCAGTAGAGTTTCTCCTATAAATTTTCACGAGAGAATTGGTGTTCTCAAGAGTACTCTACAGTGATTGACAAAATGTCAGACTCAACCATCCTTATAGCTATAGCCAGATCCTCACTGCCTTTCTAGTAAATATTTAAGATTCTACTCCCTTTGAGAAATTCAGTCTTGCTGGCCCAGTTTTCTGACATTACCTAATGAAGCCTGTAGAATATTTAGATATCAATCCTCAATTGCATGAGATCTAAAATCACGTTTATGTCATTACTGACCATATGTTGAAGTTTTGAAAAAAAATGGTGCGATAAATGTTGAATATGAACAGATTCAAATAGGAAACAAATGCAAAATTCTCGTGAAAAAGAAACATCTGTCATGTCAAGTTGTAAGGAAGGTAATAAGTGGTCCAAACCATTCTTCATTGTGTTTCCTGTAACAGAAAACAATGCTACCAGTTTCATTCAGTCTCATCTTCCTTCTTTGTACTTTACAACATTTTTTTCCTCATGAAATTACCATGAGCCTTTGAGAGTGTACTCATAGTCCTGTACACTAGAGAAAGCGTGTGAACAAAAACTGTTGGCTTAGGACCCCCCAAGAACAAGTTCTCAGCACAGAAGAGATTCACTTTGCCTCAGAGGGACAGGGGACAGGAATAAGAGACAAAGACGGGAAATAGAAGAAGACAGAGAAGGCAAAGAGAACGAGGGAGAGGGAGAAGGAGGATTTGCCCTGGGGGACAAAGGACTGCCTCTGGATGGAGAGGAGTCAGACTTGGCACAAATGAAAATGACAGTTTATAAGTGTAAACTATGAATCCCATGTTAGGATTAGGTGTTTAATTTTAATTGGGCATGTTACTTAAGTGAGCCAAATATGGCTTTTGATTGCTTGACTTCAGTACGTTGGTAGTCAGTCGCAGGAGGAGGAAGTAGCCAAATAATTGAATAGACCTTGGTGTCTAGCTTTAGGAATATAATCTAAGTGGTTTTAGCAAGGTAGAGGGAGTGAGGGAGAAGGGCAAGGCCTGCCACAGCCATGCTTGACAAGCTCAAGCTGGCCAACGGCCCTTCAGAATGCCTTTCTCAAAGAAGCAGAATGACCCGACCCTGACTCTCCTTCAACCTTTACGCACACCACCAAGAACCTCAACAGGAAAGGGGAGTTAACCAGTCTCAGTAGGGGGTCTGTGTAGGGGAGCTGGGTCAGGCTGGAATCATTTTTTAAGAAGAAGCAACCGCAACCGGGCATGTTGGTGCACGCCTTTAATCCCAGCATCTGGGAGGCAGAGGCAGACGGATTGATGTGAGTTCGAGGACAGCCTGGTCTGCAGAGCAAGTACCAGTGCAACCAGGGGTAAACAGAGAAACCCTGTCTCAAAAACACAGGAGGAGGAGGAGGAGGAAGAAGAGGAGGAGGAGGAGGAGGAGGAGAAGATGTCAATACTTTTCTGCACACTGTCATTATTAGCCCAGACCAGAAGGTTTGCCAGTTTTAGTGGGTCTGAGGTATTGGTCCTTTTCAACATATATTCACTCAGCACTACTTCTACTCCATAGACATTCACCAGAGCTTCTTCAACTCACTACAGAAAAATTTTAGCAGGAAAAATAAAACATGTCCCAGTGTTCACCCGAGGAGTAAGGAATTTGATAAGACAAAATCCAAAAGTGCATAGTAAATTCCCAGAAAGCAGAAAACACAAACATAGTTCTAAGCTTCAGGCCTCATCCCTCCTGTTTAACCAGCTTGGTATTTTAAAACCATAACAGCAATCTCTATTGTCTCAGTCTCTCCATCACCTCATCACACAAAACTCATATTAAACATCCTGGATGACGCTACTTGTCACATTTTCCAGATCTGTATTTAAGAAACTAACCAATGCTGAAAGCTTTCATGTAACAAAATGTTATCAACTTACCCATCAGAAACCCAAGTGATTCATCAAAATGGTAGCATATAAGTAGAAGTCTTTTTCTGCTTCTCCTGTTCTTCTTTCCATACTCAATCCATAGGCAACAATGTATTTGCTAATATAACACTTAAAATCTCATTTTCTCTTCTCTATAAGCAATATTCTAGGCCAATCTACATCTTTTGTCATGTCCTATCTCTCTACATTAATTAGCTATTGCTCATCCAGTAGATTCTGGACACTGTTGCCAGTAATCTCCTAGAAGTGCAGATCACTCCCTTCTTACCTCTCTATTTATAAACCTTGTGTTTGTCTCCCAATATTCTCATATCAAGATAAGACTCCACCTATGCATTTTGGCCCTTGCTCATTTCTTTACAAATACATTTGTGTTTTGTTATTGTTTGTGTTTTTGTTTTTGTTTGGTTGGATCGATGTTTTTGTTCTTGTTTTGTTTTGTATTTTGAGACAGGGTTTTTCTTGGTCACCCTGTCTGTCCTAGAACTCACTCTGTTGTCCATGCTGCCTTCAAACTAAAAGAGTCTGCCTGCCTCTGCCTCGGAAGTGCTGAGATTAAAGATATGAGCCACCACTGCCTGGCCTTACATTTGTTTTTATAAAAGGTCTCTCTCTCTCTCTCTCTCTCTCTCTCTCTCTCTCTCTCTCTCTCTCTCTCTCTTTCTCTCTCTCTCTGTGTGTGTGTGTATGTGTGTGTGTGTGTGTGATATTTTAGTCAACTTCTACTAGATCAGAAATGAACTTAATTATATTATGATTGTACTTTTATACTTTGTGTTTCTCTTTAATGAAAATGGATTTCTAAAACTATATTAAGTTATAATAAAAATATGAAAAGAAGATATTTAAAGTAAAAACTTAAACTCCTATAAAACATAAAGTTATGTGATATAATCAAACTAAAACAGAAGATTCAAACTTTTCTTTTAAGAATACTCTGGATGACATGGTCGGATATATTCAAAGTACAAGATACACTTGTATGAAAATGTCTTTTTGAGCTTAATTTATGTACATTGAACATAAGTCAAAATGTACTAAAACAGCTACTTTTCATATATAAATGCAAATTGAGAATTCAAGATAACATCAACATAGTAAAAGACAGTTGTTTTAAAAAAATATTTATAATGCTGACAACTTGTTAAAATGGCAAAATCTATGTTGGTAATAGAAATATCACTCTCTATAATACTATATTTTTTGACAATTAAGTTATTTTAAAAAGCAAAGTAGAATTCCACAAATGGTATAATGGCATGATATGGCAAGTCACAAGAGCATATTCAAATGGCTAATATTATAGGAAAACAAAAACTGTATGAACATTACAATAATTAGTGAAGCACAAATTTAGTAACAAGAAAAATATATTCACCCATCCGTCTAAGGTGTAAAATTGTGTGAGATGTGAAAAGGTTATGAAATCATATTTTTAAAGAAAAATGCTCATCTTTGTTTGTTTGTTTGGTTGGTTGGTTTTTGGGTTTCGAGTTTTGAAGACAGGATTTCTCTGTATAGCCTTAGCTGTCCTGGACTCACTTGTAGCTTGCTTTTAACCCATCAAAAATAATCTTGAAACATTTGTTACAATAAAACATTCAAATCTTGCCACATGGCTAGGTAGATTAAATATGTTTATAGTACAAACCCAGACACCTGATTTAGATTACTGGGACACTGTTATACAAGACATATGTTCTATACACACTTATAAAATAATAATAAATAATTTTAATGTTTAAAATAAAATTCAAATGTTGACACAACACATTTACCCTAAAAAAGATGATATATCAGAATAAATATGCAATGTTGAAGTTTTCTGATAGCATCATAAACAATTAGTTATAATGTAAACATTAGCCATAGGGAGTAATCAAAGTACTTCTTTCATCTCCACAGCAGAATCTCATATAAATCCATTTAAAGAATGATTTACAACAAACTGACTGTGAGAATTCTCCATAAAATTATTGTTGATAAGCATAACATAGTGACGAATCCCACTGTGATAGCACAATAATAATAGAACTATATATCTCTGTGTGTATACATATATATGTGGATATATATATCTATGCAATGAGACAGCAAAAATATGCAATATTATATATGCAAGGGGGAATAATTAAAATCATAAAAAGTACATTTAACACGAGTTTCTGGGTTTGAAGACATGGAAAAAGGATATGTAAAAGCAAGTTAAAAGTAAATAAAATGTAAAATTTTTTATTATAAGTTGAGTAAATATTTTCCCTTTGAAAACTATTTCTTTGAAAATTTGTAAAATGTACTTGCCTCATATTCACCTACTAACTCTTGTTAGATTAAGGGCCTTTTCCACAGCCACCCAAGTTTGTATTTTCATTAGTTGTTGTTTTTAAATTCCTTGTGTTCAATATTTGCCATGTATAAACTCTTGAAAGTATTGCCTCTACTGGAGATGAGTCAACCTGCCAGGGGCCATATACTTAAAAAGTTGCCAAAATCCACTGAGATAGCAGTGAAACGTCATGCCCATCCCAACTCTGTGATGGGATTATCTGTCTAGAGTTTGCTCAGCTCTTGTTTTTGCTGTCACAAGCACAGCGCATAAACAAATACATCCAAACAACCCAGGATATTGGCAATGTAGTAAGTTGCTATCCACAGACTGATGACTAGAAAGTCTGAAGTGCTGAAGGAAAAATGTGTAGACTCCATTGAACATGGAGGAGTCCAGCAGGTACCTACATAGGGCCTTCATCCTTACATCCTAGTATATTTGGTACAGGACGGCATTCTGCACTACCAAAAGACAATGGTAAACACCAAACCAGCCACAAAACTTTTGATCTGCAATGCTGCACAGCCTGCAAGATATGCATGGCAATGTTTGCATGAAGCTTATGGTTGTAGGGTATCTCAAAATCAGATCAGGACACCAAAAGGCCAAGTTCTTAGCACAAAGGAGATGTATTTGAACCAGAGAGACCAAGAGCAGGAAATAAGAGACAAAGACAGGAGATAATGAGCTAGGCAGAAGGTAAAGAAACAACTGAGGCGGGCAGGGAAAGGGGAGAGGGGGAATGAATGCCTCTGGGTAAAGAGGAGGCAGAAGTGGACCATAGGAAATGGCAGTAATAAAGGTAAAGGGGAGATGTGTAATTTTAATTAAACATGTTAATTAGGACATCCAGATGTGTGTTGCTAGGAGTTAACCTGTCTCATTGTCAGTGAATCCTTAAAATAATAAAAAACAGTTTAAAATGCCATATTCTGTATGTCTCCGAGGTTTTTGAAGACCTTATCTAACTATTTAACCTTTCTATAGAATCATATCTATTTGTTGCACCTTAAGATGTATATTCTTGTGATAAAATTAGACTTGTAATTGGTTTTGGGTTGCCGGACTTCAATACTTTGATAGCTGAAACATGGTAGTTAGCATCAGGAGGAAGAAGTGGCCCAATAAGGGACTAGAGCTTGGGGCCTAGCTTTAGGAATGTAACTGTTTTTTGAGAGGCAGAGGGAATGTGGGAGAAGGGCAAGGACTACCAGAGCCATGTTTGCCATGTTCAGGATGGCTTGAATCCCTTCAGTCAAAATAGCCAGTCAATATCTGATACAACATAAGGCCCAATCCACCAGACCGAACAAACATCATGCTTGACACTGCTTGGGTGACCAAAAACCCAAGAGTTGATAGCCCGGGGACCTAGGGTAAAACCAAACAATACTGTTCTAAAAAACAACAGCAGCAATAAAATTAGTTCTGACGACATTCTGTTACACTCGTGGATCAGAGTGTTGCTCAGCCAAAACTAGAGAAACTTCTTCCTGCAGCAGATAGGAACAAATACAGAGACCCACAGCCAGACATGAAGCAGAGTAGGAGACTTTGAAACACTCAGCCCTAAATAGGATGACTCCTCCAAATCTCTCCCCTCAGCTCAGGGATCCCTGTGGAAGAGGGAGGTGAACGAGTGTAAAATCCAGGAATGATGGGGGATACCAAGAAAATCAGGCCTTCTAAATCAACACGAGTAAAGCTTATATGAATCACAGAGAAAGAAGCAGCATGCATGAGACTGACACAGGTCTGCAATCAGGATATATATATATATATCCTGAATATATATATTCAACTTTTCTAGTTTTATGGAATTTCTGATTGTGAACAAATGGATCTTTGATTCTTGCTCCTTTTCTTAGGCTTTTTTTTTTCCCCCTTCTGGTTGATTGTCTTGTCCAACTCCTATGTGTTAGCTTTTGTTTTATCTTATTTTATATATTACGTGATATTAATTGTATAATATTATAACCCCTTAGAAGCCTGCTTATTTTTTAAGAAGAGACAGAAACAGTAGGGATATAGATAGGAGGGGGTGTGGGGAAGAACTGGGAGGAGGAATAAAGGGAAGGGAAACAGTAAGCAGAACGTGAACATGATCTGTGGAAAAACAGCTATTTTCAATAAAATGAAAAAAATATCTTGAAATTGAAATGTTAACATCAAGTCTCTCTCTCTCTCTCTCTCTCTCTCTCTCTCTCTCTCTCTCTCTCTCTCTGAGTTTAAGTGTTTTTATAAAACAGTTTCTATAACTTGATCACATTCAGATGCTTTTGAAAATGTTTAATCAAAATTGAATTAATAACAATGTCAGAAAATAGGAAGAAATGGGGACTTGGATGTATGAGGAAGTTGTTCTTTCCCCCTGAACCGAGCCACATGGGCTTCAGCTGTCTTTCCACGGGGAAGAACAGAGGAACTTTGTCATCATTCTGTCACAATAGAACCAGTTTTTACACCTATTCTGTTCTTAAATACATGCTGATTAATTTCAGTCAGCAGTATTTATCAGACACCTACTGAGCAAACACAGCTTTAAGACCTAAGAATGTAAAAGTAAATAAAATGAATAAGTGTACATTTAAATAAAAAATAGTGAAAATAAAATTATAGATGACTTAAAAACCAAAACAATATAAGATAAAATATTATAAAATGAGAGAAGAAAAATTTCTGAAACAATGACCTGATTTTAATTATTGCTAATGGAAATTTGTAGTTTACTGGGAAAAAAACTGAACAAAATAATCACTAAAATGCTCTAGCACAGTGATTTTTTTATGAACAAGTGTGCCTTTTAATAATAAAACCATTCTCTGTAAACCAAATCCCCTCGCAATAAAAGTAACAGCCTAGAAAGGAATCTTTAAAAGTTGTGATAACGACACTGAAGTTGATGGCTTCTGGACCTGAGGTTAAGAAAATGTGTGTGGGAAAAGACTCAGCTTTTGTTGTTGTTTTGTTTGTTTGTTTGTTTGTTTTTTAGGCATTTGGCCACGGCCAATGAATATATGGGCAACAGAAATTTCACTCCAACCCTTCCTTCTTCTTGCTCTTCTCTTGGGGGAAAGAGGTGGTCACAAGGGTGGGGTAGTGGACCTTCAAGGACTTGGAAGTGAACACGACCAGTGTATGAAATTCCAAAATAACCATTAAAAGTATTTTGTTTGAAAAAAGGAAACCAATCACAGCAATGACAAGAGTAGAGTAACACCAGATTGTTCTTTTGGACTCTTTCAGAACAGGGCAAATTCCAGAAAGCAAGAATCACGTCTACAAGCTCTGAGAATAATGAGATAATCCAAAATATAGCAGGCAAGCAGTGCTGCAGTGATTTAGCCAGCGTAAAGACACCCTCGAGTGCACAAAACTACAAAACTACATCATTTCATTAGAGGAAACCATGAACAAACAAGTTATGTCAACCAAAACCACTTGCTGATCTGACCAAACAAAATCTGACCAGTTTATAAAATTTAGTGTGGTTGTTTGAAAGACAATAGCTGCCATTGGCCCATAGACAGCGGCACAATCTTATTGGAAGAAGTGGTCACTGGGTGTTGCCCCTTATCTGCTTCTCCCCTGGGGGTATCCAGGACTGTTGCCTCGAGAGCTGGACTGCAAGGAGGGAACCTTAGCTGGAATGGGTGGGTGAAATGCATAATTTTGGTCAGTTTTCTTGGGAGACAGTTTCACGGAGGCATCTGGTTTAACCGGGCGGTAACAGACCTGTTTAAACCTTTGAGTAGAGGCATTCAAGGTGCTTGCTGGACATGACCTTATAAGGAAAAAGGAAGTTTAACTTGTAACCTGGAAAACAATCTATGCTACCACATTAAGGGTGGCAGAGGTGGGACCCATATAACCCATAAGGCAATGTGTGTGGGGACATGCAGGCCCAGCGACAGGTAGGGAACGATGCAACTTCTGCTGGTCTCCAGGCAAGATTTGGACATGCCTTGACCTAACTCTTGCTCCATGCTGGCTCCCCAGGCATGCATGGCTTCCTGGCACCACAACTGGAGTGGTGCTTTAAGGTCTCAGCTGTGAGGCAGTCATGTCGTTGCTGCTTATGGATCCAGAGGTAGAATTCTCAGCTACTTCTTTAGCATTATTTCTGTCTGCATGCAGCCATGCTTCCTGCCATGGTGATAAAGGAATAAACCTCTGATCTGTGTGCTAGCCTCAATTAAATGTTTTTCTCTATAAGAATTGCTGTGGTCATGGTGTCTTTTCTTGGCAATAGAAATCCTAAGACACTTAGGGAAGATAAAACTAGAGCTAAAGATTGGAGATTAAACTTAAATCAGGTTAAGAATAGATTTTATCCATGGTTCCATCTAACGTGATAATTATAATTTCACAACCAAAGGCAAGCAGCAGAGAAGAAATGTTGCAGAAGTCGTGTGGATGTCAGTAAAAATTGATTTGAAATTTCTCTACATTAATGTTACCAATTTCTAGAGGCTCAAGGCTCTAGTGTCAGCCAATTCAAGCTTCTGGATTGGACTGGAACTACTGTAATCCATTTCTCGCAAGATATATCACTTAAACCCCAGGCATTATAAGAAACTCATTGGACAACGTGCTGTCATTCCAAGGGGAGTAGCACTGATGTCCTGCTGTTAATGTGGCGAGCTAATTAGGTTTAACAGCCAAATTCTAGAGGCTAACAAAGAGAGCAATGAACAGCAGAGAAAGCTATGACGTCATATTTTCTTTCCTCTCCCTTAAGAATCATTCATGATTTTCTCCTACTGTTGCATGATTGTTTCTCCGTCCCTAGATAGTCCTATATTGTTGGGTATAACCATGGAGAAAAATCAGATAATAGACAAAATACAGACAGGATAATAGAAGAAAACTTCCCTAAACTAAAGAAAGAAATGACCATAAATATACAAGAACCCTTCAGAACTCCAAATGATTGGACCAAAATAGAAAATCCTCCTGACATATAATAATAAAAACATTAAATGTACCGAACAATGGAAGAATAATAAAAACTGCAAGACAAAAAACCAAGACACATGTAAAGGAAAACCTATCAGAATTACACATGACTTCTCCACAGAGACTATGAAAGCCAGAAGGGCCTGGACAGATGTTGTGCAGATACTAAATGACCACAGTTGCCAACCCAGACTACTATACCCAGCAAGACTTTCTGTCATCATAGATGAATAAGACAATATATTCCATGGCAAAACCAAATTTTAAGAGTACATAATCACAAATCCAGCCCTAGAGAAGGTACTAAAAGGAAAACTCCAACCCAAGGATGGTAATTTTACCCAGGAAAACACAAGAAATAAATAACCCTACATCCTCAAAACCAAAAGAAAGGAATCTCTCTCTCTCTCTCTCTCTCTCTCTCTCTCTCTCTCTCTCTCTCTCTCTCTCTCTCACTCTCACTCTTCCACTACCAATATAAAAAATGGGAACCAAAAAACATTGGTCATTAATATCACTCAACATCAGTGACCTCAACCCCCCAATAAAGATGCACAGACTAACAAAACAGATGTGAAAATGGGACCCATGAATCTGCCACATACAAGATACATACCTCAGCAATAGAGACAAATATTACCTTAGAGTAAAGGGCTGGAAAAAGGTATTCCAAGCAAATGCAAGATGAGTTCAAGGCCAGCAAGGCTATAAAAGAACCTATATCAAAATTTAAATAAATTTAAAAGCTTACATTCTGCTTCATTCTACTTGGTGAAAAATATCTGTTGATAACTCACTGTATTTGTCTTTAGGAGAATTTTTCCATAATATAGAATTAAATAACTTTTATATTACTTTTTCCTATTAGTATATATACTAAACAACATATAAATTACCTAGAATACTTTTAAATTGACGTCAATTTATAGCAACCATTTAATATGGACAGCACCAACAGTTCCCCTACTAATTCCTTCATGTTTTTCAATCTCATTTGTATTGTTTTATAATTTCATACATGTAGAACATGTTTTGCCCTGACCTACCCCCTATTATATCTCCTACAATCCCTTCTAAGTCCTTACTATTCTTCTGTCCCTACTTTATGAGCCCTGTTTTCAAACTCAGAGAACCAGTGAGTGCTGTCTCCTGGTTATGGATCTAGGACCATCTCCTGGAGCATAGGAAGACTCAGGGGGACCACAACACTGAAGAAAACTGACTGTGTATTTCCAAGAAGCCAGCAGTAGGCAGGAGGTCCTCAGCCAGGGTGAGGTCTTACAGTTCAAGTTAACACTGAACTGTGAATGTGTATATTACACAATCAATTTTCATTGTTACAATAGCGTAAATGTTTGCTGTCATCAACACGGCTGTCGTTTTCTGTTCTGATGTTGAACTCCTTGGTTGAACTTCCTCAAAATGCAAAAGAATAGACAGAATGGACACCCAATCCTATAAGAATCTGAGAAGATTGCAGAAGCCACACAAATCTTTATCTGACTTGTCTGCTCATTTCCTGAAACTTTTCTGAAGATTGTAGAACAACCCTAAGAATTCCTGATTCAATCTTCAAAGTAATGTCTCCTATCTTGCCAAGTGCCTGCTTTCCTGGCCTAGCTAACAGGGCGCATTACAGCCGCAGAGACAGTAGTAAATCTTTCCCTTTTTCAGTTGGTTCTGGTTTAAGAAGATTTACTTTTATAACTGTGTAGTGATTTCTACCTTATCAACCTCTATTCCTTTAATATCTTCTCTCCAAACTATCTTACATCCTCTTGAGGTAATAATAGGTCCTAAGGGTCAGAACCAAGCAAGCTTTCTTTGTAGCTATCAATGTGTTTGATTTTGACAAATTACTTTTATTGTCTTAGCTGCTGTAGAATATCCTTGATTTTACTTGGGAAAGTTTTCACTGTGTGAAATTAAAGTGATTTTTCTTTTAGCTGTAAATCTAATTCCCTTACTGTTTCATTTGTTTATAGAAATGCGAGTTTCTTGCTTGTACAGTGTATATCTCGGGGCTGTATGTCACCCAAAGGTTATTCTGACTCCAGAATTTCAGCTGCAAGTGATGTTTTCCTCTATACATAATAACACTTCATGTAGAAACACAGGTCAGTGAAAAGGGATGGGATACAGTGAAAACATGCTTCTCACAGCAGCAAGTACAGTTATGGGTTTTAATTTCTCCCCATTCCAAGTAGTGTCTTGTAGTATATAATGGAAAATAAAAGATGGAAAATGGCCAGGCATAATGGTACACATCTGAGATTATGGCTTCCCAGAGAATTTCAAATTCAAGGCCAGCCTGGTACTGATAAGACTATCTCAGAAGGGTAGCGGTGGGGGTAGAAAGGAAGGAAAACAAAAGAGGAAAGGGGCCTTGATGTTTTGAGTGAGCTAGCATGTTCACAGCCTGGTCCAGCACACTGAGGCTTTTATCACAGTGTTTCTTGCTTCTTGGCTTCTTCATATTTGTCATCTGGCTTTCTCTCCCCGACTTGTCCTGAGTCTGGTAGTAAGGAGGTTTTCAAAAACACTTCTGAAGAAATGAGGAGATCTATTTATACAGACGACTTCATAAAATTGTGACTATATACAAACATCTTTAATATAGTATAATGACCCTCATTTTTGACATTTCTCAATCCTGACAATGAAATATCTGTTAATCATTTCACATGTTCAACAAATAACGTTTTAAAATTTAACAAGAGTATCATTTATTCTATGTACTTGTATTTTTAAAATATTAAAGATTTTTCTTCTTTACTTCATGTACATATGCAGAATTAAATGAGACTTTTCACAATTACAATAAATACTTACTGAAAAGATGCATATATTAGTTCATTTTCTACTTTCATCTTTTAAGGTAGGATTAATTCTTTCAGTATGTCTAAATCAAGTAAAACTCTGCATTTACTTCACTGTTAATATTAACAGTAGCCTCTTTTTAACAATAAATCATGTCAGTTAATGCAGTTGCCTACACAAAATGGATTGTAGGGCTGAGAGATTGTTTTGCAGTGAAGAGCACTGCCTGATCTTCCACAGGAATTTGTTCAATTCCAACACATAGAAGTAGGCTCACAATCATCTATAACTCAGGTCCCAGGGGATCCAAAACTGTATTCTGACCTGTTCTGGAAATGCACAAAAGTCTTATAGTCAGCAAATACTAACACACATAGAATAAAAGAAAACCTTTTTCAGTTTCCTAAGGTCCCATTTATTAGTAATCACTAATAATCTTAATGATCTTAAGGCCTGAGCTGTTGGTGTTATGTTTAGGAAGTTGTCTCCTGTGCTGATGGGATCAAGGCTTTTCTCCATTTTTTTATCTAATAGATAAAGTGTGTCTGGGTTCATGTTGAGATCTTTAATCCATTTGGGCTTCAGTTTTCTGCAGTGTGATAGATACAGATCTATTTTCATTTTTCTACATGTAGCCATTCAGTTAGACCAGCACCATTTGTTGAAGATGCTATCTTTTTTCCATTGTATGGATTTGGCTTCTTTCTCAAAAATCAAGTGTCCATAGGTATGTGGGTTTATTTCTGGGTCTTCAATTCAATTCCTTTCATCAACCAAACTGTTTCTATGCCAGTACCATGCTGTTTTTATTACTGTTGTTCTATAGTACAGCTTGAGATCCAGGATGGAGATTGCTCCAGAAGATCTTTTATTGTACAGGATTGTTTTAGCTATTCTGGTTTTTTTATATTTCTGTAGAAATTGAGAATTGATCTTTCAAGGTGCATAAAAAATTGTGTGTATATTTTGATAGGATTTGCATTGAATCTATAGATTACTTTTCATAAGATGCTCATTTTTTACTATGAGCATTTACATTTTTACCAAATCCACGAGCATGGGAAATCTCTCCATTCAACTGTGGAGAATGTCCTGTCCATTGACTAGATCTGGGTAGGGGTTCGATGTTTACTGCATGTAGTGTCCTTTGTTAGTGCCATAGTTTGCGCAGAAACCCTGGGCCCAGATCTACCCATCATAATGTTCTTCTTGTAGGTTTCTAGGATCTTCTGGTTCCTTCTATTTCCCCATTCTCCCATACTTCTCTCACCTAGAGTCCCAATAGGATGTCCTCACATCTATCTCACTTTCCTGGTAAGTGAAGAAGCCTGGGATTTCTTAACATTTAGAAATTGGACCACAAATACAATTCCTAGTTTATTTAACCATCTCCCCAATTTTATTTGGGCACCTCCTAGGTATTACTCTTCCCAAATCAGCTGGAATAAACCTTAAGAAAATGATGCCCCATTTCCTTTAAGGGAGCATGGTAGGTTTTTTGGTTGCTTTCTTGGGCTATAGAGGGTTATTATCAATGGGAATTGGTTATAAGTTATTATCAGTCTTATTTAGAAATAAAACCAGGTTAGACTCAGTGAAGTCTCTTTTTTCCTGTATCTTATATTCTTGAGTTTGGAGATGGAGTTGAAATGAAAGAAGGAGGAATATAGCAATATACAGGGAAGATAGGACAAAAAGTAGATTAGTGAATCAACTCCTTTACTTAATGTCTCAATTGTCACTCACAATGTTATTTTTAATTCCCTGGTATAGAATTTGTATATAGATGCAAAATAAGTTTTATTCTAGACAAACTGGTATAGAATTCAAACATAGGTTTATTCTTCACACACATCATTTCTACCCTACTGTGAGGTATGGCCCAATATAACTCAACTATATTACAAGTTTTACTTCCAATACTTTGAAAGTTCTATTGCAGACTGTTTAGGATGAATAAGTTATATTGTTAGTTGAGCAAATCATGGTCATGTCAATCACTAGTCTACTTTTATCACAAGAATATACATTTGAGGTGCAGTAGATAGATAGGATTCTACAGAAAGATGAGGTAGAATAGTTATATAAGGTCTTCAAAAACCTCAGAGATCTACAGAATATGGCATTTTAAAAAGTTTTTATTATTTTAAAGATTCACTGACAGTGAAACAGGTTAACTCCTGCCAACACCCTACCTACTCCAAAAAGGATGATGAGCATCAAAGAACTTCCTTATGAAGATGGCTTCAAGTGTGGCAAACAAGCCACTGGGCAAAATGTCATTGTTTCTACCACAGACAGAATTCTGCCTAAAGAAGGGCAATCTTGATTGCAGGCAGAGTCACCAGGTGAAGTCGGCCAAGACAGGGTAAGCAAGTCGTCAATAGTTCCTGCCTCACAAATATGTCTGTCAGATATGTTGGTCCAGAAGGCTGAAGAAGATACTCCAATCTTATGGGGAGTTTTGGGTGACTATTGAAGTAGCAAACTGTTTGTCATCTTCTCGTTTGCACTCTCGGCAGACCCAGGTAATCAAGTTTATTCTTTCTCAAGTCTCTGATGAAGTTGAAGGCCAGATAGCTCACTTTTACAATGAAGCTTAGCTGTTTAGGGGTTAAGATGCTTTTAGGTCTAGGTAGATGTTTTAAGTTGATAATGACAACATGTTATGGAGTGTGATCCTCATTCAGAATTTTAGACATAACAAAATAGGAAAGATGTCAAATACAAATAGCGAAAACACTAAAAATGTAACATTTATATAATTCCTAATTCTGTCATAGTTCTTCTTGCTAGTTTGTTGTATATACGTGTATAATATAAATGTATGTGTTAAAAACTATTTTTAAAAAAAGTTATAAAAAATGAGGAAAATCAAAAAGAGCCAAAATTAGATTATATAGCTAACTGAGATCTTCCCTCTCAGTACCTAGCAAATTTTCAACATATTGTAAATTCTGCTTTTATTAGAAAAAAATCTCAAAAGTAAGCACCCTATTGTTAGATTGCTTGTCATATTTGAAAAATACTTTTCCACTCAGGCATTATAACAATTTTTTATCCAAAACTAAACCAAAAAATAACTTTTTCACAAAGCTGAGTAAATCAATGATCTTTCCTGTTGTTTTAAATCAGGAGCAGAAAACACTGCTGGTTTCCTTTGTATATAAGCTTGAAAAGTTGTGCGATAATTTTTAATGATACTTAAGAAAAATATTCAAGAACATAACTCTAAATTTGGAAGAATTCAATGAGAAATTGTTTGCTGAAAATAAAATTTTCTCTATAGTTTTTCTTTCATTACTGATTTACTTGTTTAATTGAACACTTTTACTTGCTTCTTTGAAATTTGTTTTTGATTCTATATGATCTGTGAGTTTTAAGAAATGAATAACACCAAACCCAATACAGTGCATTGGCCTAAATCCAAAGGAGTTGTATGATTGCATAGGAAAGTTATTTGCCTTTTAGTGAACTCTCTGGCTTTGATCTGAATGCAGTATTAATTGGAGTCATTCTTTGTGTTGCTACCAGGCTATTGACAACCATGGCACAATAAATAATGGGATGACCTGCTAACTCTCCTCTTATACTAGACTGTACGATCTCAAGGAATGACACTATAATTACATGGAAAGTAATTGTCTTATATTTGCCAAGAAATTACATGGCTGACAGTACTCTGAAAATTGCACTGCATTTCTAGTGCCAGCAGCAATGTTAGCAGAAACTGAAATTAGAAACAACCACAGGTGGTGCTTTCTCTTCATTTAGAAAACTATTTCATTTAAGGAGTAAAATTTAATTTACAAGTAAATATTATAAAGCTAAAAATAAAAGAGAATGACTTAGAAATGTTCCTAATACTCATTGTTATTTTGGTATAATGTTGGCTGTATGAAACTAGCAAAGTCATTTGCTACATCGCAAGCTAATTGTATATCCTATTACTCAAGTGCCAGGACTATAAAGCCATCTTGCCCACATTATGCCTGGCAAACAAATGAGTACTGAGAGTTCACCAGGGCAAAATAAGAATAACTGTATTTTTTATAGCTCATAACTTTTTCCAAATAATAATATAAAAGCTTTCTCTTATGAATTTTAACAGTTGTTATTGAAATGTAAGTATAGCCTTTTTGCTGAGTCAAAACTAGTTTCAAATGATCTAATATGTCGTTTTTATCTCACATCAATTGTGGTATAAATTAAAACACAGTAAAAGCCAAAACCACCACCTGAATCCAGCTCACAAACTCTCAATTTGTGAAAATTGCTGAAATCTTGGTTGTCAAGAAAACTGATTTATTGATCACAGGTTCTATGTAAAAAAATTGTAATTTATCTGCTATTTTGCTAAACATATCTGATCTCATAAAATTTATCATTATTCTAAAATATTGTCCAAACGAACATACTTATAATCCAAACTGACTCATTAAAATGTGTAAGAAGAAGTTTCCAATTAAGTTTATAAAGTGCACCCTCCAGTCAGCATATTCAATTAATGCAAATATTTGTCATATTACCTACACATGTGTATATTTATTTTGATAGTTAGGTCGAAGCACAGAGTTGTGGCATCTGGAGAAGGCACATAGTATTAGAATTATCAAGTACTCTTTTTTTTTTTAATAACTACTCAACAAGGAAATTAATTTTACTACAAAACATAAGATTCTTCTGCATTGTAATAAGAGGAGAAACAATATTATGACTATTATTTAGGCAACCTAAAATTTGTTTAAAAAATCAAGCAAAAAGATCATCATGTGTAAAAGCACAACAAACACACAGAAAAACTCTATACAGAATGTCAACAAACTCTAATGCACAACAATTTTAAAGAAAGAAAATATCCAGGAATAAATGTAACCAGTCAAGTGAAAGCATTAAACATTTGAAGGAAGTTACAAAAAACACTAGAAAATAAAAAGGCATCCCATACTCATGGATTAGTAGAAGTAAAATTGTAAAATGAACATTTTACAAAATGTTGCTTACATAGTCAATGCAGATGCAATCAAAATCCCATGTCATTCTTCACTGAAATAGAAAAAAAAATCATAAAATTCATCTGGAACCACAAAAGACCCCAGTAGCCAAAACAATCTTGAGCAAAAATAATAGTAGAGGGATTACTACTTGAGATGTCAAGATATATTATAGAGCCATAGTAATAATCACAATAAGATCCTGGCACAAAAAGAGAAATGTAGACCAATGGAACAAAATCAAACACATAAACCTGAGTACATATAATTTGGGCTATTTAATATTTGATGAATTTTACACAACTAAATTGAAATTAATCCATGTAACGATAATTAGTCCACCAACCAGTCCAGCTGGTCAGTTATTGGGGGATCGAGGGGGGTCGCAACCTGTACATAAAGACATGGGCGGGAGAGAGACAGTAGCTCAAGCGAACAATTGCTTGTCAAGAGCTCGTTTATTAAAGGTAAGGGCAGGCTTTTTAAAACCTGCTTTAGGGCGGGCGGGGTACGCAAGGGAGTAGTGGAAAAGTACAAAATCTTCTGGGTTGAGCCCCGGGAACATTTGCAAGGGGAGGGGTCTTTCAGGTGAGACAAAGCAGGATATCTCTGTGGTTATCTTAGGATCAGATCGCTGTCTTCTCAGGACTAAGCCGGATGCCTTGCATACCTAATGAGTGGCCCAGCAGGATGTTTGCTGCAAATACTGAATGGGTGGGAGTCGGCCTCAGGCCTTTTGGTCCCTGGCATCCTCACCCCTTTTGTTTACTTTGGCCTGAGGGAGACCTTACAGCCCAGCGAATGACCTTTAGGAGGTCACCAGTCATTGTTACAGGATGGCGGTATATTTAAGAATCACTAATGTCCAATGTTTCAGGACAACAGTTATTCTGGACCGGCCAAATTCCCAAGGAGAGGGGGCCTCGCGATGGCCTGAGCCTGCTAGAGGATCAATGCTCAATCTTACCACGCCTATGGTCTGTCCTCCCACCAAGGACCGACCGACGTCTGATAACCGAGACTTATTCGATCGCTCCGTCTCTGACTTACCAGGCACTATCACGGGTCAGGTCAAGGTGGGCTCAGGCCAAAAGATATAGGGGAGGGCTTGCACAGGTTTACCAAAGGCACCGAGGGCACAACCAGGCTCACCATCAAGCATTCTGCATCCTCGGGAACTGCAAAGGCCGCCCATAGGAACTGCAAAGGCCGCCCGTAGTTAACCGACTGAGGCGTAGGTGAAATCTCCTGGATGGAAATAGAAGTCTCATTTGAGTCCTCAGTCTCCAGGCTGCGGTAGTGAACCTGGATATTCTTGGTGGCAGCTTCAACCTGACTTTTAACAAACCCTGTAAGACGGTTTAAAGTCCATGGGCCAAAGGATAATAGAAGGAGAACACCAACGAGGGGCCCGAGCAGGGTGAGGAGAAGGGTAGTAAGCCAGGGGGAGGCAAGGTTAGGGTTGGGGAAATTCCCCCTTTCAGAAAATTTAAAAATGAGTCGGGGTCATGAATAGTAAAACGGGGAAGAAGAATAACAAGGACACACCAGTCTTTGGAGGAAAGGAAGGTAGGGGCATAGACGATCGAGGTTAAACCAGAGGAACAAGCAAAATGGGTGTTATTTGGCGCGAGAATGTAGGGGAGGGAGAGGTCGGGAATGACAGTCTGGGCGCGAACGTCGCTGAGGGGAAGAGGTTGGGGGAGGGAGCATATGGGGACCCAGGAGGCAAGTACCTATGTCGGAAACAGGCTGGAGGGTAATGCGATTGTCGGGAGCTAAGCCGGTGAGGGTGGGGTAACATTAGTAAAGAGCAAGGTGGAAAGAAGAGCAATACCCTCGTAAAAGGGCGGGGAGGGGGAGAAACACATCCAACATTCAGGAAATGACAAGGAGGAGTCATTCATTTTTTTTTTTTTTTTTTTTTAAGGCCCATATGGAGGCATTTGTCAACTGGGGAATGACATCAGCCGAACTGGGGGGGGGGGCCCACGGGGAGGGTAGGTCGGAAGGGAGGGGGTGGGAGGGGAGGGAGGCATGGGGGTGGCGGGTTTAGGCGGGGGGGGGGGCGGGTCAGGAGCAGGAACGGGAACAGGATGATGGAAAATATGATTAGGCCCAACCACTGCAGCGCCCTTACTGGGTACCTTCTTTCAGGAGGTGTAACCTGAACGTAAGTTCAAAATCGTACTCTGATTTATAAACATGGAGGCCCCATTCAAATCCACGACCCGTCCAAATGGCACGTTTACCGGGCTCAGTGAAGCGAATGGTCAGGGGGTTGCACCAGCCATTGGTGACTGAACGAGCTACATTGCAAAGGTCTTTAAGGGTCCCAAGAAGAGGATGGCTTCCAGTACGTGTCGCCAGTGGTCTCACACCCCCAAGAGGCACAGTAAAAATCTTGGGCCCCACCACAGCGATGAGAGGGTCCCGGGAAAACATAGAGCCCTCCGGCCCAAGCAATCCCATCTTGGTGTAAGGTTTTGTGGAGCATGATGCGCTCCAGGTCATTACAGCAGCCGGGACTGGGACCACCAACCGAGCGAGAGAAAAAAAATGTCTTCCACGCCCCAAGAAGAGGGGCCTCCCAGGGCCAGGGCACAGAGGTCAACCTGTAAATCGAGCCACTGGGGATTAATGCCCTGAGAGGAGGAGGAACTAACAATATCTCCCGCTTGGTTAATAATGACCCAGATAAAATTATAGATTGTATAAGGCTGAGGTTGGCGCAGAAATGCGGCGAGAATCACTTCAGGGAGGCAGAGGCAAAGGAGCGACGTGGTGAGTAGCAACGTGATGCATCGGCGGTATCTTTTTTATCCTAAAAAAGAGCACAATTACATCTTTTCCTCAGGGGAGTTCCCTGGGAGAGGGGGGTTAAAAGGTTTGACTAGGCGCTCAGGTAACCAGCGCGCATTTTGTTCTTTCTGATCATAAATGCAGGCATGACCTTTGCCCCAAATAAGGACTGGGTCGGGTCCATGCCATCGGTGGGTCAGTGGATCCTTCCACAGAGCCTTGGCATAGGTGGAGGAGGTGGAGGAGTGCCAAAGGCGATCGGCCGCCGAATGGCCAAGATCATCCTTTTGTAGAAAATTTAGGATGAACAATGCATGATTGAGAAGCAGGCGAGGCCCTGCTGTAGAGGGATATAGGATTCCTTTGGAAAACTGTAATTTATTAAGCATTGCTTTAAGTGTCTGATGGGCCCTCTCGACAATTCCTTGTCCTTGGGGATTGTAAGGTATCCCCGTAACATGTTTAATCTGTAGTTGGGCACAGAAGGACTTGAAGGCAGAGCTTGTATACCCAGGGCCGTTATCAGTCTTTAAGGTATAGGGTTTGGGGGCAACAGTAAGGCAATATAAAACATGATCAATAACATCTCTAGTAGCCTCTCCAGCGTGCGGAGAGGCGCAAATAAATCCACTAAAAGTATCTATAGACACATGAATATACTTAAGTTTCTTAAAAGAGGAGAAATGAGTAACATCCATTTGCCAGACCTGTCCAGGCATGAGGCCACGAGGGTTGACTCCCGTATGTGGCTCGGGAAGAAAGGTGACACATGCCTGGCATTCTTTAACAATAGCCCGGGCTTGTTCCCGAGTGATGGAGAACATGTGGCGGAGGCTTTGGGAATTAAGGTGGTGGAGGGCGTGAGCCTCCCTGGCCATAGCAACGGGGTCACTGGCGGATGGAACGGCCAGCCCTGAAAGCAGGGGGCGCGTGGCTGAGTCCACCTGGGCATTAAGTGTAGTCAGAGGCCCTGGCAGGGTAGAGTGAGCGCGAATATGACCAACGAAAAAAGGCTGAGAGCGCAAAAGAATAAGCTGTTGGATACGGGAGAAGAGAGGAGAGGCATTAGTAGCAGGCTTAATACGAGGAACCGTCTCGAGGAGTGGAACAGAGGATGCTACATAGGCACTATCAGTATATAGATTAAAGGGAGTATGGGGAAGCAATGTAAAGGCGTGTGCGACAGCTTCCAGCTCAACAAGCTGAGCAGAGGTATGGGGGGTTTGTTTTTGCAGGATAGCTCCGTCCACAGAAAGGGCAGCAACCCCGGTAGAGGAGCCATCAGTAAAAACCAGGGAAGCTTGGGGGAGGGGTCTGGAGCGGGTGACTCTCGGGAAGATGACAGGTTGTCGCTGCAGGAATTGAATTAGTTTATCTGGGGGATAATGATTATCTAATAGGCCGCAAAAAGAAATACAGGAGACCGCCCAATCATCTGAATTTTGAAAAAGCCACCTTATTTGTGTGGCCGAGTAAGGCGTGATAATAGAGTGAGGGTCCCTTCCGAAAAGCCTGGTGGCCGCTTCCCGCCCCTGTCGAATGAGAGACGCAACCAGAGTAGGATAGGTAGGAAGGACCTTAGTGGAGGAGGAGGGGAGATGAAGCCAAAAGAGAGGGGTCCGTTGCCAGAGCAGTCCTGTGGGGGCAAAGAGGGAAGGAAAAATTATGAGCGCGAAAGGCTGGGTAGGGTCATAATAGGAGATGGACTGGTGGAAGATGGCGTCTTCGACCTTTTGTAGGGCCACTGAAGCTTCAGCAGTGAGACTGCGTGGTGAAGAAGGGTCAGAGTTGCCTTTTAAAATATCAAAAAGGGGTTTAAGCTCTCCAGTAGTGAGCTTAAGGTAGGGGCGCAGCCAGTTTATGTCCCCCAAAAGCTGCTGGAAGTCATGAAGTGTTTTAAGGGTGTGTCGGCGGAGCTGGACCTTTTGGGTCCTGACTGAAGAGGTCCCAAGTTCATAGCCCAGAAAAAGAAAAGGGGGGTGTAGTTGTATTTTGTCTGGGGCAATTTTAAGTCCCAGATGACCCAAACTCTTAACAAGTTCCTGGGTGACGAGAGAGAGCTCAGCCGTGTTAGGGCCAGCAAGTAAGATGTCATCCATATAATGAATAATATATAAATGTGGGTACCTAAGGCGTAGCGGGTCGATGGCCTGGGCTACATATTTTTGACAAAGAGTGGGACTGTTGGCCATGCTCTGAGGAAGTACCCGCCATTGAAATCTGGGTGAGGGCCCAACATGATTAACAACAGGGAGGCTAAAGGCAAAACGTTTGGAATCGTCAGGGTGTAGGGGAATGCAAAAGAAGCAATCTTTAAGGTCGAGAACAAGTTTATGAAATCCTTTAGGGATAGCTACAGGAGAGGGGAGACCAGGCTGCAGAGCTCCCATGGGCATCATGGTCTTGTTAATTTCCCTGAGGTCCTGGAGGAGTCGCCAGGCACCATTCTTTTTTTGGATGACAAAAATGGGGGTGTTCCAGGGGGAAGTAGAGGGCTCAACATGGCCTGCATCAAGTTGCTCCTGCACCAGCCTTGAGGCTGCGGCCAGTTTACGGGAAGGAAGGGGCCACTGATCGATCCAGACAGGAGAATCAGTTCTCCAAGTAATTTTATCGGCCTGGAGTGCAGGGGGAGAAGTGGCCCTTATAAAAAATTTTGTTCATATCCCAGCCCTTGGCGACTAATCCTAGGCATAGGGACAATGGGCTCGAGACGCCCCTGTCCCAGCTTGCCGAGGCCCTGGCCTGGCAAATAGCCTTGATCCAAAAGCTGATGCGTGACAGGAGAGGAGGGGCTATAGATAAAGACCCCCATCTGAGAGAGTATGTCCCGGCCCCACAGATTAACGGGTAACCCTGGGACAATGAACGGTTGTACCGTCCCTGTCTGGCCATCAGGGTCAGTCCAGCGAAGGACCTTAGAACTTTGAAGGGTATTGGTAGATATTCCGATGCCCTGAAGGTGAGTAAGGGAGGGCTGACAGGGCCAAGACGAGGGCCAAGAAGATTGGGACAGGACCGTCGAATCTGCCCCGGAATCAATGATGCCTTCAAAGGGGCGGCCATCAAGCCTTAGTGTAAGATGGGGTCTATCAGAAGTTAAGCGTTGGACCCAAAAAGCGGAGGGGGGCAGGGAGGGAGTCGGGGTGGCGGGAGGAGAGACAACAGAGTCAGCCAGGGTTAACGGAAGGGCCCAGGCCAGAATCTGACCAGGAGAGATGGAGAGAGGGCCCTGGGTGGCGGCGGCAAGGAGGAGCGTAGGAGAAGGGAGCGGGTGTTTTAAAACGAGGGGATAGATGAGTAGCCCGATAAGGGCAGAAGAGGCACGGCCGAGGACCAGGAGGGGAAGAGGGGGAGGGTTTCCAAAGAGGGCGACAGGCAAGGACAAGGTTCCATCCTCGGGCGTCAGTATTGTAGAGGTGGTGGCACGGAAGTCCAATCCTGTGGGGGAGGGCAAGGGGCCGCCGCTGGAATGGGAGGAGGTTGGGTTTGGGAGGTGGGGTAGGAGGTCTGTGGATGGAAGCGGGTCTGTAAATTGGGGGGAGCCTGTGACACCGGTCCCGACGCAGGCTGGAATTGGATAGGGTGAGGGGCCCGGGACTGGCCCCCAGAGGAGTTTCCCGAACGCGGGGGGAGAGGGTTACCCATGGCATCAACAGTGGAACGGCAGGTGTTCGCCCAATGACGACCTCTACGGCAACGAGGGCAGAGCGTAGTAGGGGGGGGCCGGGCCACAGGTCCCCGGGATCCAGTGGGTGGCGGAACGACCGGCGGCTGTCCAGCCTGTGAGGGTGGGCGGTTACGCTCATTTGGGCAGGCGCGGGCAAAATGTCCCGGTTGGCCGCACCGGTAACAGGAGGCCCCGCTAGGGAGGGCTCCGACGGCCATAATGGCCTTGGTAAACTTATCAGTTAGGGGATCAACCTCTCGGCAAAGCTGAATCATCTCATCAAGATCCCTGCCCTTATATTTGTGTCTAAGAACTGCCTTACAGGCTGAGTTGGCATTTTCAAAGGCCAATTGTGTAAGAAATTTACTGTCTGTCTGGCCAGGACCAAGGGATCTTTCTGAAGCCTCCAGGAGGCGCGCAGCGAAGTCGCTGAAGGGCTCCTGAGGTCCCTGAAGAATCTTGGTAATAGGGGACAGGGCAGAGCCCGTGGAAGCAATAGTTCTCCAAGCAGCGAGAGCGGCAGAACTAGAATGGGAAAGTAAGGAAAAGGGGAGTGCACGCTGTTTTTCGTCAGTGGCATATTTGCCCTGGCCAAGGAGTTTGTCAAGAGACCATTCACGGGTCTCGCGATGTCCCTGCTGTACGTTTTTTCGGATAAGGTCACGGCAACGATCAGCCCAGTCCGCCCTCCAAGAAAGGAACTGTCCTCAAGTGAGGACAGTCTGTGCAGTGGTGATCCACTCGTTGGGCGTTAGATGACCTCCATCTGCCAAATCATCAAGGAGGGAGAGTGTGAACGGCGCATTAGGTCCGTAACTACGGACAGCCGTGTTAAGTTTTTCTAGCTTTTTAAATTTGAGTTTATGATAAGCAGTGGGGGTAGGGTCAGGAGCCGTTCCACCACCTTTCTGTTCTCCCTCCGAACCTGAGGAATCATGCTCACTATCAGAATCTACAAGGGCCGCGGACGACTGGGAGGGTGTAGGGGCAGGTGGGTCTCCCAAAGCAGCGCCTGAATCAATGGCCTCAGTTTTCGCCCCGCTCAGGGCGGGCTGGCTCTGGGAACGGGTGACAGGGAAAATAAACGGAGCTGTGGAGGAAATGCGCGTTGTTAAAAGCGAAAGCCGTTGTTGAAGCTGAAGAATCTTCGTCGCATGGGAGATCTGGTGTTGGAGATGAGCCTCCGTCTGGCAAAAGCAGTTTGGGAGGGAACAAGGTGGCGGGAGCCGGGAGGCAGGGTAGGGCTTAGTAAGGGGAGGGGGAAGAGTGAGCAAGGTAGAGGAGGGAAAGGTTGGCGCCGCGCGGAGGAGGCCATCATCGGAATGATGTCGAGCAGCCTCCTCCTCAAGGGTGGCAGCAGCATCCGGATCCAAGGGCTCATCTGGGGCCTGAGAAAGGAAAATGGCGGAATGGCGGAATGGCGGGAGGCGCGTGAAGGGCCGACCAACGGAGGGGGAACAGGAGAGGCTGGCGGACCGGACCGGACAGAGGGTGTCCTTTTTGGGGGAAAAACAGGGGCACAAAGTGGTGAACACCCACGTTCCATAGCGGAAATGGGGTCCTCATAGGTGGGAGGAAGCGACGGATAAAGACGGCGGGGGGAAGGGGAAGGATTGGACACAGGCGCAGGGGAAAGATTTTTTAAGGGCTCCGAGGATGTAGGAAGAGAGGAACCCTGCAAAGAGGAACAGGAAGGAACACGAGAAGGAGGGAGAGATTCGCGCAGGCAGAGTTCAGCCACGGAGAGGAGCTGCCTCTCTCCGCTTTCGTTTTCGCCGGACTCAATTATGTCCCGTATAAGGCCCCAATAAGAAAAAATACTGTTCGACACCGCTGTATTACCATCTTTTTTAATAAGTGCATTAAGCTCACGCCCCACCTTCTGCCACTTTTCAGAATGAATAGTAGGTCCATCAATCATGAACCAGGGACAGGTCTGGTCAATAAAAACAAAAAACTCAATCAAATGTTTCTTTTTTACCCTAATACCTCTCTCTCTGAGTACGTCCTTTAAGCCTTTTATGAACTTTGCTTCCTTGGACAGCGAATGGCCCATTCTTGAGATATGCGAACGGATGACTCACCTAATGACGAAGCCGGCCGGGCGAGCTCGGCTGGTCATGAAAACTCCTGTGGACCGGTCCCTTAATCCGTTCGGGGAGAAACCCGCACCTCGAGTCCCTTCATGGTCGCCAGATGAAATTAATCCATGTAACGATAATTAGTCCACCAACCAGTCCAGCTGGTCAGTTATTGGGGGATCGAGGGGGGTCGCAACCTGTACATAAAGACATGGGCGGGAGAGAGACAGTAGCTCAAGCGAACAATTGCTTGTCAAGAGCTCGTTTATTAAAGGTAAGGGCAGGCTTTTTAAAACCTGCTTTAGGGCGGGCGGGGTACGCAAGGGAGTAGTGGAAAAGTACAAAATCTTCTGGGTTGAGCCCCGGGAACATTTGCAAGGGGAGGGGTCTTTCAGGTGAGACAAAGCAGGATATCTCTGTGGTTATCTTAGGATCAGATCGCTGTCTTCTCAGGACTAAGCCGGATGCCTTGCATACCTAATGAGTGGCCCAGCAGGATGTTTGCTGCAAATACTGAATGGGTGGGAGTCGGCCTCAGGCCTTTTGGTCCCTGGCACTAAATAATCAACTGGGTAAAGAGGAAGTCCACAGATATTTTCCAGCTACACATATGACAGTTGACTAATAACCAAAATATAAAAAGAATTCAGAAAACAGATGTATAGCTTTAATCATGGCATTTGGGAGGCAGAGGCAGGAGGATGTCTGAGTTCGAAGATATCATAGTCTATTGAGTTCCAGGACAGCCAGGGCTACACAGGCCAATGTCGCTGTCTCAGAAAATCTAGAAGATAGATAGATAGATAGATGATAGATAGATACATAAATATATAGATAGCTGATAGCCCATTCAAAAACCTGGAATCTCAACAGAGAGTTATCAAAAGAATGACTAAGAAATATCTCCAAGAAAATGCTCATGTCCCCTAACCATTGGGGAAATACAAATAAAAAACAATTAAGATTTTTTTATCTTGCCCTGCTTAGAATGGCAAAGATCAAGAAAACAAAAGAGTAAATATGCTGGAGGTGTTGTGGGGGAAAAGCAACGCTCATTCACTGTTGGAGAATTGCAAACTGGTCAAAGATCAGTGTGGAGAACTCTCAAAAAGCTAAAAGTAAATCTACCACATAACCTACCAATGCCATAGGTTGGCATATGCCTACTCCACAAGTAATTGCTCAGCCTTGTTCATTGCTGCTCTATTCACAATATGTAGGGAATGGAAACAACTTAAATGACCTTCTACTAACAGATGGGTCATGAAAATGTGGTAAATACACACTATATACTATTCAGTTTTAAAAACTGAAATTATGAAATTTGTAAGTAAATAGATGGAACTCAAAAATATCATATTGAATGAGGTAAACTAGACCTAGAAAGACAAACATGACATGTTTTCCCTCATCTGAGGTTCTACCTCCAAATCTTCTGGTATGAGTACATATCCTGTAATAACCACAGAAACCAATAATGAAAATGACCGGGCAAAGGCTGGAATAGCAATGGAAAAGTAAATAAAGAGGATACATATTCTGATTGGCAAAAAAGATAAAAGGAGGACTCCCATTGAATGTGTGGAGAATAAATACAGAAGAATCAGAAAGGAGGGTAAACAACACAAAACATGTCTGAAAAAAAACCAAAAGAATCATACTACTACTTCTCTACCAGAGAACATCTATAATACTCCTAGATCTGTGTGTTATATGAAACTGTCCCATCTGAGCTAACAATGATTCCTCCAAGAGCAAGAGACTACTTAAAAAAAAAACAACCAACACTTGGTTGTCCAAGAGACTCTCAAAACATGACAAGCTGTTGCTACTGCTCTTGGTTGCCTTCTGAGGGGGAAGATAAGTTACTATTGCTGAAGACACTATGTACCTAGTGCACTTCAGACATAGATCCCAAAAA
Source organism: Acomys minous (assembly GCF_964271855.1). Lineage (NCBI taxonomy): Eukaryota > Metazoa > Chordata > Mammalia > Rodentia > Muridae > Acomys > Acomys minous. Next base: position 65,569,895 of record NC_140489.1, on the reverse strand, counting down.
CCCAGGAACTGAACTAACCTCACAACCTTCTCCCTGATTATTAGCTTCTGTGGTAAAAGGAGGTGCTGTGCAAGCTGGCTAAGGAAAAAAAAGAAAAAAAAACAACTAACGCTCCCACCCACAATTGAGAGGTATGAACCATCTTAGTGGCAAGCATGGCATGACAACACTAACAGTCCAGCTAACAGCATGCGTACCATTGAATGAATCAACAGCTAATTGGACTTAAAACCCAGACAGCAGGAGGTACTGAAAATGCAGCCCACTAGTGAAGTCATGGATCTTGGAACACAACGTACAACTGCCACTTTTCTATTCCAACGTACTCCCTAACTACATTCTGTATATTTTGCCTTATCCTCTCAAACAAGTATAGTCCTTATCCTTCACAAAGGAAACTTGTCTTTGCAACAGATGGGGGACAACTACAGTAAGACACAACTCATCAAAATGAGTAGATACGGAGCCTGGTAACAACAGATACATCGGCAACACAAGTCCCAAGCCTAACACTCAGGGATCATTAGGGAAAAGATAGTAGAAAGACTGTGAAAGCCAGAGGTTCAGGGAGTTTGTTGTGAGTTTATGTCTCCTAGGTGTTTCGGAAGCCACACCCATAAAGTCTCACCAACATGACTACCTAACCATGAGCGGAAAAAGAAAAACAATAGATATGCTAATGTGGAATGGGAATTCTCACAAGACCTCAACCTCACACAAAATTTATAGGCAACTAAAGAATGCTGAGAGTGAGAGAAACAGTCTTCCCCAGGGAGAGCACACTAATTATTATCTAATACCAAATGACTACCCATGAAAATATACATACAAGTACATACAAGTAATTTTAATATATATGTGTGTATATATATATATATATACACACACAATAAATATAAAGAATGCCTTAAATTTGAAATAGTAATGAGGGATATATAGGAATGTTTGTAAAGTGGAAACAAAGGGCACAATGATATAATTATATAACAATCTCAAAAAATAAACAAACTCATTATTAAGGTTGTCTTTAAATATAGTTTCATATATAAAACTAAATTACCCTTCTTTTTAATAGAATACCTGCATGACTAAGATCAAAGATTAGAGTCGAAGACAATGAGGAGGCAGAAATTATTCCCCGAATTACAAGCAGGACTGATATTTCTCATTTTAGTGTAATTCAGAAAAACAAGTCTCCTGAGAGTGCTGATGTCTTTTGAACTATTTAGAAAGTATATATTGTTGCAGTGATAGAAGTGCCTCAGTCTTAAAGTTCTTGCTGAGAAAGCATAAGGACCTGAGTTTAGATCCTCTAAACCCACATAAAAAAACTCAACTATGGCACGAGACAAGGACAATACATGCAGTAAACATCGAACCCCTACCCAGATCTAGCCAATGGACAGGACATTCTCTACAGTTGAATGGAGAGTGGGGACTGACTTTCACAGGAACTCTGGTGCCTCATATTTAACCATGTCCCCTTGATGGGGAGGCCTGGTGGAACTCAGAGGAAGGATAGCAGGCTACCAAGAAGAGACTTGATACCCTATGAGCATATACAGGGGGAGGAGGTTCCTGTCAATCACAATCATAAGAAAGGGAAGTAGGGGAAAGTAGGAGGGAGGGAGGAATGGGAGGATACAAGGGATAAGATCACTATTGAGATGTAATATGAATGAATTAATAAAAAAAAGTACAGTGTGGTGTCAAGTGTCTGTAGTTATAGTCCTGGAGGGATGTGAGAAGTGTATCTCAGGGGCTCACTAGAAGGGCGATCCAGATAGATCAGTAAATTCCAGCTTCAGTGGGGCACTCCCTCCAAATAGGACACAGGGAATGATAAGAGGAAATACTTGGTACTTCCCTTTGGCCCTCATATGTACACCCACAAGTGGGTACCCCCCACACACACACACCACACACACACACACACACACACACACACACACACACACACACACACACACTGGAAAGTTGATCTCAATATCAAAGTGGTGGAATCTGGCACACAACAGATGTTTAGGTAACAAAAGCCCCAGACAGAAGTGTATCTATGCCAGTTTTAAGATCTAGGCTCCAAATTCAATCTTTTACCTCTCTGGTTTTTTTCCTTCCCTCTTGCCCTGTTCCCTCTAACTTCTACTCCATGTCTCAGTCCCTCTCACAGCCTCTCTCTCCTTCCTTCTTCTCCTCCACCAATGGATTCCACAGCATCAGGTCCATGTCCAGGTTCTGGCGCCATGACATTGAGTTTCTCAGTCTCCATACAGTGGGGGAAAATCTGTTCACTAGAAGTTTGTCACTTTGTGTGTTCTGCTTTAGCAGGCCCAAACCCCCCCAAAAAAAATTATTTATAGTTTGAAGAGGAAGTATCAAAAAGAAGAATACATTGCATAAATCTAAAACAATAAACATGAGACATAAACAAAAGGATGAGAATTATACTCAACTCTACAGGAAAACACAAGACTACCATACCTCACACAGTCAGACATACAGCCTCATGCCAGGCTTCTAGAATTTAGCTAGTACATGATCTCAGCTGATCCCTTCACACAAAATGTCACCAGGAGCCTAATTCCATTACGTGGTGCCAAGTCTTTTAAGTAAACCTGGTTAAAACTTGATTAAATTTCAAAGAGAAACAAGTGAGGAACAGAAGGACCAACAGTGATCTGACTTATATGTAGAATCTAAAACGTCAGCCTCAGCACATGAGCACAGAAGGAGTAGAGACTGTGGGTGGCAAGGAAAGAGAACCACAGACGAAAGAGTTCAATATTTCAGTCAGTCTCAAGATATCAGTCTTCATATTCTATAACACTGCACAGTAAATAATAATATATATTTCAATTTTTGCTGAGAGCATTTTAACATCTGTGGTAGTTTGAGGGAAAAGGCCCCTCAGAGCCTCATATGGGAAGGTGTTATTAGGAGGTGGTGCATGGTTTCAGTAAGTTGGAGGAAGTGTGTCTGTCACTCAGGGTGGGCTTTGAGGATTCAAAAGTTTCAGCAAGGCCCAGTGACTCACTCTCATTTTCTGCTACTTGCAGATGTGGATGTAGAGATCCCAGCTACCTCTCCAGCAGCATGTCTATCTGCCCACTGCTATGTTTCTTATCATTAAAGTAATGGACGAAATCTCTGATCTGTATTCTAGGGCCAATTAAAAGTTGTCCCTTACGCCGGGCATGGTGGCTCATACTTTGATCACAGCAGCTGGAAGGAGACGCAGGAGGATCTCTGTGAGTTTGAGCATAGCCTGGTCTACAAAGTGAGTCGAGGACAGCCAAGGCTACACAGTGGAACCTTGTCTTGAAAAAGCAAAACAAAGCATCAAAAAAAGGGGGATTTCCCTTATCAGAGTTGCCCAAGGGATGATGTCTCTTCCCAGCAATAGAAACTCTAACTAACATAAGACCCCTTACAATAACAAGACTTTGCCAAGTTGATGGCATGAAGAACGTGGTGACTATTTTGAAATTTCCCTAAGAGCTTTTATATCATTTCTATAGTTATTTATGTGCATACCACGGTAGACATTTGGAAGTCAAAAGATAATTTGCAAGAGTTGGTTTTACCCTTCCACCATGTGAGTCTCAAAGATCTACCTCTGTCAGGCTTGGTGACAAGTGACCTTACCCACTGAATCACCTCATGATCCTCTTCCTGGAATTTGCATTAAGTAGAAACACTGCATTAGACTCCACAAATACACATAATTATTAATTGACAATTAAAATACAATTAAATTTTTAAAATTTAATTCATTTGCCTAGGGTGACAGATTCCAAATATCCAGCTATCTTGTAACAAATTCCTACATAAGTCTTAGGATTTTGGTCCAAAACTTCCTCCACAAGCCCTATTTACTATTTCCAGGGGTTCAGTTTATATATGAATTGACTTGCACCTCAATGGATGCAGTGTAAAAGCTAACATTTATTATCACTTTGGAATAACGGCTGTGGAAACGGTCAAAAAGTTTGTTTTCTCTTTTCTCTCATTCGGGGTGTGGGGGGAGGGAGAATTTCATGGAAACTGTGTTATGGGAAACACAGCTATTGTTCCACACAGTAAACTCAGAGTAACTTAGTTCTCTGTTTGGAGTTGAAATATGTCTTAATGAGATTCAGATATGGCAGTCATCGCTGTCTTCTTACACTTCCTCACCTCATAAGGGCTTCGTACCTTTAACCCAGAAGCTTCTCCTGTAAGGAGTGGCTAGGGAGCCATACAGTACAGTGCTCACCGTAGCATGTCACAGGAGCGGTGTGTCCTGGTAAACAAAAGATGCAGGCGTGGTGGAAACCTGTTACTCTAAATACTTCATTCATGAGGGTTGCAGGATATACTTTGTTCTTTCTACAACTATAGGTACCTCTCAACTTAGGTCACAGAGCTTCTGAAATATAATTACATTTTATAAACTTTTCTTTATTTCTTTTGTTAAAAATTTTTTCTGAACAATACACTCACATACCAACTGAAATGGCATGCCCTTAAAAGAAAATATTCTAATATTTTTTAGGTTTATTTGAACTCATATATTCACAAAAAGGCAAATAAACTTTTTAAAAAATCCTGCTAATAAAATTAAATACATTATTTTGTAGTAATTACATAGTAATTTATATAACAGTTTATTAATAATAAGTATTTAAAATGCTTTTATAATAAAGTTATAATAAAAGTTCTCTAGAAACTCTTTTCTTCTATTTTTGCCAACATGTAGCTTGTTTTTTGTTCATCTTACAGTGTCTTTTAAAGCCAAAAGTCTTTAATTTGTTTGTACATATTTTTAAGCTTTTGTGAAATTGAATTTGAGGCAGGCATGGTGACACATGCCTTTAATCCCAGTACTCAGGAGGCAGAGGGAGATGGATCTCGGTAAACTGTAGGCCAGCTTGGTCTCTGAAGCAAGTCTAAGACAGCCAAGGCTACACAGAGAAACCCTGTCTCAAAAATTAATAATAATAAAATAAATTTTAAAAAGAAATTGAATTTGATTTTTATTTTAACATACTATAAGTTTATATTGTGTTTTATTAATGAATATTTTAGAGAATCTCCTATAGGCAAACAGTATTCACATCATTTCCATAACTCTTTGTCCGCATCCAACTTATCTTGTCACCACACTCAAGCTTATGACTTCTTAATTATTATTATTTTACACACACACACACACACACCTTGTTTTGTGTTGTTCTTATGTGCTTGTGCTTTAACTGGCTACCTGAAATTACATACACAAGCAGTTAATGGCTACAGGCAGGGGGAGAGAGAGAGAGAGAGAAAGAGAGAGAGAGAGAGAGAGGGAGGGAGGGAGGGAGACAGAGAGAGAGAGAGAGAGGGAGGGAGGGAGGGAGGGAGGGAGGGAGGGAGACAGAGAGAGAGAGAGAGAGAGAGAGAGAGAGAGAGAGAGAGAGAAGAGAGAGAGTGTGTTTTCTCCATCAATTTATTATTATTATTTCTGACTGTGGTACTTCATAAATCTTGACTTTGCACAAGATCACAGAGATTTACTTATTTGTTTTTTGTTTTTTTTTTAACAAAGTTTCATAAGATTTCGGTTTAGTTTTACATCTGTGATCTGTTTTGAGCATTTTTTTTTACTGGTCTGTGCTGCATGAATGTTAATTTGGGCAAATTTATGCCAAATGTTTGCAAATACTTATTTTTTTACAGTCTGCCATTTCTCCCACATAGTTCATTTTAGCTTAACTAAAAATTAATTGTATTTATGGCCAGCATAGGAAGAGAAGAAAGAACATGTTTCTTAAAATATAAAATGCCCATCATACATGTTGTTGTAGTTCAATTTCCAAATTATATCATTTGTCAACTGGTCATGTTTACTGAGTCAAGGACAGTCTTGACTGATACATTTCACAGAGAATTTTTGAGTATTTTCTGTCTGTCATTCATTGGTTCCATCTGTTCTTTTTCTGCATTTTTCTTAATTTATGACAACTTTAGATTGCTGAATGTTTAGTACAATTCTTTTTAATCTCTTTTTGGGATAGTAGTATGAGAGCTTTGCTGGGAAATGTTTATTCCCAGACATTTTATTGTTGCATTGTTTGGTTCAGTGCCTCCAACATGGGAACCTAAAGAAGAAATTTAATCATCAGGCTATAAATCATACGTAATCTCTCTAATTCTCTGTGTCTGTCTCTATCTCTGTCTCTGTCTCTCTCTGTCTCTCTCTGTCTCTCTCTCTCTCTCTCTCTCTCTCTCTCTCTCTCTCTCTCTCTCTCCTGTGTGTGTGTGTGTGTGTGTGTGTGTGTGTGTGTGTGTGTGTCTGTGTGTGTGTATGCCAAACACTGGGTCATACTGAAGCATTAGCCAAAATAATTTTGGTCTTTTTATGATTGTTCCCTTAGATAATTTATTGAGTGCTGGAAAGCTTATATATGTTTTCATAAGATATATCACAATAAACAATGCTTAGTATGTAATAACTTTATTTTATTTCTTAAGTAATCTTTTAATAACTTGAGAAACTATTCACATATTTAACAACAGAATTATTATAAATGTCCAAAGATTGTTAAATATTAGGTGTGTAACCAACACCACATCCTACCTTTTTTATTCTTGCATTATTTAGAACGACAGCCAGAGGCTGAGGCATATGAGACAATGACCCATTTGCTTTTGTTTGTTTGTTTTTGCCAGCCAGTTAACTTTTATTGGGGTACTGACAGGAAGAGGCATGGAAGATTCAAAGACAGCTGCAGCACTATCAAGTCCCCAGCTATGCCACCAGCAGCCTCCCATCTGTGCCCCAACACTCTACCATGTGCTTATGTAATCTTTGTGAAATACGCCTTCCAAAAGGAGACATAGGCTTGATCTGGTGAGAGTGGTGCACAAGTGTTTGCAGCTGCTCTGACTCAGAGAGGCAATGACCATGTCTACCCTGGGCAGAAACAGCCATGTGAGACACCATTTTTTACTTCTGGTTCTAAAGAATGAAATAAAATTACATTCTTCTTTTTTTAAAAGCCTAACATAAGTATGATCATAAGCATTCTTGTAGTGGCAGGTTGGCAGTGACACATCAATCCACAGGCAACTAAACAATAAGACATTTTCATTCGCTTTCGAGACTTTATGATTTCCTGACTGCTCTATGTAAGTGGAAAACTTGAACTGTTCGAAAAACCTCACTAATCTAGTACATCAGTAACTTTTTTCTTTTCTGTTTCTGTCACTATATTATTCTTACAACAACAAATGTGCTTGCTAGGCAATATAACTACCACAGAAGCAAATGTCAGGCGAAAATATTAAGGATAAACAAAGAAAGAGCTCTTAGATGTACAAACAAGCTTGTCCTCATTTCCTACTGTGTTTTCAAGTGCTGAATATTTTTTTCCCTTGAGAAAGAGTTTCTCTGTATATCCTCGGCTGTCCTGGACTCACTTTGTAGACCAGGCCAGCCTCAAACTCTCAGAGATTCACCTGCCTATTTCTTCCAGAGTGCTGGGTTTATAGACGTGTGCCACCATGCCCAGCTTCAAGTGCCAATTATTAGCTTAAAAAAAAAAAAGCATTTCTGTATCCCAGCTTTACCTACTGAAGTAACCTCATATTTGTGAGGCATCTTTTCCCATTCTCTATGAAAAATGAAGCAGTCAACTTTCTGCTGCTATAGGATAGACTCTTCTGGATATTTTTTAATACATGACTCTCTGTAAAATGATCTCCCTGATTTTTCTGTTTTGTATGTATCTAGTGAATAATAACTATAAATTATGTACAGGATATTTTTATATTCTCATTATGCTTTTATATTTTTACTTTGAAAAAGTATCTCTATAAAACTATGCTTACTTATTGATTGAATTGTTTAATTTTTACTGCTGAGCTGAAGGATTTTTTATGGCTACCTGATGTGGCTCTTATCAGATACATGAACTCAAATAAAACTTCTGCATAAAAGCCAACTGAAATTTTGATAAGGATTCTGTTATATCTATAGTTCAACTTAGGTACTGTCATCTTTTAAATTTATTTTAAATATTACTCTCTTTCAAGTCTGAAACATAATTTGTAGTGTTTTTATGCAACAAACTTTTTAATATGTAATTTTGCACTTCTTTACTTAAAAATATACCTAACTATATATTATTTTTACAACTATTACTATTTTTAATTTTTTATTCCTATGGGTTTCTGCTAATCTGATGAAACACAATTAATTTTTTCTGTATTGATCTTATATTCTTCTGTCTTATGAAATTTAACAGTTACAACAGTTGTGTGTGTGTATGTGTGTGTATGTGTGCTCCTTAAGATTAAAGAAAATATCAGAGGCATAACATATGCAAATAACAGTCTACACAATTGAGTGGAGAGTGGGATATGACTTTCTCACGTACTCTGGTGCCTCACATTTGACCATGTCCCTTGGAGGGGGAGATCTGGTGGCACTCAGAGGAAGGACAGCAGGTTACCAAGAAAAGACTTGATATCCTATGAGCATATACAGGGGGAGGTAATCCCCCTCAGGAACAGTCATAGGGGAGGGGAATAAGGGGAAAATGGGAGGGAGGGAAGAATGGGAGGATACAAGGGATGGGATAACCATTGAGATGTAACAAGAATAAATTAATAAAAAAAAATTTTTTTAAAAAGTGGTTCACATCAGTCTTCACAATCCGGATGTTTTCTGTACTCTTCTCTAATTTACTTATTATTTCCAGTACAAAACTAACTAGAAGTGAGAATAATAGACATCCTTAGCATGCACTTGATCATTAGTAAAGCATTTAGCTTTCTGTCATTAGACATGGCATTACCTGTAGATTTCTTAAAGCTGGCCTATATCATGTGGAGAATATCTTGCATTTCAAGTTTGTTAATTTTATTTTTTTACATCATGATATAGTTTGTAAGCGTTACAGCACTAAAGGGAAAGATATCCTGACAGTTGGCAGCCAAGGAATACAACAAAGTTATACCACATAACAAACCTCACACAAGAGATTTATTAAGGGGAAAGAAGCCAGGAGGATGGCTGCTTCTGCTCAGGAGGGAAACAGTGGAAACTGAGCAGAAGACAGGTGTACATAGAATTTCTTGTGGGTGTTTTAGCTGCGCAGGGGGGGGGGGGAGGAGGGCGGCAGTTGGAGCATTTCAGAATGGAGATTTCCAGTGTGGGGATTGGTGAGAGCTCAAGTCCTGAATTTAGGGTAAACCAGCATTTAGTTGGATCTTAAATCCTGAGCTTGGGCTTTTCGTTTAATAATTTCTTTAGAGTCCACTCCGATTGTTATCTTATCATTTATATCTTCCCTTTCCTCTCATCCTCTCTTTAGACCTAATCTCCTCCCCTAGACCTCTGACAGAAGGGGACCCCTCCCCCACCATATGACCACAGCCTATAAGATCTCATCTGAATAGCCTGCTTCCTCTTCTCCTGAGTGCTGCCAGGCCTCCCAACCAAGGGGAAATGGTCAAATTGGGGACACTAGAATTCACGTCAGAGGCAGTCCCCACTCTCCCAACAATTAGCTCTGTAGGGCTTGGGGCTGAGTCCCACAGTTAGGGCAGTTAGATGTTCTAATGTGTGAAACCTAGCAGTTGTAGGTTCTCAGCGGAGGTGTCTCACCACTCAGGTACCTCAAGGGGTTTATAATAATACTGCATTTTACAATGTTTTATGAATATATTAAAATCTTATAAATATATTCTCACAATTGTACTATGATGTAATAACTATTTGATTTCAGATCCAACCAAAGCTTGCATTCCTGAGATATATTCAACTTGGCTGTGATATATAATGCTTTCTATTTGGTGAGATTTAGTTCGCTTGTAATGCAAGAGTATTGTGCATATTCTAATATTCACAAGAGATGTTTTTCTGCAGGCTTTTTTACATTGATAACTTTGCCTGGATTTGGATCAGCATAAAAATAGCAACACAGATTCCAAGATGGCGCCGACCAGTAGGCATCATAGCTGATCTTCTCTGAGGAGACCAGGGACTTGAATGGAACCACAGACTGCTGGATTTTGAGAACTGTAGGTGAGTGGGGCCCCAAACTCCGCAGACCACCAGGGGGTCCAACCCCGGGACAAGCGACAGCCCCGAGGGCTAAACGCACTCCCCAAACTCTGAAAAGGAATCCACAAGCAAGCTGTAGCCAGCACAAAAAACCCAAATTCGCCATTTGGGGAGGAGATTTTCCGGAGCCCCAAGCCTGAGGAGTCTCAGCGAATAGGGTGAAACTACCATTGATCCTGTACATCCACACCGCGCCGAACTGCGGACGGCACCTGCCTAACCCGGGTGGAAACACAGGTGGCGAGTCTCACCAAAACCAACTAGATCTGGGGACCGCGTCCGCGTCCTGCGCTCAAGCTGAAGCCAGACACAAAGGTTTGACCCTGCAAACTGGGGCAGTTAGCAACCGGCGTGGTCTGCTCCCACAGCCCAGTGGGTCCGCCCACGTTATAGGGAGCCGAGGGTCACGCTTGCAGGGACTAACTACTGCCCTAAAGGGAACTGGCAGTACTCCGGCAGGAGATTCACGCCAGCGGTCTGAACTGCCTTTGGCGCCAGCTGCGTGGCCCGACTGCCGGCAATCCCCAAACAACTGAACTAACTGGGCCCATCTTTGTGGGCCCGCGACAGATCCACCCAGGTTATCGGGAGCTGTGGGTCTTACTGGCAGGGAATAACTGCTGCCCTAAGGCGACGCACGCTGCCTTTCTCTAGCAGAAAGGGAAAATACAGGAGATTTGTCGCCAGCCGAGGGGACGAGCTGCTGGCTCTGACTGGGCTCTACCTGAACAATAGACCTAGCAGGGGTCATTCTTGCGCGCCCTCGTTAGGACCGCCCACTTTATCCGGAGCTGTGGGCCTTGCTGGCAGGGAATAACTGCTGCCTTAAAGCGTCTGGGAGCGGTCTAACCTGCTTTTGTCCCCAGCCACGGGGACGAGCTGCTGGCTCTGACTGGGCTCTACCTGAACAATAGACCTAGCAGGGGTCATTCTTGCGCGCCCTCGTTAGGACCGCCCACTTTCTGGCAGGGAATAACTGCTGCCTTAAAGCGTCTGGGAGCGGTCTAACCTGCTTTTGTCCCCAGCCACGGGGACGAACTGCTGGCTCTGACTGGGCTCTCCCTAGCTGTATCCCACAATATAGGGAGCTGAGGCTCATATGTGCAGGGTATAACCGCTAATTTATAGCAAGCTGGGAGTGGCCTGGCATACAGGGACGTGGAAACTGCTACCTCCTCAGATACTGCCAGTGGCCTGAAACCGTATGGTTACAGGCACAGATCCTGTAATCTCCAACAGGCAGATCCTAGCTGTGTCAGCTCCTGCAGACCCAGCAAGAACTCCCAAATTCATGGGAAAGGCTGAACGCTCCTAAGACAGCTACAACCCAGAAGATCTGATCCACCTGGGGTCTTGGCTACAAAGCAACAGGAAAGACAGACAGCTGGGATCAACCTACACAACCAGAGAGCTTGTGTGCTGACCTTACTCTAGATCCCAATACTGCTGACTTGAGATACAGCAGTAAGGGGAAAAGGCCCAAACAGAAACCTACTTCGCGGGACTCAGCCTCGAGCCTAAGGTGTTGAGAAAAATCTACAGGAGTAGAATCTGAATCACCAGCCTGGTCCAGGGAAGTACTCCCTGTTCCCCACAGGTAAGGGCACCCTACCTATAAGCAGACATCAACTATCCACTCCCAAACAGGGAAGGTCACTACAAACCACCTCCCAACATTAGATTCACCAAAATGACAAGGGGACAACGAAAGAATGCTAACAAAAACCAAAACAGGATGGCATCTCCAGATCCCAGCAATCCTAATGAAAACAACCTGGAGAACCCAACAACAATGGATATACATGAAAACCACCTCAAATCCTTAGTAAGTAAGATGATATTGGAAGAATCAAATAAATTTTGTAAACAAATGCAGGAGGAAGCAAACAAGAGGGCTGATGACTTAAAAGAGTCATATAAAGAGGCATTTGAAGAATTTCAGAAAAACACAAATAACCAGATGAAGGAAATTATTAAAACAGTTCAAGACCTGAAGATAAAAATGGAAGAAATCATAAAAGAACGCACGGAAGAAAAACGCGATCGAGAAGCATCAGAAAAGAAAGCAAACATCTCAGAGGTGGCCTTATCTAACAGATTGCAAGAAATGGAAGAACGAATATCAGGACTTGAAGATACAATCGCACAATTGGAAACAATCATCCAGGATAATGCTAAATCTGAAAAGTTCCTGACACAAAGCGTTCATGAAATAAAAGACAACATGAAAAGACGAAACTTGAGAATAATAGGGATAGAGGAAAGAGAAGGTAACCGACTCCACAGCCCAGAAAATATCTTTAACCGAATAATAGAAGAAAATTTCCCCAATTTGAAGAAGGAGATGCATACGAGCATACAAGAGGCCTACAGAACACCAAATAGAATAGACCCAAAAAGAAAATCTTCCCGCCACATAATAATAACAACACAAAATATACAGAACAAGGAAAAAATATTAAAAGCGGCAAGAGAAAAAGGACGAGTAACATATGAAGGCAAACCTATCAGAATCACTCCTGACTTCTCAGCAGAGACCATGAAAGCCAGAAGGGCCTGGACAGAGGTTCTGCAAACGCTAAGAGAACACAGATACCAGGCAAGACTACTATATCCAGCAAAATTATCAATAACCATTGGAGGTGAAGACAAGATATTCCATGACAAAAACAAATTCACACAATACCTAGCAACAAATCCGGCTTTACAGAAGTTACTAGAAGGAAAACTCCACCCCAACCGGTCAAACTACAACCAAAAATACATAAGAAATAAATAACTACACCATTGCAAAATCACAACTTCACAAAAACTCGATTGTTATAAATACCAAAAATGAAGGGACTTACCAATCACTGGTCATTAATATCTCTCAACATTAATGGTCTCAACTCTCCAATAAAAAGACACAGACTAACAGAGTGGATGCATAAACACGACCCAACATTCTTCTGCATTCAAGAAACACATCTCAACCACAAGGACAGACATTGCCTCAGAGTGAAAGGTTGGGGAAAAATATTCCAAGCAAATGGTCACAAGAAACAAGCTGGGGTAGCTATTCTAATATCTAATAAAATAGACTTTCAACCAAAATTAGTCAAAAGGGACAAGGATGGTCACTTCATACTTGTCAAAGGTAAAGTCAACCAGGAAAACATCACGATTTTGAACATCTATGCTCCGAATACAAGGGCTCCGACATTTGTAAAAGAGTTATTAACAAAGCTTGCCCCATTCATCGATACCCACACATTAATAGTGGGAGACTTCAACACCCCACTTTCACTCAAGGATAGGACTTTGATTTCAAAACTAAGCCGGGAAATAACTTCATTAACCAATGTCATGAATCAAATGGATCTAACAGATATCTACAGAACTTTCCACCCAAACACAAAGGAGTATACCTTTTTCTCAGCACCCCATGGAACGTTCTCTAAAATTGATCACATAGTTGGTCACGAAGCAAACCTCAACAGATACAAGAAGATTGAAATAATACCTTGTATCTTATCAGATCACCATGGTCTAAGGCTGGACTTCAACAACAATAGAAATAACAAAAAGCATACCAACACGTGGAAACTAAACAACTTTCTACTTAATGACACATGGGTCACGGAAGAAATAAGGGAAGAAATAAAAGACTTCCTGAAATTCAATGAAAATGATGGAACAACATACCCAAATTTGTGGGACACATTGAAAGCAGTGCTAAGAGGAAAATTCATAGCACTAAGTGCCTTTAAAAAGAAAATGGAGTCATCCCACATAAACAACCTAACAACACATCTGGAAGCCCTAGAAAAAAAAGAAGCAGAAACACCCAAGAGGAGTAGACGCCTGGAAATAATCAAACTCAGAGCTGAAATCAATAAATTAGAAACAAAGACAACAATCCAAAGAATCAACAAAACCAAGAGCTGGTTCTTTGAGAAAATTAACAAGATAGACAAACCGTTAGCCAATCTAACTAAAAGACAAAGAAAAGCTATCCAAATTAACAAAATCAGAAAGGAAAAGGGAGACATAACAACAGACACCGAAGAAATACAAAGAATCGTAAGGACCTACTTCAAAGACATTTATGCCACAAAATTTGAAAATTTAAGGGAAATGGACAAATTTCTCGACCGATTCCATTTACCAAAATTGAACCAAGACCAGATAAACAAATTAAATAGCCCTATTTCGCCTATAGAAATAGAAGCAACCATTGATAGTCTTCCAACCAAAAAAAGCCCAGGGCCAGATGGTTTCAGCGCAGAATTCTACCAGTCCTTCAAAGAGGAGCTAATACCGATACTATTCAAGCTATTCCGAAAGATAGAAATGGATGGAATATTACCAAACTCCTTTTATGAGGCCACAGTCACATTGATACCTAAACCCCAAAAAGACCCAACAAAAAAAGAGAATTTCAGACCAATTTCTCTTATGAACATTGATGCAAAAATACTCAACAAAATACTCGCAAAGCGAATACAACAGCATATCAAAGACATCATTCACCATGACCAGGTAGGCTTCATTCCAGGAATGCAGGGATGGTTTAACATACGGAAATCCATCAATGTAATCCACCATATAAACAAACTGAAAGAGAAAAACCATATGATCATCTCTTTAGATGCAGAAAAAGCATTTGACAAAATCCAACACCCATTTATGTTTAAAGTTCTGGAGAGATCGGGAATACAAGGCACTTTTCTAAACACAATAAAGGCTATATATAGCAAACCAATAGCCAACATTAAATTAAATGGAGAGATACTCAAGGAAATCCCTCTAAAATCAGGGACCAGACAAGGCTGCCCACTTTCCCCATACCTCTTTAATATAGTTCTTGAAGTTCTAGCCAGAGCAATAAGACATCAAAAGGAGATCAAGGGGATCCAAATGGGAAAGGAAGAAGTAAAATTATCCCTATTTGCAGATGATATGATAGTGTATATAAGTGACCCCCAAAATTCCACCAGAGAACTCCTACAGCTGATAAACACCTTCAGCAAATTGGCAGGATACAAAATAAACTCAAAAAAGTCAGTAGCTTTCCTATATACAAATGACAAACAGGCAGAGGAAGAAATTAGAAAAATTACTCCCTTCACGATAGCCACAAGCAATATAAAATATCTAGGAATAACCCTAACCAAGCAAGTGAAGGATTTATTTGAAAAAAACTTTAAACCTCTGAAGAAAGAGATTGAAAATGACATCAGAAGATGGCGGGATCTACCATGTTCGTGGATTGGAAGAATCAACATAGTAAAAATGGCCATCTTACCAAAAGCAATTTACAGATTCAATGCAATCCCTATCAAAATACCTACTAAATATTTTGAAGATATTGAAAGAACAATTCTCAACTTCATATGGAGAAACAAAAAGCCCAGAATAGCAAAAACAATCCTTTACAATAAAAGATCCGCTGGAGGAATCTCCATACCTGATCTCAAGTTGTACTATAGAGCAACAGTAATTAAAACAGCATGGTACTGGCACAGCAATAGGCTAGTGGATCAATGGAATCGAACTGAAGACCCAGAGATGAATCCACACACATTTGCTCACCTGATTTTCGACAAAGAAGCCAAATCCATTCAATGGAAAAATGACAGCATCTTCAACAAATGGTGCTGGTCTAACTGGATGTCTACATGTAGAAAAATGCAATTAGACCCCTATTTGTCACCATGCACAAAACTCAAGTCCAAGTGGATTAAAGACCTCAACTTAAAACCACAGACATTAACCCAGCTAGAGGAAAAAGTGGGGAAGAGTCTGGAACTCATAGGCACAGGAGACAACTTCCTGAACAGAACACCAACAGCCCAGGCCTTAACATCAACAATTAATAAATGGGACCTCATGAGGCTGAGAAGCTTCTGTAAGGCTGGTGACACTGTCAAGAGAACAAAGCGACAGCCTACAGACTGGGAAAAGATCATCACCGACTCTTCATCTGACAAAGGTCTAATATCCAAAATATATAAAGAACTTAAGAAATTAAACACCACCAAACCAAATAACCCAATAGAGAAATGGGGCGCAGAGCTAAACAGAGAATTCTCAACAGAGGAATATCAAATGGCTGAGAAACACTTAAAGAAATGCTCGACCTCCTTAGTCATCAGAGAAATGCAAATCAAAACGACACTGAGATTCCATCTTACACCCATCAGAATGGCTAAGATCAATAACTCAACTGACACCTCATGCTGGCGAGGGTGTGGAGAAAGAGGAACACTCCTGCATTGCTGGTGGGAATGCAAACTAGTACAACCACTTTGGAAAGCTATCTGGTGCTTTCTCAGAAAAATGGGAATAGGGCTTCCTCAAGACCCAGCTATTCCACTCCTTGGAATATACCCAGAGGATGTACTACCACACAACAGGGACATATGCTCAACCATGTTCATAGCTGCCTTATTCATAATAGCCAGAACTTGGAAACAACCTACGTGTCCCTCAACAGAAGAATGGATAAAGAAACTGTGGTACATTTACACTATGGAATACTACTCAGCTATTAAAAACAAGGAATTTCCAAAATTTGTGGACAAATGAATTGTCATAATGAGTGAGTTCACGCAGAAGCAAAAAGAGCTAAATGGTATATACTCACTTATATCGAGACACTAGCCCAAGGTGTACGTCCCCATGAAAAACTGTACCTACCAGAATAATGGGTAAGAGGGGAGGACATCCTATTGAAACTTTAGGTGTGAGAAGCCTGGGAGAAAGAGGAAATGGAAGGATCCAGTGGGTCCTGGAAAACTACAGGCGAGTCTGGGCCCTGGGGTCCTCCGCAAACTGTGGCAACAGCCAAGGAAAAAATTGGCAGTAAAAACCTTGAACCCCTACCCGGACTAGCCGATGGACATTCTCCACTGTTGAGTGGAGAAGAAGATCTAACTCTCACACAAACTCTGGTGCCCCATATTTGATCATGTCCCTTGGATGGAGATGCCTGGTGGCACTCAGAGGAAAGATAATAGGTCACCAAGGAGAGACTTGATACCGTATGAGCATATTCAGGGGGAGGAGATCCCCCTCAGACACAGACATAGGGGAGGGGAGTAGGGGGGGGAAGTGGGAGGAAGGGAGGGATGGGAGGATACATGGGATGGGCTAACAACTGAGATGTAATATGTATAAATTAATAAAAATGTAATTAAAAAAAATAGCAACACAAGATAAATAATAAAACATTTCTTCCTCTTGTATTCCTTGTAAGCCCCTGTGTAAACATGGTGTTAATTCTTCTCTGATTGATAGAGTTCACCCGTGACATTACCCAGTTCCAAGACCTTCCTCATGAGCAGTTTTCTAATCATTACCTCATCTCTTTACATGTTTTAGCACTCTTCACATTTTCAATTAAAAGGAAGTAGGAGGAAATCACACTGCCTTTTGAAGTTCCCTGAATAACTACTTTTTGATGAAGAGAACCAAGTTTTATTTTTATTCAAACTTGTATTTATTGATTTAATTTTGATAAATGTATTTCTATAAAGTGTGCAATTCAGAAACAAATTCAGTTTGCTCTTTGGTTCCTTCTTTCTCTTTCTTCTTGCTTTCTTTTTTCTTATATAGCTTCATTTCACTTTTGAAAAATAGCTTTGTTAATATGAGACTCTTAGATTTTGGCTTATATATTTGTATGGCCTCCACTTTTTTGACTAGAAATCAGCAATCAATCTTACTGTGATTTTTCTTGAGCATAATGTGTTGTTTTTTCTCTTATAGCTTTAAAAATATTAGCATACCCTTTGGTTTTTTACACATTAACATCAAAGTCTGAACATGCAACAGTTTCTGAAAATATTATTTTAATTGGAACATTCTTCATTGGGGAAGCTTTTAGCCATTGTCTCTTAAATATTTTTGTCATTTTCTTGTTCCTTTTTCTTATTCCTAAAACACATATGTGGATACATATAATGAATGATCTGATCCAGCCTGTGGCAACCAATTTCTCAGTTCTCATAATTCTTTTTCATTACTGCATTTCCTAACCTCTAGTTTCTGGCCTTTCACTTTACTTATTCTCTGTCTTGCTAACTGAAATCTATTACTGAATCCATATGATTTTGTCCATGACAATATTCTTTTCAGATTCCAAATTTAATTTAATTATTTTTAATGCTCTTGGTCTCCTGATGATGTCTTTTCTCTCAGTGTATATTCTCTTTGTGCTTCTCAAGCTTAAACAGGTGGGAGAAATTATAGCTTATCTTTCAACAGATACAAAGTTCCTGCTTTGTAACATAAGCCATCCTTTTGGGCCTGGAAGAGGGATGCGAGAACAAACATGAGGGACTAAGTTCTTATAACTAGAAACCATGTGAAGTCAGCTATGATAACAAACATCTTGTATGCCAATGAACCTACACAGAGATGGGAGGAAAAGGAGGCAGATAAATCCTTGGACAGTCACAGGCCAGTTAACCTTGCACATATAATGAACAACAAAAAGAGTCTCTCTAAACAAAGTGGAAGGACCCAAGGTTGTTGACTGTTACCCAGAGGAGCACACACACATGCACATACATCATACACATATGAACTCACTCTCAAACTGCCGTCTGAGTTTGTATTTCTCTACCAGTAGATTAATGCAGATCTCAGACCTCATTAGAAATGTTTCATTGTTCAGTGGACAGTGATTAATTCACAAATGGTCTAAGTGCAGAATGGATGTGAGGCACTTAGCCTCAAATGGGAAGTTTGTATCACACCCTTTGCCCACGATTCAGCAACACCATATAAAGTCGGTGGATAGATTGGTAGAGCCAGAGGTCAGCACAGAAAGGGGTGAAAGAGTGTTATATGGACATACTGCACTCCTGAACTCATAGCAGCTGAGAGTGCCTGGACACCCCCTCTACAAGAAAAAGTTAGTCAACATTCTTTCATGAACTGGGAAGCCCCAACTCCTTAATGGGAAGATATGAGTAGATGATGGCTGTGAACAGAGGGAGATTTAGTTTAAGAGTTTTTATCCTGGTAGGTCAACCATGCTGCAGTGGATAGCTTCACACACGTGAGTATATGGGCAGCACAAAGCTAAGTTGATTGGGTAACTTAAAGAAAAAGAAAAGCAAAAGATAGGAAGTTGCAAAGGATGTGGAGAGGTTGAGATGGATCAGGGAACAATTTGGGTAACAAAAGGTGCGGGGTGATTATGATCAAAATACACTTAATTAAATTCTTCAAATCATTTTAAATGGCTGCCATGATAAAAATTATGCCATTACTAGTGTATTTTACCAGATTAAAAATAACTTAAATCTAACACATCTTTCATGGCTGACCCTATTTCACTTCAGCTTTATTTTCTACCATTTTGGGACCATTCCCCAAACCTCCTGTGTCAGCTGTTTTCCACTCCTCCATTTGCCAAAGTTGCCATACATTTACACATCACCTTCTGAAATAAGTTGATTTTGAAATCCTAATTAATCTTCAGAATATTATTGCAATACATTTCATATGCCATACAATTAAAATATGTGAACTATATAAACATACATTCATAGATAGATTTATCTGTCAACACAGACAACTTCACATACTTTTATCACCATAGACAATTCCTATGCTCTTTGGCTCTTGCCCATTGTTGGCATTGTCAATAAACCCAAACGGTGTCACAATAATTCAGCCCTCTGCCTGTAAACGTTTTCCTGTTTGGGAAAAAAATCCCATAGATTCAATTGGGTGGTCCCTATGGAGTTTTACTAACTGCTTGTACATCCCTTAGTGAAGAACACACTCTTGCACAGTCATAACATATTCTACTTGTGATGATTTTTAACTTAATATTTGTCTCATATAAACTTATTTGATTCCACTTAGCCTAGTTTGAAAACGAATAAATCAAGATTTGTTTTTTAACCCTGATTTCACAATGTTATAGATGGAAAAAGTCATAAAAATTCAATACCTGGCCCTAATTCTGGTAAAACTGATCACAGGTCAGGAAGAGCAAGACTCAAAATCTGAGGTCCAAATTATCAGTAATTATTAAAGATTCCCAGATAATAAGCAGAAAGAACTTAAGAAAAACTATTGCATATTTTTTTAACTATAGCCATCCTCTACTATACTCTACTAAATATGTGATTTCAAGATGCTTTAATCTTTAAGGTATGATTGTTAGCACTTACAGAATACAATCAGTATTCAGTGTTATATAACAACAAAACTAAAACAAAATATTCTGTGTAGCTAATGCATCACATAACAGTTTTTCTCCCTGAAACCAAAAATCACTTGCAAGCTGTTAACTACCCTGAAATCAACCATTCTGTTAGTCCTTCAGCTAAAATCAGTGCATATGTCTCATTTATATCTCATGTGTCATATTAACTGTTATTCATATTAAAGTTGATATATATCTTTGAGTGCAAGCATAGTAAACTAATTTTTAAAAAATGTTATATTGCAGTCAAGCCACTTGAATCTTTGGAGTGTTGAAAGTTGTGTCAAATATGCGAATAGATGACTGAAAAAATTTTCCTTAGTACTTTCATCTAAAGGAAAAGTCAGACAATAAGGTAAAAGTTTTAAAACATACTGAGTTTTTTATTCAACTCAACACTTTCTACCAAGATTTTTTTCAAGAATTTTTTTTGAATTTTTATTTTATTTTATTTTTAATTAATTTATTCAGATTACAACTCAATTGTTATCTCATCACTTGTATCCTCCCGTTCCTCCCTCCCTCCTGCTTTTACCCTATTTCCCTCCCCTAGGTCTATGACCCAGGGGGACCTCCTCCCTCACTATATGCTCATGGACTATCAAGTTTCATCTTGGTAGCCTGCTTATTCTTTCTTTAAGAGCCACCAGGCCTTCCCACCAAGGGAAAATGGACAAATATGGGGCACCAGAGTTCATGTCAGACTCAGTCCCCGCTCTCCACATAACTGTGGAGAATGTCCTGTCCATTGGCTGGATCAGAGCAGGGGTTTGATGTTTATTACTTTTATTGTCCTTGGTTAGTGCAATAGTTTGAACAGACATCCCTGGTCCCTGATTCACCCATTATGATGTTCTTCTTATAGGTTTCTAGGACCTTTTGGGTCCTT
The DNA here is from genome assembly GCF_964271855.1 of Acomys minous. Classification (NCBI taxonomy): domain Eukaryota; kingdom Metazoa; phylum Chordata; class Mammalia; order Rodentia; family Muridae; genus Acomys; species Acomys minous. The sequence continues at coordinate 65,548,706 of NC_140489.1, read as the reverse complement.
GTATTTCCCCATCTCCTATATTTCTCTTACCTAGAGTCTCACCAGGGTGTCCTCACATCTATCCTAATCTCCGGGTAAGTGAAAACTTTCAATGGGACATGCCTTTTTGGCTAGTGCCCACTTATAAGTGAGTATATACCACGTGAATCTTTCTGCTTCTGGGTTAAGTCACTCATTATGATCATTTCTAGTCCCATCTATTTTTCCACAAATTTCTGGATTTCCTTGTTTTTAATACCTGAGTAGTAGTACATAGTATAAATTTACCACAGTTTCTTTATCTATTCTTTGGCTGAGGGATATTAGACTGTTTCCAGGTTCTGAGTGTATTCCAAGGAGTGGAATAGCTGGGTCTTGAGGAAGCCCTATTCCCAGTTTTCTGAGAAAGCACCAGAAAGATTTCAAAGTGGTTGTACAAATTTGCATTCCCACCAGCAAAGAAGGAGTGTTCCTCTTTCTCCACATCCTCACCAGCATGTGGTGTCACTTGAATTTTTTATCTTAGCCATTCGGATGGTGTAAGATGGAATCTTAGAATAATTTTGATTTGCATTTCTCTGATGAGTAAAGAAGTTGAGCATTTCTTTAAGTATTTCTTTCTCAGTCATTCGATATTCCTCTCTTGAGAATTCTCTGTTTAGTTCTGAGCCCCATTTCTCAATTGGGTTATCCAGTTTGGTGGTGTTTAATTTCTTCAGTTCTTTATATATTTTGTCAGATGTAGGGTTGGTGAAGATCTTTTCCTGGTCTGTAGGCTGTTGCTTTGTTCTGTTGACAGTGTCTCCTCCAGCCTTACAGAAGCTTCTCAGCCTCAGGAGGTCCTATTTATTAATTGTTGACCTTAAGGACGGGGCTGTTGGTGCTCTGTTCAGGAAGTTGTTTCCTGTGCCCATGTGTTCCAGGCTCTTCCTCACTTTTTCTTCTAATTGATTTAGTGTCTCTGGTTTATGTTGAGGCCTTTCATCAACTTGTACTTAAGTTTTGTGCATGGTGACAAATATCGGTCTAATTGCATTTTCTACATGTAGACATCCAGTTCGACCAGCACCATTTTTTGAAGATGCTAACCTTTTTCCATTGAATAGATTTGGCTTCTTTGTCAAAAAACAAGTGACCATATGTGTGTGGATTCATTTCTGCGTCGTTGATTCAATTCCATTAATCAACCATCCTACAGGCTTACATACTATGGATTTTTGAAAACTGTATTTCAAGGAATGTTATGATACTAAAAATAAGATAAATTTTCTAATATAAAACATCAGTAAAAATTTGATGTTTATAAATGAGCTTAAAATATTGTTTTTATATATTAAAATATGAGAAAATGATGTATTTGTCTTATATTGACATATCCTGATGATGTTGTCTTTGTATGTTTAGGGTGTGGGGAAGGAGTATTGTTTTTTTTAAGGCATGACTGAAATGAGAAAGAGGATAAGCAATAAACATATAATTAAATATAAATAAATGTATATAAGAAAGTTTGAAAAAACAGACTGAGTGGACATTTTAAATAGTAACATATAAAATATCCAGTCTTTAAGATCAGTGTCTATGCCCAATACTAAGGCTGCTGTGTAACAAAATGATAGATTTATTATCACATTGGGGATCTTCATTCTCTCTTTAAAAATTAAGTTATCCACGTGGACACGTGATATTTTCTATGCTTGTGATATCTTGTTAAAAACCATGTTCCATGTAATTTCAAAACAAAAACACATACAAAGCCTTATTATACTTTACAGAGTGCCTCCTTAACACACACAATTTGATATTAGATTCTCTTTTCTTTTTCCTACATTCATTCATTTCCTACATTTCATACATTCATTAGCACTACAAAAGTGTCCCACCTTGAGTTGATTCATATAGAATATGACGATTTTAGAAAAACTAAATGTCTGAGAAGGTAGTGCATATTTCCAACCTACAGAGGTACTATATGAAGCATCCCCAGTTGTCTCCCAACACAGATCTCGTCTTGCCTTTCCTCTTTATTTAGTCTTAGTTTGCTCAGTCGTAACTTTTGCCATTGATAGTTAAAGAAGAGGACAAATCATGATCCTTGATTCAACTCTCCTTTTTCCTAGGGAGTAAACCTCTCTGGATAGCGAATGTGATGGCATTCAGTCACATGTGCATCCCAAATGATGCATAACTGGCTGGAGACAGGTGGACACATCTGTTCCAGCCCATCAGACCTGACTCACACTGTGTTCTGTAATCATTATTGTTTTTATCCCAAATTACAGTGTCAATCTGTTCAGAATTAATATGTATTACTCTACCACTTGTTACAAAATTTTCAGCATATTTGTTGGGCAGAATCCTACCCAAATCATTTAGGCACAATTCACACAGAAAACTCTAAAAGAGAGAATGTGTGTCTAGAGGTTATGCTTCCATGCCATGTCAAAAGATGTTTTTACATAAGTGGATAATATTGCTATTCCCAGCGAATGCTTTCTTTTGTTAGCCAGGATATCTTACTTAGGTGTCAGTGCACTGGTTTCAATTGTTTTTAATCCATTTTTTTAATGCATGTTATATTCAGGTTTGATTGTACTCATTATAAAAAAGGATGGGTTGGCATGCTATTTATTTCACTCAGAGTGAAGCTTATACTTTTAACACTTGGTATATTGTAATTTTAATTTCCTCTTCCCTTTTATGACCAGCAATTGATAAAACTCTAAGTCCTTGAAGCCAGTATTCTGCTTTATTATAATATGATGATGAATCACTATATTACAACTTTATTTCTCTTTCCTCTTCCGTTCTCCCTGAAGCTCTCTAAATACATAGATTTTATTGAGGAGAAAAGTTATTAATTCATAATTATTATGTAAAGGTTAATTGGATAACATTCTCTAAGTGACTTTCCCATGAGCTAGTGCTTTTCCTCTACTTTTTTTCTTCTGGTTGATACAGAGAAATGTGAGTCTCTGAAGCTGATGGAATTTAAAAGCAAACTAATTTTAAAAGATTCAGAAATCTGATAAATGATGAAGATATATGAGTTTCCTACTCAATAAAAATGTTTTAAATTCTCATAACATAAATACAATAAAACCAGAAAGACTAAGTCCTATAAATAAAGTGATCTTTCACTCCAATGTTTTGGTGAGAGCTGCTGTATCATGGGATTTCCAATCAGACATTGCACGCGGCTGCTATGGTATGTGGAAGGTCAGTAGTGCCAGTACCCAGGCAACATGTATCTTGTTTGCTTGATGCAACATACATGAGGACATTATGACCTCAGTGAATTCAGACAAGAGAAAAATCATCAAGACCAGCCTCTCATCTTGATGTCTCCTTTAAATTCACTATAGCTTTAGAAGACCGCATAAGGGATGGTGCCCCCAACTCATTGCTAGGCATTGCCCCAAAACTCCCCTCACTCTATCATGGTAACTACGTGCAACCTGCCTAAAGCATTTGAACAAACTGCTTTGCAATTATTAGACATGTTATGAGAAAATGTGAACAGCTTTGACCAGCAAAATTTCAATATATTTCTCCCCTCAGGCAAGAATAAAACTTAAAATAAAACTCCTGAGACTCTGACATTCTTCTCAGCACATAACACATACCAGGAGAGAATAAAAGAAAAAAAAAGACATGAATATTTGAAAAGGCCTTTTGAATCTTGCAGGCATAAAGTAGAGGTATATATCATTCTCCCAGACCTGGAGTCCATGCAGACACACATTGAAAGACAGGCTTTGTACCGCCGTCCTCTGCTGAGATGTCAAAGGAAAAGGATTCATTCTCACCTTTTCAGGGTGTCTGTCATTAGATACATTAATATGGATGAACCACCACAAAAATCAAAAACCGGTAAGAGAGGTGAGCTTAAAGGGATAGATTGTAAGTGTATTTAAGTTGCGCTTTAATTTGAGGGCTACACATTGAGGATCTATAATTACCTTTCTGTCTCCACTTACTCAGGAGGAAAAAAAAAAAGGACTAATTAGATTTCTCTAAAGTCCACTTGTCAGCATTTCACTAAACATATCTCAAGCTTTCCAATAAATGAAAGAATGAGCTGATGCTGACAGGAGTTGAACAAAATTGTTTTTTTTTTCTGTCATAGCTTCTGTTATTTTGATGTATTATACTTAAACTAAAATACAGGATTTGCTTTTCCAACACATTCTGTAATCAAAAATCTTGTCCACTCACAATAATTTAAGCAACAATTCATACGCATTTTGTTAACAAAATTCCTATCAACTAGTCAATTATAAGCGAAGATATTTCTATAATAGTGTACGTTCAAAATTAACTTTCAGTTAATTTATATCTCATTACTACACAATGCCATAGTGAACTATATAGTTTAATAATGATGTCATAACTGTACTGAACTGCCCCACACTGCCTTCATTGGGAGATAACTTGTCTTTCTTACGTTAAAATAATCTTAATGCCTAGGCAATGAGCTTGATAACTACTCCTAATGTAAAGGAAATAAAATATATATATATATTGTTGATAGGGCAACAGGATTTAACTTGAAATTTTTATTTAAGATTATGTCTGCTGCACAATGTCAACCTAAATTATGTTATTATAATAAACTTGACAAAATTGCATTTTGTGTACTACAGATTTACTGAAACACAAAAAGAAAAGGACACAGGAAAAGGTTATTTCTTGCTAATTTCTGAACATGTAAATAATTGTCAAATTTTATATTTAATAGTTAATATCATATAACAGGATTGATTTTAGAAATCCAGTTAAAGGAAAAAAACAGGGATTTTGCTGTCTTAGTTAAATAGCTAAATTTAGCAGGGAGTATGACATTACTTCAAGAAGTTTCAAACTACATATGGTAAGTCTTTAATATTTTTAGTAAATATTTAATATGAGTAATTCCAGATTATTTCATTTTAATAAAAGAGTCCCACATGTGCCTTGCTCAGCTTTCTTAGTAATGATATTTCCATATTCATGCAATCCCTATTATGAACATTGACTCAGTGCCACTGTTTATAACGTTGATTCATTTCTGCAGGCTTTTGCAGTGATGGCCTTTGTCTATTTACCTCACAAAGAACACCAGAGTACACCTAGACATCACGTTATCACACAGCATAGAGTCTCAAACACCTTCTGAACCTTTCCTTGACTTTCCTAATCTTGATACTTTTCAAAACGTGCCTCCGGATTCAGTAGTGTCAAGACTGGTTTACGGGGCGAAGAAAAGCTTTACTGGTTGGATCTGAGGCCTGCTCCATAGGCGGTAATGAAAGCCTGGTGCTGTAAACAGGGTTAAAAATAAATAAAACACCACCCTGGGAAGTCATAAGCCACAGAGAAGACACTATTGTTGCTTTTCTGAGTGTTTCCATATTAGGGCTGTGCATTTGGCACCAGACAACCAATTGGGTTTACTTCCCTAGAGAAAAGTACCGCTCCCGCCTCCAGTTTTGCTCAGTTGCCAACAGTTCTTTGTGTAAAGCCGAGGCCTCACGGGTTTTCTCCCAATCACTTTGGCATGTCCGTTGCTGTTGGCCTTGTTCACCTCATGTTTGGGTAGTGGTATTGATAAGAATAGATTGGTGCAGCTTCTGGCATTACTGGGAAGTACAATCTTACAGCAAACTCCATGACCTTATGGATCTTACAGTCTTTTCAACCCCACTTTTTCAATGTTCCCCAAGCCTAGGTGCAGGAGTGTTCTGTAGAGAAATCCTTTGAGGCTTGTATTCCTAACTCTGAATTTTTATTAGTTTTGGTTTCAGGTAGTGGGCTCTTTCTGTTTCAAAGAGGAGTTTCCTTGATGAAGGCTGAGGACTACATTTATCTGTACGTATAAGGACAAATGTGATTGTTGTTAGGGATTACGCTAGCTTATTAAAGCGGTGGCTATAATCTGTATTTTGTAATAATATTTAAAAAGTCTAGCTCTTATTTGAATAGAAAGAAATTAAGCACTCCTTCTTGGGTATAAGTATATACATGTATTATTTGCAATAGTCTTGCAAGGAAGGTGAGTTCTTTTTCCTACTTGTTCTTTATTATGTAAAGACAAAATCATAATTACTTATATTGTTTGTGTTTTAATTCAATATAACCTGTTCTTATTGTTAAAATGACTCTAATTTTGTCCATTGAAGGTATTTTTAGAATTATTTTCTGTCAAAGTATTAACAAAATATTGTAAATTTATTAATGATTAAATTCATGTAGCTACTAATAATTAACATATTATAATTTTTGATAAATATACTGAAGTATTTATGAAAATTTTTATGAAATTTAATAATAAAAATCATGTTTTACCCAAATCCTCAGAATGTCTCTCACATAAAGCATAATGTTTAATATCTTTCTGGAAGCTTTAGTGACAAAGCTAATTACTATCCATCAAAAGGAATGTATGAAGGTAGAATATCACACACCTGCTACCGCAAAAAAAAAAAAAAATTCCTCAGCCCAAGTCCTCTCACTTCCACAATATCATCAATGCTTTGCTGTTTTCAGGGAGTCTCTCTAACACTCCCACTCCCTCTGCATTCATCCTCTTCTCCTGACATCACAATAGCCATATATTAGAACTGATTTTTAAACCCTTTCGCTTTTTCCATTTGTGCAGAGGACATAGGAATGATTCCTCTGAGCCCTTACCTTCCATCACAAACTAACTCCCAAGCCATTGTGTGTGGAATTCATTGTTCTTTGGAGGCATGAAATATGATTATTTGTTGTAGGTTGAACTCACTTTTTAAATTTCTTATCTTTTGAAACATTAATAGAGAAAAACTGTTACATCTGCAGGAAGTAATGAAAGCGTAGCATTTCCTAAAATGGCTCTTAAAGCAAACAAAAAACTCACAAGAAATTTTTAAGTTTTCAGTGTTATGCTCAATACATATATTAGCCAAAGAAAGTAATAGAACATCATAGAAGTTCATTGTTCATGTAATTCTTTACATTAGAAAAGATTTTCATTGCTTTTTTACATATAACTGACCTTTCACTAATTTTCAGTTCTTATCTAGAAAGCATGGAGAAGGGAACCTACGTGAACCTTAGGGAGGCAAACTTTATAAATGCAATGTCCTAAGTAACTCTGTAGGCTTCTTCTCATTAACTAAACTAAAACCACTGTCTAGAGGGAATGTGCAATGATACAGATTTCGGGAAAGTACAGACCAAGCAATTTTCAAAGATTGATGGAATAGTTCTAGGCTTGGATTATGAGAGTTAAGATCTATGGCAAGCCAAACTGGCCAAAGGAAAATAGACCTGGGAGAGATTCCAAGCAGGGTACATATTAAGGTGAAGATGGGGTCAATTCACTGACACGAGACTAGAACTTAAAGGTCGTGTGTTTTAACAGTACTTGGCAAGGATACAGGAAATGGATTTTGATTTTGATTTCCTTCATGAGCAGGTTGAGAATAATTTTAAAGAGAGCATCTATAATCCAATAAAACTCTTTTATTATAATCACTCAATATAGAGCAGCATCTGGCTATCAGGACATAAGGCATCCTATTCATCTTCCCACCAAAGTGCTTATTCAGAAAAACACAGAAATACAGATGCCTAAAGAGTTGTACTGGGATCAGCCTAAGATTAGACTCTTAACGAGGTCATGTTAAACACAGCAAAGTTTATTCAGTCTCTTAAAATTATGTTATTATTCATTGGAAAGCAACCATAACATAGAGAAAAGAAGAAAGCCACCCCATTCATTTTCAATGAAGCAACCTTGAAACAGAAAGCAAAGGAACACACACACACACACACACACACACACACACACACACAAACACACACACCCTCTTGCTCTAAAACCTAGTGAATTCAAGGTGAAAATTATTTTAATAACATATTCATTGTATTCTGAGATATGCAGAACATATAGAGGTATTTATTAGACTAGGGAGCACATAAGTTCACATATGGAGGGGAACAGGATCAAGGAAATGAAACTCCAAAGGTCCATTCACATCCTTGAGTTAAAGCTTATGAAGATTACACAAAGAGGCAAACTCACTTCTTCCATTTCTTTAATTGTGTAGTCATACCGCATTTGCCCTTCTAGAGGACACAGAATTAAGGTGTTATCTTGCAGACATATACTAAATGTGGTTTTATTTCTATCCTGGACTTTCAGAATTCAGAGCAGTAGACAAATCTGTGTGCTTCATCAGCTACCCAGTCTTTTGTGTTTTGCTGCACCCAGCACAAATGGGTGAGGCAATAGCTGCACTATTTGAAATTCTATTGTGCTGATGCTGAATATACAGTTTTTTACGTAAAAGAAAGACTATAATAAAGATATAATAAATGAATTATTTAGTGTCAAACATTATAATACGTATATATATATATATATGTGTGTGAGTGTGTGTGTGTGTGTGTGTGTGTGTGTGTGTGCGTGGAAACATGACACTTGTGACACCTCATAACACAAGTTTTAACTTTTTAACTTAACCTTTATACAAAGAAAAATAATAAAATAATAACTTATACCAAAAAGACGATTGTAAATTTAATAATCTTAGCTTTTAAACCTTTCTTTTTAAAAAAAAACATTTATTAATTTATTATGTTTGTAGTGTTCTGCTTCCATGTAACACCTGCACAACAGAAAAGGGCACCAGATCTCATTATGGATGGTTGTGAGCTACCATGTAGTTGCTGGAATTGAACTCTGGACCTTAGGCAGAGCAACCAATGCTCTTAACCTCTGGGCCATCTCTCCAGACCTCTTAAAACCATTCTTATGAGACTGCACAGATCTCCTAAAATAGGACTTCCTTTTAAGATTTGTGACTTGTTTTAAACTAATCTCTTTATTTTAGTACAGACTTTGATTTCTGGAAATGTTTCAAGTATACTCCTGAGAATTCCCAAATATTAGTCCCTCAGTTTCCATGATTAACAATGTTTTATATTAGTATGTACCATTCATCAAGGATGACATAACAGACAAAAAAATTGCAGGCAACTAAAGAATGCTAAGAGTAGGAGGAAAGTATCTTCCCTAGAAAAAAGTATACCAACTGGTTATCCAATACCAAGTGGTCAGTGCTGAAAACATATACATACAAGTAACATTATACAGACTAAATAGATTATAGTTCTGTATTTAGGCATGTGTGTGCCAAAAACTTTTTGATTGGATATTAGCTTGTAAGAGAATAAAAGGTACTACATGGGATGGTTTGAAGAGAGAAAATGGAAGATGGACATGACATAATTATAATCTCAAAAGTTGTTTTGATTTTCAGTACTGCTTCACCAAGTAGTGTCTGGATTTGTTTTGAGAGTAAGTTCAGAGGTGGTTCTAACCGTTGAATGTCAGGATGGTTGGGTCATGCAGAGGCGCTCACTCAAATTATATCTGGGTATTCTTTAATTGTTTAAACATTGTTTTTACTGTGATGCTATGCTGTACAATTTGAGTGGGATTTATCATCATGAAAAGACTTTGATTGTTATAAGTTATTAAACAGAAATTTTCATTGCCAAAAAAAAAGAAAAATTGTTTTACCATGAATATATTATATTTGGCCAAAGTGAATGCTGTTTCAGGTTCTTTGCTTTTCACCTAAAATCCTACTTAAATTCTGGGACCCCACCAGAATACTGCACTGAAGCCATCCAAGAGTTCTGCTAGGACATCAAAGTGCATTCTAGATTCTTACAAGGACACCATACTGATGTCACAATGAGTCGTTGGCTGTCTGTGGTTTGAAGAGTTCCTCTTATTTTCCTTGACTGGGAAATTTTAAGAACTGCTGTGCAGGTTTTATAGAATGCTTTCTAGCTTTTATAGAATGTTCTTGGTTGTAATTGTCTGATATTTTCCTCATTATTAGACTTAAGATTTTGGAGAGGAAAACTGCAGAGGTAAAGTGTCATTCTTATCACATCCTATTAAGTGGACACACAATGAAGGTGACTTAGTGCTACTGATGTTGTAATCTTGGCAGCCTTGCAGAGGTAGAGTTTCTCACTGTTTTACCTCTCGTTTCAGACACTGTTAAGTTTGCTTTGTGAGTAAAGAATATAAAATATGTCGCTGCTCTTTGAGAGTCAAATATCTACATAAGTTACTTGAAATGACTAAAATACTATTTACTTGCAACTAGCACTAGCATATTTATTCAATAATTTAGTGATGATTCTGCATTACTATCCTATATTCCATTCTTTATTCTGTTTCTCAGCTTGTATCAGCATTAGCCGTTAGGTCTGTCAAAAGACTCATCTGTCCCTTGAAGCACCAGCTATGTGAGGGCCCCCTGTGTATTTGTGTACATAACTGAGTAACTCTTCAAATTCTGGTGACAAAAAAGTAAACCAGAGCCATGTTTGATATTTCCAATCCTAGTATTTAAACTTCTTGAAGACCTGTGTTATTTTGTTGGAGGATAATAGTTTTAAGTAAACCTTGAGCTTGAATATATATGCTGCTTCTGGGTATGGCCTCTTATTCCTCTCAGCTGACAAAGAGAGCATTCCTATATATACTAACCAGTGTGAACATACATATATTTATAAATATTGCTGTACATATTATTTATGTTTATGATAACCTACAGGTAATTCATTCTGTGTGGGTATGGGATTTTTGTTTATTTTTTTTTATTTTATGCTTATACATACTAGTTCCATCTGGGAAAAGGAAATCTAAACTAAGAAATTGTCATCATAAGGTTGGCTTGTGAACATTTTGTCTGAGGGACATTTTCTTGATTAGGGATTGATGTCGGAGGTGACAGGGTTCAACACAGGTTGTGGAGGTTGCCCCTCCCAACGTAGGTGGTTGTAGGGTGCACAAAAAAAGCAAATTGAGCAAGCTATGAAAAGCAAGACAGAAAGCAGTGTCCCAACAAGGTCTCTATTTCAATTCCTGCCTTGAATTCCTACTCTGATTTTACTCGGTGACCACTTGTGATTGGGGCATGTAAAACAACATAAACCTTTATTTCTCCAAGGTTATTTTGGCCATGATGTTTTACCACAGCAGTAGTAAGCAAACTACGACACTTACTTATGTCCAATCCTAACCCAATACCAAACAGATAATTCCAGCCTGCTCTTCTTGCTGTGGACTACCACAAGAAATGCTCCTTTGAAAACTGGTGCATGAAACAAATTATGTTATCCATACTACACATTTTGCTTATGTAAGCATGAACTAAACAAATAACTTCCTGAAGTGAATTAAAATGTTTTTTAAAAATCCATACTCAGGACTAGACATATTGCCCAGTGATTAAGAGCATTGGCTTCTTTGTCAGAGGACCAGGGATTGATTTCCAACACCTACATGTTGGCTGGTAGCATCTGCACACGATGCACAAATATACATACACTCATAGACAAAAATAATAAACTAATTTTAAAAGAAATCACTACTCAAGAAAATATGCATATTTATATTTATCAGTTAAATATCCTCTTATTTTTGTTATTAGAATATAATAATGACATTGCTTCCTTCCGTTTTCCCCTTCCACACTCTCCGCTATACTCATCCCTACTTTTCTTAAAACTAATGACCTCTTTTGTTACTAATTGCGTGTGTGTGTGTGTGTGTGTTTATATATAACCTCTACAGTCCATAGAATGTTACCTGTATGTACTTTTTCAGGGTTGACTACTTGGTACTGGACAACAAATTGTTGTGTGCTTTCCTGAACAACACCACCTCTCCTGCTCCCAACTTCCCTCACTTGCCTATAGTCCACTGTGTAGGTTTGAGGCCTTGTGGGTTTTTTCCTAGATACATTGGCATGTCTTTTCTGGTTGTCCTTCTTCACCTCACATTCGGGTATTCACATTGAAAATACTTTAAGAGCATAGCATCTTGTGATAATAGGAGATGCGAAACACAATCTTAAACTCCCCAATCTTCTGGCTCTTACAATTTTTCTGCCCCCCTCTTCTTTAATATTTCCTGAGCCTTAGGCTCAGAAGTGTTGGTAGATATATGAACTGGGGATGGGCTTCACAACTCTTGAGTTTTGACTGGTTGTGTTTTTCTGCACTGGTTTCTGTTTTAAAGAGAAGCTTCTTTAGTGAAGGGTGAGAACTACACGTATCTGTTGGTTTAAGAACAGATGACAATAAGGATATCTGAAAAGACACACAGAATTAAGCTATTAGCTATTTGCCTTAAAATGCCTACAATGCATGTAATTTCACATATAATTATACATATATAGCTTAATGAACTTGCACCATCTGGGCTGAGGGTATTCCCTCCAAGAGCCAAAAGCCATATAACAAAACCTCAATACAAGACCTTAGAAGCTTTTAGAATTGTTGGCCAAGGTTGTCCAAGAGACTTGCAAAACATGGTGTCTATTATTTTAATATTCATTATCCTCCAGAGGTGGGAAGTAAGTTCCTATAACTGAAAATAACATGAAACAGGGCCTAATGACCCCTAAGCTGAAACTTTTTACCTTAATGGTCCCTCCAATGAAGATTAGATTTCATGGTACCAGAAAGGGTTATTCCGACTTCTTTTGTGGGTGATATGGAGCTACTATGTATTCAAGTGTTAGTTTCTTGTCCTCCTATATCTTTACTATTCTACAAGCAAATGCTCACATATACCAAGTGATGCTGTGTAAAGTTGCCTCCCAAATTATCCCTGGATTGGCTAATAAAATTGCCTATAACAGAAGAGAGGTATATAGAGCATACATTACAGGGTAGAAGGATCAGGGGAGAGAAAAATGCAGGAGAGGAAGGAAGGAAGGAAGAAAAAAGGAGCAGGTGCCATGGGTTAGCATAAACAAAAAAGCATGTGGTCAGAAGGAGCTTGCTCTTAGGATTGGCATTATGGAATGAAGAAGCCCAAATGCAGCATGTGCAAGTGTTTATGGGAATTTAGGTTTGGATGTGTGGCTGGGAGATAACAAGGTAGCTTAGGGGCTGAATACTTGCCAAACCCAATGTTTAAAGCATATTAAGAACCTAACAGGTTTCTGTGTCCTTCAATTAATAATCATATGACTCGATATTAATTATTAATAATCCATCAACAACAGCCTCCCAAAGGAGGGAGACACCCAATGCTCCCATGCAGCTATGATGACTCTAAAGTACATCAACTGCCAGCAAGACAAGATGAACTGCAGGATGGCACACGCACGCCTTCACAGCAACCACCATCTCTCTGAGTGGATTTAAGACATGAGCAACAAGAAAATATGCATGCCTGGTACTAGAAACCTAGATAACTACTTAGTGAAGTAATAATGGGTGGAGGAAAATCTACAATCACTAATTTACTAAACTGCCATAATTCCTAACAATAATCTACAAACATTTTCCCTTATTAATTAAAGTTCCTAATCTGTACAATTATTTTACCAAAATTAAGACTTATTTTCCTCTTATCTTGCTTTATGAATTAAACCTAACTTCTACCATAACTAATAATATATCTATTGTGTTTAAAACTTTAGTTTCTCTTTAGTTTTTAATATCATTCTAGTGCATGTATGATTGAGCTTTGAGTGCACCCCAACGATTCTCATGAATTAGTAGCTTTAAATATATAAACATATAAATGTCTTTAAGTCTGTCAAATTTTTGACACACTGTTATTTTGTGTGCAAAGTACATAGAAATTAAAATATAGCTAAAATATATAGCACATGAAATGAATGACACCATGAAAAAATATTTTCCCAAAGTTACTGCTTACTGTATTTAAAGTTTGTACTGTGTCTCATGTCATCAAAAAACTACAATTTGTTTAAGAAACTAGTGTTTGAACAATAAAACTAATTTTTAATGGAATAAATGCTACCTACACAACTAAAAGAGTTAAATAATTTTCAAAGTATATATTTCAAATGGAGAAAAGCAGCATGGGCTAGAGTATTCTGGGAGGTTTTGCTAGGAAGCTTGACTTACCTATTTTACAATTAGTCAGTAAACATCTTTTATATATCAGAGATCATACTAAATTCTGGGACCTTAAAATAACTGAAACACTGTTCTGATGTCATATAACTTTAGCATAGTGTATATTGCCATATATCTTATTTCAGAATGTTGGTAGACTAGAAGACAGTTAATATAGAGAAATCAGAAGTACTGGCAATACTATTTGAACACTTGATTCCCTAATAATTACCAGAGAACAGTTGGTAGTCCAATCTACTTAATGCTAAAAGTATAAAAATGTAAAAGATATGTAATTTTTTAGCTAACACCAGCTTCCACATAAAAAGAAAGATAAAACCTGTGTTGTATGTCTTAGTTACTTCTTTATTACTGTAATAAAACACCACGACAAAGGCAAATTATGAAAGTTTATTTTAGCTTACATCTCCAGTGGGTTAAATCCATGATGGAGGAAAAGAGGTAGCCAGCTTGGTGGCTGGAACAGCAAACTAGGAGCTCGTGTCCTTAAACATAAACAGGAAGCCAAGAGAACAAACTGGGAATTGCTTGTGACTTCCAAAACCTCACAACTTGATTCCTGTGGTAGACATCCCCCAGCAAAGGGTGCACCTGCTAAGCATTCCCAAACAAAACTACTAACTGGGGACTATCTATTCAAACATCTGAGTCTATAGGGGGCATTGTTACCCAAAGCACCATACCAGATTTAGAAATATAGGGAGAATTATTCAGAGGTAGAGATGTGAGAGGAAAGTATATTGATTAGGTAGATACTCCGTCTGGAGAGGACAGCATAAACTATGTGTGAGTATCAAAGTCAGTGAGAAACACATTAAAGGCAACGTTGAATGTTCATCTGAAACGTTACAGAAAATAGTTGCCTTTTATATAAAGAATGTTAGTTGGCAGGTTGGATAAAGTTAATATTGCTTTAAAAGATTTAGACATCTTTAAAGTAGTGAGTATGAATATAAAATAAGTATACATGTTGGATATCAAAAGAATGTACTGAATCATATATAACTCAGAGGTTTGAATGTGAATTAAAAATGGGGCAATGTGAAAATTTGGTTAGAGAATTAATTACCGGCCTACACAGGAGGCTTATGAAAAGGAACATTAAAATGCTCAATTTTATATCCTTACATATATCAATTTGAAAATATAGGACAAATACTTATACAAATAAAGGATGGGTAAGAAGAATAGAATTAAAGCTAACTTGGATAGGCTACACGGAGAAGATAATTGGGTTGTAAGGAGAGTACAGAAGAGAAGAAAGCAGGGGCATTTGGGGGACAGGACCAAAGATTATCAATATACATAGCAGGAAAAATAAATCAAGTGAAAAGGAAAGAAATCTTGAATTGTCATCTTACCAGGTTTCTCTGCTATGGTTGCCCAGCTGAAAATGACAGGAAAAACTGGGAAACTTCACCACATAAAAATTACCATTTCTCACCCCTAGAATGTCTAGAAATAATTTCAAGTGGGGTTGTTGTTGTTAGATTTTGTGAGATTTTGGGGATGTAATTTTTGTTGTTGTTGTTGTTGTTCTTTTTTTTTTTTTTTTTTTTTTTAACCAGGGTTTTTCTGGAAGCCTTGGCTGTCCTGGACACGCTTTGTAGAGTAGGTTGGCCTCAGACTCACAGTGATCCACCTGCCTTTGCTTCCCAAAGTGCTGGGATTCCAAGCATACCTGGGCTTTTGTTTTTAGCTGGTTGTTTGCTTGATTCATTTTTGATACATGTTCTGTATATACAGCCCAACTTGAACACAAAGCCCAAATGCCTTGAATTTCCAAGTGCTGGGATTGCAAGCATATACAACCACACCCAGTTTATGTTTTATTTGATCTGATATTTACAAAGATGGTCAGGAAGTTTTACCTATGAGAATATATATACAAATATACATATATACATATATACATATATATTAAAGACACAAAATATAGATGGATATATAGAAGGGGCATTATATATGTGATGATAATGAGTCATCACAAGTTATACTAAAAACAAAAACTAAATGTTTTAATCAAAGCATAGTTTACTACCAAGAGCGCCCACTAAATACAGTTTGAATGTGTATGCTCCAGCTCACTGAATTTGGTCTCATTGGCCTTTGTCTACAACTCAAAAACAATGAATATTCAACTATTCCAGAAAGATGTAAACACCTTCTCAAAGCTGCCTCATCTCAAACATTCTTCTACTCCTTTGTTTCCTCCCTGCCTCTTTTTCTTCCCAGCTACTCCTTATTCTCATTTACCTTCCTGTTCAATCTGTTCTTTGGACATTTAAATTTGAGTGGAATTAGTTCAATAAACTGAAGCGGAATCATTTCAATGTTCATTTATTCATTGCCCCTACTGTGGCAAGCACTGCATTAAGTCACCGACAAATAAAATTTCGAGGATGCTTGCAGTGTACTGCCTATTACTGAATTCTAGTTCATTATTTGGGAGATAATCTTTGTACAAATGACATTTCACTCCTTTGAAAACTGGAAGTGTGGAGCTCACAGGATATCACTTCAAATCTTAGCTACAGGAGTCATCTGTCACACCTAATTGCATTTATTAATCAATTAACTATATAAGAGATACATTTAATGAGGTAAGTGCTGAAATTTCCTGTGATTTAGAAACCATAAACTCAATCAGTTCCATGAAAACCCTTGAGCAACAAAGGAGGCTGGGCAAATCAGGACGCCACCTGAAGGACTACAGTGTAATGAAGCTCATGATCAATGCCAGACTGCATGGATAAATCTGACTAAACACTAATAGAAGCATTTCATTATGAATACAGTTGTCTATATCCGTATTATTCATGTTTTGCAGTTCTGAAGAAAGAACTACTTGTTCAAGTCATTTGTTCTAGAATACTGTGTTCTAATTATTTCTTAGATTCTTACTTTCTATTGGATTGTAACAGGATAGTGATGGTAATTACACGGGAAATTGTTTTTTTCTGGTTTTATTATGCAGGACTACATAAGGCCATTTTCATGCAAGTATGCAATGTACTTTGAGAATATCCCCCTCCAGGCTCCATGTAACCTCAGCCTTCTACTATTATCTGCTTTGTTCCCCTACACCATCTATTTTCATGTCACAAGATTATATGTATGTATGGCTTTAAATGTATAATATAATAGTTTCCTTTGCTGTCAACTGTTTCAATAAAAATACACAAGATGTATGGTTTCCTGATATCCCAGGTTATTTATTTATTTTTAATTATTGTTTGTGGGTTTTGTCATGTTGCCTGCATATGTACCTGTGCCTTACATGCACCCAGTGTCCTAGAAAGCCAGAAAAGAGTGTTGGATTCCTTAGGACTAAAGGGGCAGAGAGGCCTGTGATCCACCATGTAGGTTTTAGGGATCAAGCCAAGATCTTCTGAAGAGAATCCAATCTCCATCCCCTCAAGTTATTTTTTGTATTTCCAATTGCTGAAGAAAATTACAAAGAATAATGTTAATGACAAACCTTTGCTATTTTCATTTACGGAGATGTATTATCTAATAGTTAATACATTCCTATGAAACAAAAGTTAGAATAACTTCTAGCTCTAGTTCTTATTTTACACAAACTAAGGGTAAATATTTCATGCAATGTCTAAAATTCTCTCTACTACTAAACTTTTACCCAGTTGAAAATGTAGGAAGAGTGGTTATAATTGGTGTAGTTAGTAATTATGCACATTCAGACTGAACAAGACAAGTGGCAGGGCTGGAAATGGCAGCACAGTGAGAACATAAATCTATTAAAACATCCACTTAAAAGTACAGTTACAAAAAAAGGAATGAGAGCTGTTTGAAAATCTTTTTTAGGTATAAACAATTACATTTACTAAAGCGTGTTATGGAAATCACAAAAGCAAAAGATATTCCAAAGAATTATTTAGAGAAACAAAGGGAATGCAGACTTCTTAATAACTCCTTGCCACTGCTGGCCAAATACAAAATGAGTGTAATCTACCATGATTAATTGCTTGTGTTTTTCCCCAAACTGCATAATTGAGAAATAGTGTAATCAATGATACAAATGTAACTCTAATGTATCTTTCATACACAGTCTTAATAGCTTTTATTCTCTCCAAATGTTACTATGCATAAGAAATATTATGTTTGAAAATATCAGTTTGTGTTATTGCACTATCCCAGGTGACTTCTATGTGAATTTTTATATCATAAAAACATATATTGTGATCCATCTTACATTTTAATATTCTCAATGAATTAATGTGGCAAACCTTTTTAAAACCTAATACATAAAATAAATATATTATCATGCTATTATCACATAGAATCTACAAAACAAGCACATGCTCTGGTTTCCTGTTGTTGGTGCAGTTTTTGAACTGCTGCGGGAAAAGACTGTCAGAGAGCTGACTTCCACCCTGCTGACCGATGCACTGTCTGCGCCATTCTTCAGCACAATCTTTCCAGCCTACCCAAGTACCACTCAGGAAACTGACATCCCATTGAACGACCCTTCATCACCCCAGTCCACTCAGAGACTTCCATTAAAAAAGGGCAAGTGTCGTCTCAGAGCCTGTTAGTGGCTCTCACCTGAGAGTCACCTGGTTTTCGTTTTCAGCTTGTTAGCCTTCTGTAAGCTATTCTTCATCATCCTGCTGCTGTGTCTTCTCCCCACTGACAAAGAACTTCTGATTAGAAAAGTAGAGCTAATACCTAGAACAGCTGAATTCACTTGCACCTTTCCTTTAACTGTTTCTACAGTTGATGAAACAATATCCTCAACAATGACAACTCATGTCTTCAATTGATAAATTCACTCTCATCTCATAGTATCTATTTAATTTTTTAATTTCTAAAAATAATACTAGAAATTTGTGCCATCAGTGGAGATATCTCTGTAAATATCCCTTTGTTTTCCTTAAATACACCTGCAGGGCTTCATGTCCTGTAATTGTTACTACACACATAGATAACACATAAAATTAGTATTCACATCATTACTGCCTTCTTACTTTAGCCATGAGAAATAGGAAAAGTATAAGGTGCATTCAAATCCTGAACATTATATATGCTATTGTTGCAACAATTGCTTCATTACTGAAACATCTACTGACAAAAAGAAATAGCCCTTTCTATGTGAAAAATGATTTCTGCATTTATGACAGTGAAGATAAAATTTGTGATCTCATCTGTAAGCCTCTGAAGCCAGTACTCACTGTTAATTGCACTTTCAAACAATGACCTCAGAGTGCTTTACAAATAAGGCATATAGAAAGTACTGTACACAAAACAAAAATAAACGCGAAGCCATGGAGTATGTTTCAAGCCAAGTCATGCACCACAAACCATCTACTTATGTAATATGTCCTTACATATACACACATATCATACACATACTACTCAATTTTCATTGTAATGTTTTTTTTTTGACATCTATGGTATTAGCCTGCCTCATATGAGTGCTGGGGATCTGTTGTAGCAAATGTGAACATTTGTATGATGGAGAAAAATAAGGTATATTGGTTGCCCGAGCAGAGGAAAGTTGGATAATTTCTTTAAATACATGTCGATGAATAAAAATTTTAATGAAAATTGTATACAAATATATTTTCATTCTGGAAGACCTTAATTTTCAAAGACTTTTAAACACATTATGTTGATATATAATGAAAAGATGGTGGAACATCTCTTGGGCATGTGCTGTCAGTTTATCTTCATCTGGCTCCCAACACCTCCCTCACACTCTCTCGTGCTGACTGAAAGGAGTCAACACTCAGAAAAAAGAAAGGCACTTGTGTCTTTAAGTCTGCACTTTCCCTAGCTCATCCTATCCCTAAAGAACAACATTTTGTACATATTTTTTATACTAAGTTTGTCTTGAACTCAAATCCTCTAGCTTTTTAACTGAGACTCATTGTCTAGGAGCCATGGCGGCTCGTGGCACACAGTCCTATTGGTAGGAAGAGATGCACCCATGTCTTTGTCATCTTTGTTGCCCTGTACTGTACCTAAAAATGAGGGATCTACTGAGAAGAGCTGGAAATTTGTTGCAAAAACAATTATAATAAGATGTAATCAAGATTCACATCAGCTCATTATGCCGCTTTGGCGCTGCTTTCACAATACCAGCATCCTTTCAGGAAACCATGGGTACTTAATCTACATATGCCGAAAGAAGCCGCTTAACAATACAACAACTATAGACATTTTCCCCATAAAAGGTCAAACTAAAATATATCTTAGATAAAATATTATCTAAAAGATAATAGCAAGACAATGATAACTGAGGTAGCACAGTGCTTAAAATGAAGCAAAAATTTGCAATTATGAGCATAAAATTATTAATTACGCTGTAAATTATAATTGTGATTTTATTACACCATAATACAAGATAGATGTATCTTTAGCTCTTGCTTGCTCTTTTTTATTCATGCCCTTACGGAATTTCTTCACCCTGCATGTGTATAGAACTACCAGGCTGCAGACAGAACCAGAGTCACGTTTTATAACGTAACTATGAGAACCGAGTGGCCACAGAAAAGCTTGCTTTTGTTATTAGTTTCAGGACCTCTGGGATATTAATTCATCATTGCACCTTCTCATCGCTTCATCCATTATTCCTGTCTATAGCTCATGTGGAGAAAAGAATGATGTAGACCCAAACTATAGCAATAGCATGAGATTACCAACACAATTACTTTCCACGTAGGTAGGGAATTTTCCATACCAGCAGAAATGACCACAATCTTCTTTAGAAATATTCTTGTTGCTTTTTGGCTTCTTAAGGCTGCTATAAGTGAGATTAGTAATATTAATCTATTCTTCAATAAGAAAAGATATTGTGTGTGGAAAATTAAATGGGACCATTCATTTAAGAATTGAAATGCTAAGCTGCAACCTTCTTCTACAGCCTCATCCTCTCTCTCTAGTGCAGTGCTGGTGCTTTCATGCCACAGGAAAGCATCCTTGCTCTCTTCCTTTGTTTGAATCTGATTTTATAAACAACCGTGGTATCCATTTCCTGGGCTTACAAAATCTGTGAACAAGCAGAGCCAAGAATCAGCCATTTTATTCTTTTTTTTCAAAATGCATGAGAATCTTCACTGCCTTTTCTATACTCTCACATAAAGCGTCAATGTAAACTAGACTACCAGGTTCATCAATAAATGTAAAAGGGATTTTTATAATGTTTCTGGGTATTAATTTGAAGTTTTCAAAGATTAATAATTAGTATTTAAATGAAAGAAATACATAGCTTTTTTGTCTTTCACAAATTCAGATGCGTTCTACTAACAAAGATTTTTCTCTAAAAACTGCTTTTCGCCTCTTAAAATGAATGCTAATAAGCAGAGACCATTGAATAAGTAACTCAACTTTTTTTGACACAGAATTTGAGTGCCATCTCCTGGTAGCAGGCCTCCATGACAGCCAAGAATCCTGTGATTCAAAAGGTATTAAAAGGCTGAGATACTTTGCAATGTTCTTCTGAGCAGCAAAGAGGAGAAACAATCGGTGGGAGGGAAATTTCCCGAACATTCACATCAGACTCAGGGCAGGTAACACATTAAGGCGATGATCCGGGGAAAATCACATTTCTGGGTCGCTGCACTTACACTAAATCTCTTCAGCCATTTAGATGTTGCTTTTAACTGCAGTGCCTTGCATGCACTTCCTTTGGAGACTAGGTCATTGGGGGAACAAAGGAATAGATAGGAAATACATAGTAGAGCCAGAGACTTGGTGCAGAACTGGACTAACATGTGCATGGCTATGGATTCAAGTCTCGGCGTGGCAAAATAAAAGAAAATTCAAAAAGTTCTGAGCCTCTACCATATATAAATGGGTAGTAGTCTGCTTCAGAAGTCCACAACCCAATATGTTTTAAGCTATATAGCTCCATTTTAAAAATCAAAATATTGCAATTGTATTACTCTATAAGAAAAATTCAGAGCATATTTTTAGTAAAACTAGTACTGGAATATTTTTTAAAATTTGTGGCATTTTAGCTCATTACTGGAACAATTAACTCCAGGCTGGGAGCATTGCTACATGGTGCTCACTCACTTAGTATTTCTAACATTTTTTCCTACAGGAAAATCTTACTCCTCATGTCTAGCATAGAAACTAGAGAAATCCTTTTTTATCCTATATTCCTTGCCTCAGACTGTTTGTAAAAACAGTGTAGGCTTAAAACTATTTGTTGATTCATTCTTTATGTTAGCAAAATAATAAATAAATCTAGTTGCATCAGTATATTAAGAATTACAAATCAAAGTGAGTAATTTCAAATATGTATTATAAATAAAATATATGTAAGTGGGTTTTTAATTGTTTCACAAAAGGAAAGCTCTATAGACACAGAGAAAACTATAAATTTTTATATATCAACAAACAAAGCCAGTCTTGCTGCAGATTTACTCTGCTATCACTCAGAGTCCAAGCCTGTCGCCATAACTGCAGCCATAAATCCATGGTCAGTGACTCTGAACCTACTGGCCTCACAAGGAAGTATTTCCAAACCATAAATATTGGCTGATTGAAATCCAAGGTCATGTCTTCAGGATGATTTATAGAGCTAGTTAAAGAAACTGCCTCAGACTTATTCCAAATGAACAGGAACAATTTTTACAAATGTGACACATCCTTCATGGGAATATTGAAATAATTAGAAAGCAGCATTCTGATGTGGTTTTCTCTTCATTTTGTGAGCAAAAGCAGAAGAGAGGGAAAAAAATGTAACTAATTTCAAATTCTACTAGAAGTAAAAGATTGAAGAAATGGGCCAAGGGAAGCACACAACGGGAGAGGCAGAGTGACTTTCTATAGAGAAACTGCATGCTGTAAGGGGTCACCCGCCTGCCTACTTCAGCTCTGGAATTCCTTTTCAATTCAGCTCAGTCATCATTTCCTCTAAGGGGTATCAGCTGACCCCATGACTTTGTCAAATTGCTCTTTTATGTTTTGTAGCACTTGGATTCCAGCTTTTTTTTTTTAATCACAGCAAATGTTTATGTGATTATTTGACTAATTTCAGTCTTCTATTGAGCAATAGACTTCTTGTAACACATGTTGTCCTTAATGCTTAACATGTGATGCACTTGGAGTCTGAGAGAGAGAGAGAGAGAGAGAGAGAGAGAGAGAGAGAGAGAGAGAGTCGATAGGTATATAGTCAATAGGTCAGTGAGTAAAATAGTGGAAAGGGTAAAATAATGCCTCAAAACTTTGTTTTCAGTTTTATGGATTGAGGATTTTATGTATCATATCCCAAGCTTTTATCCATTCTACAAATAAAAAAATCAACAATAGCAAATGGAGTTGAACCAGTCTCCAGAGTGTAGGATGCCATTTGAAATTAATGAGATACTTGAGGAAAACTTGAAAACAATCAGGTCATTTAGTTAGTAGCCCCCTAATGTTTGTCAGTTGCCTCTCGAACCTTTTACTCTTTCCCTCTGTAGCAGTGTGTCAGGTGGCTTATTTGTTTATAACTTGCATGCTGATATTAACCACAATAATAAAATTTTGTTACATGTAAATTATATTTTTAAAGTGAAATGCTATAAACAGGTGAATGGCATTGATTTTTGTCAAAAATGTTTTTCACCAGGCACGGCAAGGCACATCTGCAGTCATAACATCCAAGAGGCAGAAGCAGGAAGATTAGAAATTAGTTCCAGGTCATGCCGAACTACATAGAGAGTTCAAAGCCAGCACAAGGGACATGAGACCTTGTATAAAAAATTACTCTCATGGTTCCCAGGATGAAGCTCGGAAGGTATTAAATAATTTAGAGTTAATATTAGTATGAAGCTGACAGTAAAACTAGTGGGAAAATAATTAAAACTACTGCAAGGAGATTCCAAGATTGCGCCGATCATCTTAGACCGTGTATCTGATCTACTCCGAGGAGACCAGGGACATAAATGGAGCAACAGATTGCTGGACTTTGAGAACTGTAGGTGAGTGGGGCCCCAAAGGCTGCAGTCCAAACAAGGCCCTCCCCCCCACACACACAAGCAACATCCCGGAGGTGCAAAACGCACTTCCCAAACTCTGAAACAGAATCCACATGCAAACTACAGCCTCCATATAAAGCACAGTTTGGGGAAGGCATTTTCCGGAGTCCCCAGCCAGAGGAGTCTCAATGAAGAGGGTGAATCTGCCTTAGGATTCCTCCTTCCACACCACCCCAAACTGCAGAGATCATCTGCCTAGGGTGAGTGGAAACGCAGGCGGAGGGTCCCAACAGAGACAACTAAGTGGGACTGTAGCTCGCTGGCCATCCGGAGCCCAACCTAACACCAATCACAGCGGAATGAGCCTGCAAACAGCGGCAGTGAGAAGTCACCTTGGAACTGCTTCCACAGACCTATCAGGAGACGTGGGTCTTGCCTAGAGTGATAGCTGAGCATCAGAGCCCAGCTGGAAGACCTGGTTCCGCTCACAGGCTTCCTCCAGAGCTCTGCAACGCTATCGTGCCTACCCAGGCAGTCACAAGGGACTGGCCCTGAACTCCCTGAACTAGAGAGCCAATCCGGGGCTCTTGGCCTGACCAAGGCAGGCACACTCACAATATCAAGAGACAAAACGTGGGTCTTGCTTGCAGTGTCTAATTGCTGACCAGGAGCGACCTTGGTCCCTCCAGGCATATAGTTCTGGGAGAGGTTGAACACCTCTACAGGGTATAGAGATAGACCTAAAAGACAGCTACACCTCCAGAAGATCTGATTTACCTGGGGTCTTGACTACAAAGCCACAGGAAGGACAGGCAGCTGGGATCAACCTACACAACCAGAACATTTGTGTGTGGACCTTAGTCTAGGTCCCAAAACTGCTGATCTGAATCACAGCAGTAAAGTCCAAACAGAAATCTACTTTGGTTGACTCAGCCAGGAGCCCACGGTGCAGAGGAAAATCACCAGGAGGGAAACCAGATCACCTACCTGTTCAACGGAAATACTCCTTGGTCCCCACAGGCAAGAGCACCTGACCTATAATCAGTCATCAATTAACCACTCTCAACCAGTGAAGGTCACTACAAAATATCTTCCAACATCAGAGCCATCAAAATGACAAGAGGACAGCGAAAGAATGCTAACAAAAACCAAAACAGTTTGGCATCTCCGGATATCAGCATTCCCAATGAAAACAACCTGGAGAATCTAACAACAATGGATAGTCAAGAAAATGACCTCAAAGCCCCAGTAAAGACGATGATAATGGAAGAAACAATTAAAATCTGTAAACAATTGCAGGAGGAGGCAAACAAGAGGGCTGAAGAGTTAAAAGAATCATATAAAGAGGCACTTGAAGAATTTCAGAAAAATATAAATAACCAGATGAAGGAAATCATTAAAATAGGCCAAGACATGAAGATAAAAATGGAAGCTATGATACAGGAACACACAGAAGAAAAACGTGATCAGGAGGCATCAGAGAAGAAAGCAAGGATCTCAGAGGTGGCCTTATCTAACAGATTGCAAGAAATGGAAGAACAAATATCAGGACTAGAAGATATAATCGCAGAACTGGAATCAACCATCCAGGAAAATGCTAAATCTGAAAAGTTCCTGACACAGAGCATTCATGAAATAAAGGATAACATGAAAAGACAAAACTTGAGAATAATAGGGATAGAGGAAAGAGAAAGCAACCGACTCCACAGTCCAGAAAATATCTTTAATCGAATAATAGAAGAAAATTTCCCCAATTTGAAGAAGGAGATGCATACGAGCATACAAGAGGCCTCCAGAAAACCAAACAGAATAGACTTAAAAAGAAAATCTTCCTGCCACATAATAATAACAACGCAAAATATACAGAACAAGGAAAAAATATTAACAGCGGCAAGAGAAAAAGGACGAGTAACATATGAAGGCAAACCTATCAGAATTACTCCTGACTTCTCAGCAGAGACCATGAAAGCCAGAAGGGCCTGGACAGGGGTTCTGCAAACCCTAAGAGAACACAGATACCAGGCAAGACTACTATGTCCAGCAAAATTATCAATAACCATTGACAGTGAAGACAAGATATTCCATGACAAAAACAAATTCAAACAGTACCTAGCCACAAATCCGGCTTTACAGAAGTTACTAGAAGGAAAACTCCACCCCAACTGGTCAAACTACAACCAAAACTACATAGGAAATAGGTAACTATACCATTGCAAAATCACAACCTCACAAAATCTTGACTGTTACAAATACCAAAAATGAAGGGACTTACCAATCACTGGTCATTAATATCTCTCAATGTCAATGGCCTCAATTCTCCAATAAAAAGACACAGACTAGTGGAATGGTTGCATAAACACGACCCAACATTCTTCTGCATTCAAGAAACACATCTCAACCACAAGGACAGACATTGCCTCAGAGTAAAAGGTTGGGGAAAAATATTTCAAGCAAATGGTCACAAGAAACAAGCTGGGGCAGTCATTCTAATATCTAAT
The DNA here is from genome assembly GCF_964271855.1 of Acomys minous. Classification (NCBI taxonomy): domain Eukaryota; kingdom Metazoa; phylum Chordata; class Mammalia; order Rodentia; family Muridae; genus Acomys; species Acomys minous. The sequence continues at coordinate 65,522,344 of NC_140489.1, read as the reverse complement.
AAAATACACTTTCAACCAAAATTAATCAAAAGAGGTGAGGATGGACACTTTGTACTTGTCAAAGGTAAAGTTAACCAAGAAGACATCATGATTTTGAATATCTATGCTCTGAATACAAGGGCTCCCACATTTGTAAAAGAGTTATTAACAAAGCTTGCCCCACTTATTGATATGTACACATTAATAGTGGGAGACTTCAATACCCCACTTTCACTCAAGGATAGGTCTTTGATTCAAAAACTAAGCCAGGAAATAACCTCATTAACCAATGTCATGAATCAAATGGATCTAACAGATATCTATAGAACCTTTCACCCAAATGCAAAGGAGTATACCTTTTTCTCAGCACCCCATGGAACGTTTTCTAAAATTGATCACATAGTTGGTCATGAAGCAAACCTCAACAGATACAAGAAGATTGAAATTATACTGTGTATCTTATCAGATCACCATGATCTAAGGCTGGACATCAACAACAACAGAAATAACAAAAAGCATACTAACACATGGAAACTAAACAGCTTTCTACTTAATGACACATGGGTCATGGAAGAAATAAAGGAGGAAATTAAAGACTTCCTGAAATTCAATGAAAATGATGGAACAACATACCCAAATTTGTGGGACACATTGAAAGCAGTGCTAAGAGGAAAATTCATAGCACTAAATGCCTTTAAAAAGAAAATGGAATCATCCCACATAAACAACTTAACAACACATCTGGAAGCTCTAGAAAAAAAAGAAGCAGAAACACCCAAGAGGAGTAGGCGCCTGGAAATAATCAAACTCAGGGCTGAAATCAATAAATTAGAAACAAATAGAACAATCCAAAGAATCAACAAAACCAAGAGCTGGTTCTTTGAGAAAATTAACAAGATAGACAAACCGTTAGCCAATCTAACTAAAAGATAGAGAAACACTATCCAAATTAACAAAATCAGAAATGAAAAGGGAGACATAACAACAGACACCGAAGAAATACAAAGAATTGTAAGAGCCTACCTTAAAGGCATTTATGCCACAAAATTCAAAAATTTAAGGAAAATGGACAAATTTCTCGACAGATTCCATTTGCCAAAATTGAACCAAGATCAGATAAAGAAATCAAATAGCCCCATTTCACCTATAGAAATAGAAGCAACCATTGATAGTCTCCCAACCAAAAGAAGCTCAGGGCCAGATGGCTTCAGTGCAGAATTCTACCAGTCCTTCAAAGAGGAGCTAATACCGATACGATTCAAGCTATTCCGAAAGATAGAAATGGACGGAACATTACCAAATTCCTTCTATGAGGCCACAGTCACATTGATACCTAAACATCACAAAGACCCAACAAAAAAGGAGAATTTCAGACCAATTTCTCTTATGAACATTGATGCAAAAATACTCAACAAAATACTCGCAAAGCGAATACAACAGCATATCAAAGACATCATCCACCATGACCAGGTAGGATTCATTCCAGGCATGCAGGGATGGTTTAACATAGGGAAATCCATCAATGTAATCCATCATATAAACAAACTGAAAGAGAAAAACCACATGATCATCTCTTTAGATGCAGAAAAAGCATTTGACAAAATCCAACACCCATTTATGTTTAAAGTGTTGGAGAGATCGGGAATACAAGGCACTTATCTAAACATAATAAAGGCTATTTACAGCAAACCAACATCCAACATTAAATTAAATGGAGAGATACTCAAGGAAATCCCTCTAAAATCAGGAGCCAGACAAGGCTGCCCTCTGTCCCCATATCTCTTCAATATAGTTCTTGAAGTTCTAGCCAGAGTAATAAGACATCAAAAGGAGATCATGGGGATCCAAATGGGAAAGGAAGAAGTCAAATTATCCCTATTTGCAGATGATATGATAGTGTATTTAAGTGACCCCAAAAATTCCACCAGAGAACTCCTGCAGCTGATAAACACCTTCAGCAAATTGGCAGGATACAAAATAAACTCAAAAAAGTCAGTAGCTTTCCTGTATACAAGTGACAAACATGCAGAGGAAGAAATTAGGAAAACTCCTCCCTTCACGATAGCCACAAACAATATAAAATATCTAGGAATAACTCTAACCAAGCAAGTGAAGGACTTATTCAATAAAAACTTCAAATCTTTGAAGAAAGAGATTGAAGATGACATCAGAAGATGGAAGGATTTACCTTGTTCGTGGATCAGGAGAATCAACATAGTAAAAATGGTCATCTTACCAAAAGCAATTTACAAATTCAATGCAATCCCTATCAAAATACCTACAAAATATTTTGAAGATATTGAAAGATCAATTCTCAAATTCATATGGAGAAATAAAAAACCCAGAATAGCAAAAACAATCCTATACAATAAAAGATCCTCCGGAGGGATCTCCATACCTGATCTCAAGCTGTACTACAGAGCAACAGTAATTAAAACAGCATGGTACTGGCACAGCAATAGGCTGGTGGATCAATGGAATCGAATTGAAGACCCAGAGATGAATCCACACACATTTGCTCACTTGATTTTTGACAAAGAAGTCAAATCTATTCAATGGGAAAATGATAGCATCTTCAACAAATGGTGCTGGTCTAACTGGATGTCCACATGTAGAAAAATGGAGTTAGACCCATATGTGTCACCATGCACAAAACTCAAATCCAAGTGGATTAAAGACCTCAACTTAAAACCAGAGACATTAATTCAGTTAGAGGAAAAAGTGGGGAAGAGCCTGGGACACATAGGCACAGGAAACAACTTCCTGAACAATACACCAACAGCCCAGGCCTTAATGTCAACAATTAATAAATGGGACCTCATGAGGCTGAGAAGCTTCTGTAAGGCAGGAGACACTGTCAAGAGAACAGAGTGAAAGCCTACAGACTGGGAAAAGATCTTCACCAACCCTTCATCTGACAAAGGTTTAATATCCAAAATATATAAAGAACTCAAGAAATTAAACACCACAAAACCAAACAACCCAATTGCAAAATGGGGCTTGGAACTAAACAGAGAATTCTCAACAGAGGAATATCAAATGGCCGAGAAACACTTAAAGAAATGCTCATCCTCGTTAGTCATCAGAGAAATGCAAATCAAAATGACACTGAGATTCCACCTTACGCCCATCAGAATGGCTAAGATCAAAAACTCAAATGACACCACATGTTGGCGAGGATGTGGAGAGACAGGAACACTCCTTCATTGCTGGTGGGAATGTAAACTAGTACAACCACTTTGGAAAGCTATCTGGCATTTTCTCAGAAAAATGGGAATAGGGCTTCCTCAAGACCCAGCTATCCCACTCCTTGGAATATACCCAGAAAATGCCCTAACAAACAACAGGGACATATGCTCAACCATGTTCATAGCTGCTTTATACATAGTAGCCAGAACATGGAAACAGCCTAAGTATCCCTCAGTAGAAGAATGGACTAAGAAACTGTGGTACATTTACACTATGGAGTACTACTCAGCTATTAAAAACAAGGAATTCCCGAAATTGTGGACAAATGGATTGACCTAGAAATTATCATAATGAGTGAGTTCACCCAGAAGCAAAAAGAGACAAACGGTATATACTCACTTATATCAAAACATTAGTCCAAGGGATACGTCCCATGAAAAACTTTACTTACCAAGAAAGTGGGTCAGAGGAGAGGACATCCTATTGAGACTTTAGGCAAGAGTAGCATGGAAGAATGGGGAAATAGTAGGACCCACAGGGTCCTGGAAACCTACAAGAAGAACTTTATGACAGGCAGATCTGGGCCCTGGGGTCCTCCTCAAACTAAGGCACCAGCCAAGGAGAAATAGGCAGTAAGCTTTGAACCCCTACCAAGACCTAGCCGACGAACATGATATTCTCCACCGTTGAATGGAGAGTGAGATCTGACTCTCACACGAACTCTGGTGCCCCTTTTCTGACGATGTCCCCTGGATGGGGAGGCCTGGTGGCACTCAGAGGAAGGATAGCAAGTTACCAAGATGAGACTCGATAATCTTAGAGCATATATAGGGGGAGGAGGTCTCCCTCAATCACAGACATAGGGGAGGGGAGAAGGGGGAAAGTGGGAAGGAGGGAAGAATGGGAGGAAACAGGGGAAGGGCTAACAATCAAGATGTAATATGAACAAATTAATTAAAAAATGGTAAAAATAAAATAAAATAAAATAGAAACTTCTAAAAATAAATAAATAAATAAAACTACTGCAAGAAACATGTTCCTAGAGCTAGTCTTTATTTGTCTCCCTGAATGCTGGTAAGGCTGTAAACTATATTCAATATCTTGTGCTATAATATGAAAAGCACAAACGTCTTTGAATTTTGAGTAATGTAGGACAAATATTTCTTAGAAACTACAGAGCAAAAATTTGAGGGCCTACGGACTGCATGTGTCTGTTTTGAGGATACAACTTTACTTGTATACAAAGATGGTCATAGACATAAACAGAAAAGAGTCGGCTTCAATAAAATGTAACTGATAGACTTATGCCACATCATAGATAACCAGAAGTAAGGCTCTTCCCATGTAGAATCTCTGTGAATAAAGAAAACATCTTGAGCATCAATAATTAAATGATTCACATTTGAACAAATCAGAAAGAATTATCAAATTTTAGCAGAATCTGAATGTGTTCTCAGATTCCTACATTTTAAACACAACATTTGATGCAACCCTACAAGATATCCCTAAAGATTTTTTTTCTTTTATTCATTGGGCAACTTTGGGTTTCAGAGTTTGAGTTGGATTTTCTACACTTGCAGTAGGTTCCTTTCAAAGCAATGCTGCTTTCTAAGTGTCCTGCTTCCCCTTGGCATTTCACAATTAACAGAACTATCTAAATGGAGACCAGGCCCTTGCATGATTTATGAGCTTGCATATCAGATGAGTCCATTCTATGCTTTATACCATGTGAGTGGGTCTGGGGAGGGCTACGTAATACACTGCAGAAGACTGCCAAAATACACTGACAGGCAACTTTACCTTTTCTGTTTCTCTTTCCAGTTGGTTTCAGGTAGTTCAGAGAGTCTTTGAAAGGCTGCATGAATACATGTGCATATGTGCTCCGTAACCTTGGAAAGCAAGCCTCAGAAAGGATCCAAGAATAGCTATGGAAAATAAATAAGAAACAGCTCTTTCTAGAAGTCATTTAGAAAACAACTGTGTTTAAACAGTGTTTAAGAAATAATCATAGGAACCAGGCATGGTGGCTCATGCCTTGATCCAAGCTTTCAGGGATGCAGAGCAGGCAGATCTCTATAAGTTCAAGGCCAGCCTGGTGTACAAAGAGAGTCCAAGACAGCTGAGGCTATACAGAGAAACTCCATATCAAAAAGCCAAAACGAAAAAGAAAGAGTGTGCAGTGCTTACTCAGAGGGTGCCAGTTCAGTTCCCAGCACCCATGGCAAGTGGCTCATAACCGTGTGTAACTCCAAATCAGTGAGAATCTAACACTGTTGGATCTTTGGTTACTCACATTCATGTACACACACATTCACACACAGACACACACACACACACACACACACACACACACACACACACACACACTCACACACATACACACACATACACATATGCATACATATATGCACATGCACACAAGAGAGAGAGAGAAAGAGTTGAAAATAAAATAAATCTTGTTTAAAATAATGAAAAAATACTCATGAAAAATAGATTTATGGAAGAGTAATTTGGCCTCATAGAATGCGTATGGCAGTAGCAAGCCTCAGTATAGTCTATGCCTCTCACACTTAGAATGACAAGACCAATGTGTCCTTGAGAAGAGTGAGGACTACCTTGCAGATAAAAAGGCTCTAGGAAATATACTAGGAAACTTTTAATCAAAGTGTCTTTTCATTAAGATGCTAATATCTATCAGATTATTGTATTCTAATTTCTAGTGATAGAAGACCTAATTTTTACCTGTTAATTTCTCCTCTTAACTACTGAGAAATAGAATCTGTGTCTCCTAAAGAAAATGAAACTTTTTTTTATATCCAACTAAATATTCACTGCCTTTGAATACACAAAACAAATGCTTCCTAATGATCGTCAAAAACTTTAAAAAAATATTTTTCCAGAGCCCTTTTCACCACACAGCTAGGTAAGCCTTCTCCTTACCCTGGACGTTCCTCCCCTCACCACTTGCTGGGACTCTTCTTCATTCTATAAGCTCACGTACTTTTTTCAGTATTTCCCTCCCCAGCATCAACAGCTACGTCCCCTCCAAGGAACCCCAAATGCTCACTGAGTGGAATCTCAATGACTCCTCATCCTCTGCACCTCCAGCTTAGTCAGCTGTCTTCCTTCCGATGAGCTAGGGCTCTACTCCAGGACAACCTTTCCCTGTGAGTCTTCCTACATCACAGTCCTTTTCCTTCCTCACCAGCCCATAGAGAGGTTTCTACAGCTTTCCAACTCACAGGTAGCCCATCTCTACTGAGAAGTGAGAATGGATGCATTGTTCTGTCTAACCTCACAGGGCTCCTGACTCTTCCTCTCCAAATACTATTAAAATAGTCAACCCCTCTCTGTCTCCCATCCCAATGCCTCACAATAGGCCTATTCATTCAAACTCTGTAAGTCACCTGTTCCTCTGATTTCCAAGCACACCCAGGTATGCCATGACCAGCTTTAAAACTTTTTATTGATTCTCTGTGGATTTTACATCATGGACACCAATCCCACTCATCTCCCTATCTCTTCATATCTGCCCTTTGCCCTTGAAAACTCCTCTGAAAATAAAATAAGATAGACTAATAATAATAATAATAATAATAATAATAATAATAATAATAATAATAATAATAATCTTTTCATGGAAGATGTAGTGTGTCACACAGTATATATACCCATTTGTCCACATATTTTACTTGCAAATATTCATTGCAATGAGTCAGTGGCTTACTTTGAGTCCTTTGAATTCTACTATACTACCTATATTAGTTTATCACCAGGACTTCTCTCATATATCCTATTGTTGCCCTGTGTTTTGGAAACCCTGCAGCTTTTGATTTGCGCACTGGCCCTTGCATGTGCTCCAGCAGATCATATATGGGGTAGATGTTGGAGTGAGCCAACTCAAATCCCTGGATCTAGCCTTGAAGGTAGCTGAGTTGATCAGTCCTCCAGTTCATTTCACTTACATCATGATGGTAAGTTATCCAGTACTGTCCTAGTTAGATCACCCAATGTGGCAGATGCCAAGTGAAAGAGCCAGCTTTCCTACTCACATGGCCTCAGGGTTGGTTTACCCACAACCTCCACAACTACAGACAACTCTACTTTGCTGCCCAAGGGAGATACAGGGCCTGCTTCCTCAGAGTGCTGCAGCCAGAGAGGAGCAGAGACAGCAGCATTCCTGCTCTTATGACCTCAAGGCCAACTTTCCCATCTGCTGTAGGTGGCTGAGGGGCGGGCATCTCTTTCTCTCCTGTGACAACAATTGGTTGGGCCAGCTCTCCCCTGTTCATGTCCTCTGAGCATGCTCACCTACTCCAGCTCTGTCAGGGTCAGCTTTATTTTGCTGCTCAGGAAAGGTTTGGAGTCAGTTCAGCACAGTGTCACAGAGAACAGCCCAGACCATGGAAATCGGCTTGGCATTTAGTGATAACACAGACCAGAGTTGTCAACACAGACCCCAGTTGCATCAGGACCTTAGAACCAGACATGGTCATTGGTGGCAGCCTAGGAAAGGACCTCACCATTATCTCCTAATATCTATCTGTTCCGCACTGATGTGCCATCTCCAGTTCCACCTTTCTTCACAGTGCTCAAACATCTTTGCTTCAACAATTCCAGCATTATAATATCTCCTGTACACAACCTCTGGTTAACTGGAGCTTACTAAGGTAGAGTGACCAGATCTAGACAGCCACATCAAAGGGTACAAGACCTTGAGCCCTCAATAACAGCTTCAAAAGAGAAGACAATATCTTGACCTTCTTACAACTTAAATCCTCTACTAAACATATACTGCCACAATGAAAGAAGAAAGTGATTTGAGCAAATAGAAATAAGCAAATAAAAAATAAGCAAAAAGAAAACCAAACAAACTGCTTCACAAGATTAAGTTATAGAGTTGAAATGAAAATAAACAAAAAAAGAGGTATTCCTTCCAAAAAATTACTAATCACAAGCTAATGAGCCTCAATGACAACTACCTAGAAAATCTGTCAAATGAATTCAAATAATAATGCAAATAGTTGTTAAAGTATTCAAACAACTTAATATTCCAACAGAACTGAAATCCAAGGAAAATACCTTAAAATTGCCTGCATAAAGATCATAGAGATTCTTTTTTCATATACATTTATTTTATTACACATGCGTAAAACAAGCTATGTACAGTAGAGGAGTACCATGTGATTTAACTATTTGTCTTTGTTAAACTTCAATTAAACTTCTTTCCTATCTTGTTGGGGCTAAATTTCTGAATGAAATTCAATATCTATCATATCTCATCTCTATAAACTTAAGTCCTTTATCTTGATCTAAAAATATCTTATCCTCTAACCAACTGAACTTGATTGTAAAACTAAACTATGCAGTCCTCAACACCCCTCAGAGACTTGAGAAGAAATAAAACTTAAATTCCTGAGCAAACCAGAAATTCAAATTAGCAGCTTCCAAAATGAAAAAAATGACTGAGATAGTTTACTCCCTGAACAGTCATCCAACACTCTCTATAACATGGGAGCTACATCTTCAGCCTTCTGGCCCAATATCTCTGCCTTTTGAGGACTTGCTTACACTCTCTTGCCAGAGTTTGGCCATTGAATCTGCCTACATCTAAGCTGCGCATTTTTAGGCAGAATTCTGTTTGTGGCAGGAATGAGGACATTTTGCCCAGTGGCTGGTTTGCCACATTTGAAGCCATCTCCATAAGGAGGTGGATTCTTTGATGCTCATCATCTTTGAGGTCCACTGTGTGTTGTCAGGCATTAACTTGTTTTGTTGTCAAAGAAACTTTAGAATAATAAAAACATTCTGTAGGTCCCTGAGGCTTTTGAAGGCCTTACTTAACTATTTTACCTCACATATCTATAGTCATATCTATCTGCTATACTTGGAATATATATTATTGTGCTAGAATCTGACTAGTATTTGACATGCCCATGTTTTGTATCAGTACACTAAATTCTATACCAATTACTTAGAAATAACCTTCATTATGAGTAACAATTAAGACCTTGAGTTAAGGAGTAGGCTGAAACATCTACCTTCTGTTCTAGTCTCCCTCTATATTTCTATACCCCCTTTCTTTCTTTTCAGCTCCTATCTCCTTACCTACAGATGAAAGATAAAGGAAAAGAGAGATGTCCCTGTGTTCTGCCTATTTTTTTTTCTGTGTAAGACCAATTATAATTTATAACCACCTCCCGATGAAACATAAGCATTTGTAGACCAAGAGGGCAAACAGAAACCTACCTGACTCCGCTTAGAGGGAATGGGATGTCATTCTCTTAAGTTTCCTTCAGGCTAAATTGTGGCAAATAATACCTTAGAAGGGGCCCAAAAACGTGGGGAAAATGGTGAAACAAACCAGAGATTGCATTTGTGGTCCAGTTTCTAAATGTTGAGAGATTCCAGGCTTAATAGGATATTGAAATGCTGGACCAAATTGGATCAGAAGCTTTCTACAGTGTTGTCCAGGAAGTTGTCCAAATCTGATGGATAAGAGCAACAGAGGAATCTGAGGCAGCAGTATGGAGAATGTAGGATGTCAGCATCCAGTATGATGAAAGGAATGAATCCTGTCAGGTCTGGTCCAGCGTCAGTGCCTGGTTCTTTTGTTCTGAAAAGATAATTTCTCACAAACACTATACAGTTCTATCATTATGATTGTATGAGGTGTGGTGGATGTACACAGCAGTTAAGGCTGGTTCTCTGCTCATTGCAATGAGACAAAGGTGTCTGCAAATCTTCCTTCATGTTGTATTAAGAGTTGTCTCTAGTAATAAGTCACAGAGAATCTGTAGCCAACGTGAAGCCTCTCTATGCATTTACGTTCGTATCTCTGCCAGTTTCAGAGCTTTTCCCATGTACTGGGATTAGGAATATGTTACCTGTTTGTTCTGCAGTTTGAATTCTTTACATCCCAATTGCAGCCCCTTCCTCAACACCTCCTGATCCCATCCCCTCCCTCATCCCTTTTCCTTCCCTTCCCTACTCCTTAGAAAGGAGAGTCCTCTTCCCCTAATGTGTGACCTTAGCTTATCTAGTGTCCCCTGTACTACATATGACCTCTTCCTCTGTAGCCTGGCAGGGCCACCCTACACACTCAGCCCTCTGTCCAATGTCCAGCTTGAATCTATGTAACTGTCCCTATCGCCTGCTGTGTAGAATCTCTCAGGAGACAGCTATGTTGGACTAAAATCCTTATACAAGTGAATATATACCATGGGTGTCTTTTTGGGTCTGGGTTATTTCACTTACTATGATCATTTCTAATTCTATCCATTTCCCTGCAAAATTCAAGATATCCTTGTTTTTAATAGCTAAGTAGTATTCTGTTGTGTAGATGTACAACGGTTTATTTATCCTTTCTTCAGTTGAGGGACATCAAGGTTGTTTCCAGGTTCTGGCTAGTATAAATAAGTCTGCTATTAACATAGTTGAGCAAATGTCCTTGTTCTATGGTGTAACATATTTCAGATATATGCTCAGGAGTGGTATAGTTGGTTCTTGGTATAGAAATTTTCCCAATTTTCTGAGCAAACACTGTATTGATTTCCAGAGTGGTTGTAAAAGTTTGTACTTCCACCAGCAGTGGAAGAGTGTTCCTCTTTCTCCACATTCTTGCCAGCGTGTGTTGTCATTCCAAGTTATTGATCTTCGCCATTTGGATAGGTGTAAGATGGAATCTCAAGGTCATTTTGATTTTTCTTTCCCTGATGACTAGGGATAATGAGCATTTCTTTTTTAATTTTAATATTTTATTAATTTATTCATATTAGATCTAAATTGTTAGCCTTGTATCCTCCCATTCCTCCCTCCCTCATTCTTTCTCTCTACTCCCCTCCCCTATGTCTGTGACTCAGGGGGACCTGATCCCCCTATATATGTTAGATATTGAGCATTTCTTCAAGTGTTTCTCAGCCATTTGATATTCCTCTATTGAGAACTCTCTGTTTAGTTCTATACCCTATTTTTTAATTGGATTATTTAGTTTGTGGTGTTCATTTTCTTGAGTTCTTTATATATTTTAGATATTAGCCCTTCGTCAGATGTAGGGATGATAGAGATCTTTTCCCAATCTGTGGGCTGTTGCTTTGTTCTGTTGACAGTGTCTTCTGCCTTACAGAAGCTTCTTAGCATCTTGTGGTCCCATTTATTAATTATTGATCTTAGAGCCTGAGCTGTTTGTGTTCTTTTCAGGAAGTTGTCTTCTGTGCCAATGAGTTCTGGGATCTTACACACTTTTTCTTCTAATAGATTTAGTGTGTCTGGTTTATGTTGAGGTCTTTAACCCACTTGGACATTACTTTCATATAGGGTGATAAATATGGATCTATTTGTTTTGTTTTGTTTTGTTTTCTCACATGTAGACATTCAGTTGGACCAGCACCATTTGTTGAAGACAAAAACTATAAATCACATAGAGAAAACTAAGATAACAAAAAACTAACAGTGGGAAGGAAATGAATAAATACCTTTAAAAGTTTTAATAAACACAAACAGTATAAGAAAATGAACAAAGCAGTTTAAGATTTAAAAGTGAAAGTAAAGCAATTGAAAAAAACTCAAACTGAGGGAAATCTGAAAATTAAGGATTTGAGAACTCAGACAGGAACTACAGAGACAAGCTTCACCAATGTAATGCAAGAGATAAAAGAGAATCTCAGGCACTGAAGAAACGATAGAGCAAATGAATACATCAGTGAAAGAAAATGCTAAATCTAAAAGTATGCTGCTACAAAACATCCAGGAAATCTGAGACAATAAGAAAAGAAAAAAATCTGAGAAAAATAGCAATACAGGAAGGAAAAGAAATTCACCGCAAAGACCCAGAAAATACTTTGAACAAAATGATAGAACAGAAATTTCCTGATCTAAGAAGTAAATGCCTATAAAAAAGTACAAGAAGAATACAGAAAACCAAATAGATTGGCCCAGAAATGAAATGACACTTGACACATAATAATAAAAACACTAAATGTATAGAACATGGTAGGAATACTAGAGGTTCCAATGGGAAAAGACCAACTAACATATGAATGCAGAACTACTAGAATTACACCTGATTTCTCAATAAAGATTATAAAAGTCAAAAGAGTTGGACAGATATACTGCACTCTGTAGGAAAGCACAGATGTCCAAACTTACTAATATACCCAGGAAAACTTTCAATCATTATAGGTAAACAAAATGAGATACTCTAGGATACTCTAGATTCAAATTTAAATAATATTTATTACCTATAAGTTAGCCTTATAAAAGGTGTCAGAAGAAAAATGTCACCCTGAAGAAGTTAACTAACCCTACAAAAATATAGGAAATATATAATCACACATAAGTGAAATCAAAAGAGGGAAACACACATCACCACAAACAACAGCAACAACAAAAATAACAATAACAAGATAAGAGGAATCAATAATCTTTTATCATCAATATCTCTCAATACCAATGGTCTCAATGAACCAATAAAAAGATACAGACTAACAGAATGGATGCAAATACAGGATCCATCCTGCTTCATTCAAGAAACACAGCTTAATAATATATACATATTACACATATATACACACACACACACTATATATATATATATATATATATATATATATATATATATATATATGACTGGAAAAACATATTCCAAGCAAATGGTCCTAAAAAATAACCTTGTGTGGCTGTTCTATATCTTAGATAGAGCCATTATATATCTGTCAAAGTAGATTTCAAAACAAAATCATCAGAAGAGATAGGGAAGGACAATCCATACTCATCAAAGGAAAATCCACAGGGAAGAAATTTAAATTCTTCACATCTCACACACAAGGGTACCCAGATTTGTAAAAGAAAAACTACTACAACTTAAATCACATATTGACTCTCATAAACTAATAGCTAGAAACTTCACAACTTTAATGAGAATTTTGGCATCATACAAAACCCATCAATGTTGAGTAAACTTTTATATTGTTTTAGTCCCAAGTGTGGGATATGGGGCTGTTTCAGATTGTTCACAGCAGCAGATTATTTGCCTTGTGCATGCTCTGGCCAGGGCATGATTCTGGCAGCTGAAGATAGTTTAATTCTGGGGAGTCTAGGAGGGTATAAAAAGGCCTGAGCCCCAAGAGAGGAGGCACAGCTGTTCTTCCTGCTGGTTCCTGCTCCTGCTGATGCTGTTGCTGATGTGTCTAGTGATCATGAGAAAAAAAGACAACAGGAAGAAACTGAAGGTGAATGAGGTGAAGATCAGCAGGAAGTCATCTAAAAAGTCCTCAACACCCCCTGTCCCCATTAACCTTCTGCTCTCCTGGTAATTGGGTGTTGGAAAGAATTGGAATGAAGAAGGGTGGTAAGTATAAGAAACCAAATAAAATGGATTTTTAAATTTTGCAGCATCTCACTGCTCTATAAGGCCACAGTAATGGAGCCCCATGTAAGACCTTCCTTCAGACTTCCAAAGTGTGACTAAATCCAGTAGTAAATCTTCCCCAACTGCACCACCGCTTTCCTCATCTCCATATCATGACTCACAACTCCATCAGAAGCCCCCTGATCTACTGGAAGCCATACTGCTATCCAGAACTACAGAGTTAAAACTGGTACCAGGAACCCCAAATCACCAGAGGCAACACTGGCACCTAAGTCTCCAAAGGATGTAAAAAGGCTGCCAAAATCCCAGCTCCAGAGGAGATCTACCAGACTTGAAGACTCACCAGTTACCAGAACTACAGACCACTCAGGACAGAAGACCAGATAGGAAACAAAAACCAAAGGAAAAAAATATCAATCCAACAAAGATAAATTCAGAAATCAGCACCTAAACCTATAATTACCCCAAACCCAGGTGCCTAGACACCGGTGTAAACACACACACACAAAAAAAAAAAAACAAAAAAAACAAAAAAAAACAAAACCAGCCACAGTAACATGGTACCATCAAAGGCCAGTAATCCTACTTTAGGAACCCCGAATATTCCAACAAGGCTAAAGCACAAGAAAACAACCTGAAAACCAACTTTATGGATATGATAGAGGTCATTAAAATCAAGAACAGAGATGAAATAGAGGCAACTTAAGAGAGAGCAGTGCAGGACAAAAGAGAGAGAGAGGAGGCAGTTTTACTGGGGTAGTTTTATAGACAGAGGTTGCCAAGAGAACAAGTTAGACACAGGTGATGTCAGATGAGCAAGGGAATGAGGAGCCAGACATTAGACAAGATTGCTAGAGTTAGTTTGAGGCCAAGCACAGCAATTCAGTCAGGAGAGAGAGAAACCAGTTTAAGTTAGTCAGCTTGGAGGAGCATTTGAGCCAGAACAGCTGGGTTGAACCAGCTAGCCAGAATTCTGAGAGAGCAAGACAGGGTGACTTTATTAAGCAGGAAGTCACAGAGGCTTAAAACTTTCTAGAGATTGTACAGAAGCTAGAATCTTCCAGGACTGGTACTAGGTTAGCAGAAAGAGGCAATTAGCCTCTGAGAGGACAATTTTATCAAGCAAGCAAAAGTTACTTTTGCAGACTCAGTTCCTCAATACAGACACAGACTAATGGAATGGATGTGAAAACAAGATGCATCTGTCCTTATATTGCATACAAAAAACACAATTCAACATCAAAGATAGACAGTACCTCAGAGTAAAAGGTCTAAAAATATTTTATAAGCAAATTGACTCAAGAAACAAGCTGGTATAGCCATTCTAATATTGAGCAAAATAGACTTATAACGTAAATTAATCAAAAGAGATGGGAAGGAACACTTTATACTCATCAAAGGAAAAGTATATTAATAATGACATCTTAATTCTCAACATCTACACCCCAAATGCAAGGACACTCACATTTGTAAAAAATAATTACTAAAACTTAAATCATACATCGAATCCCACATAATAATAGTAGGAGACATCACTTTCCCATTCCATTGGAACAGATCATGCAAACAAAAATTAAACAGAGAAATAATGGAACTAACATTGACACAAATGAACCTAATAGCTCTCTACAGGACATTTTCCACAAACAAACAAACAAACAAAAGAGTGTACTTTCTTCTTAGCACCACGCAGAACTTTCTCCAAAATTGACAACATACTTGATCACAATGTATCAACAGATATCAGAAAACTAAAATAAATATCTGAATCCTATCAGACCATCATGGATTAAAGCTGGATTGCAACGACAACAAAAAGCTTAAAAAATCTTGGAAACTGAAGTTCTCTCCACTGAATGATCACTGAGTCAAGGTAAAAATAAAGAAATAAATTAAACACTTCCCAGATTTCAATGAAAATTAGTGCATACCCAAATTTATGGAATACAATGAAAGAAGTGCTAAAAGGAAAGTTCATAGCACTAAGTGCCTTCTTAAAGAAATTAGGGAGATCTCATTGAAGCCACATAACAGCACACTTGAAAACTCTATAACAAAAGGAAGCCAACACACTCAGCAAAAGTAGATGCCAGGAAATAATCCAACTCAAGGCTGAAATCAATAAAATAGAAAGAAAGAAAGCAAAACAAAGAATCAATGAAACAAAGGTTGTTTCTTGAGAAAATAATCTAGAAAAGTGCTTAGCCAAACTAAGTAAAAGGAAGAGAGAAATTCACAAAATAATAAATGAAAAGGGAACATAACAACAGACAGGAAGGAAATCCAAAAAAAAAAAAAATCATCAGGTCTTTGTTCAAAAACTTATACTTCACAAAACTGGCAATTTTTTAATTTTTTTATTATGTTTCTTTCTTAACATCCACATTTAAATTATTACACATGAGTAAAATAAAATACATACAGCAGGAAAAACCACGAGATAATCAGGAATCATATAAATGCTACATTCTTAGTGATTTGGCCATTTGTATTTGATAAACATCTTTCCTATCTTGTTGGGTCTAAATTTCTGAATGGAGATTTATACCTGTTATATCTCATCTCTATTAACTTAAAAACATCTATCTTGATCTAAAAACATCTTAACCCCTAACCTACTAAGCTTAATTGAAAGACTAAACTATCTAGTCTTCAAACCCATCAAAGACTTCAGAAGGGATAAAACTTAAATACCTGAGTGAATCCAGAGTGCAGGTTAGCAGCTTTCAAAATGAAAAAAATAAATGACTGAGATAGTTTTTTGCCTGGACAGTCAGTCACCCAACACTTTCTATGACATTGAAACATTATCTGCAGCCTTCTGGCCCAATATATCTGACAGACATATTTGCGAGGCAGGAACAATTGAGGACTTGCTTATTCTGTCTTGGCAGAGTTTGCCTGCATCTAAACTTGCCAATTTTCAGGGAGAATTCTGTCTGTGGGAGAAATGAGGACATTTTGACCAGTGGCTGGTTTGCTACATTTGAAGCCAACTCTAGAATGAGGTTCTCTGACGCTCATCTTCTTTGATACAGGCTGGGTGTTGCCATGAGTTAACTTGTCTTGTTTTCAGAGACTCTTTAGAATAATAAAAACATCTTTAAATGCCATATTATGTAGGTCTCTGAGATTTTTGAAGAGCCTATTTAACTATTTTACCTCATATATCTATATAATCATATCTATCTCTTAGACCCGGAGTATATATTCTTGTGATAAAAATAGACTAATTTTGACATAAAGATGATTTGCATCAATATATAGAATTCACTACCATTCAATTAAGAAAATAACCTCACTTGTGAGTAACAATTAGGGCCTTGATTTGAGGAGTAGATTCAGTTATCTACCTTTTTTTCTATCCTCCCTCTATATTTCTATATCCCCCTTTCCTTCTTTTCAGCTCCTATCTCCTTACCTACAAAAGAAAGATAAAGGAAAAGAGATATGTCCCTGAATCAAACCTAGTTTCCTCTCTGTAAAAGACCAATAATACTTATAACCACCTCCCAATGAAAATAAGCATCTGTAGATCAAGAGAGTAAACAAAAACCTATGCAACCCCTCTTAAAGGTCTCTTCAGGCTGATTTAGGGCAAATATTCCTTTTAAGGGACCCTCCCCTAAAGATTGGGAAAAATGGTTAAGTAAGCCAGGGATAGCATTTGTGGTTCATTTTTCATAAGTTGTGAAATTCTAGGCTTAATAGGAGTCCTGTGTGGGACAGTCTGAACTGCTGAACCAATTGGGACCCGAAGCTTTCTACAACCCTGTTCTGGAAGCTGTCCTGTTCTGATGGGTAACAGCAACTGAGGCACCTGGGGCTGGAACATGGAGGGTGCATGATGTCAGCACCCATCTTGCTGAGAGGTATGAACCTGTCATGTCTGATCCAGGGTCGGTGTCAAGTTCTTTTGTTCTGAAAATATAACTTCTCACAAGCACTTAAAAGAAAAGAAAAAAATGACAATATTCTCAAAGGATACTACTTACCAAAATTAAATTACAACCAGATAAACAACTTAAAAAGACTTATAACACCTACAGAAATTGAAGTCCTTATTATTAAAAGTCTTCCAAACAATAAAAGCTCAGGCCTAGAGGTTCTTTAGGGTAGAATTCTTAGATTTCAAAAAGGACCTAATACTAATACTCTTTATATTATTCCACAAAGAACAAACAGAAGAAACATTGCCAAATTCCTTTAACTAGGGCACAATCACCCTGATAGCCAGACCTCACAAAGAAGGATAGAATAAAAAAATACCTAAATGAAACTTTTATTCACTCATAGCTAACTCCCTTAGGCATAAATGTACATTGGTAACGTATCAAAATCACCCACCCCACCTTCTGGGAATGGGGACATAATGTTCACAAAATTGTTTTTTGCTATTTAGGGAGAAAACATCTTTTGGTACCCTAGAAAAATAAGATATTGGCCAAATGCTTGAAAATCTAGCTGTATCAGTTTTCGTCCAGTATTTTTGGAATCTATCTTTTTGTCTCACCCTTTTATTGTTAATATGCATGCAATTTCTTGAGGAAACTGTAGTGCCAGAGGCAACAGTTCGGTCTTCATTATTGTTCTGTTTTTTGCTCTGAAATTAAGCAAGCTTTTGAAATCATTAGTGTAGGTATATTTGTACATATATAATTTTTCAAGGAAACAACAGTTGAGGCACCCTGCTCACTGTGCCAGAGGCATTCCTTTGAAGTTAAATCACCCAGCCTACCTTCTTTGTCTGCATCATTGTCATGTTTTTTGCTCCGAAAGCAAGAAAACTTTTGAAATCATTACTATAGGTGTATTTGTACATATATAATTTTTAAAGATAGCAATAGTTGAGGCATCTTGCTTGCTATGCTGGTGGCAGATTATTAGTTTAGGTAAATTTGTGGGACAAGCACCATGTGCAAATTATACAGGGCTCTGCCTACATGTACACCAACAGGACGGAAGAGGGCATTAGCTCTCTTCTGTATGAAAGAATGTCACGTTATAAGGACCAGGTAGTTCTTATGATTCCCTTGCTATTTGGTCAGATCTAATCTTTATAAGTTTTGTTGGTAACCATATTTTTTCACTCCCTGTAGAGACATATGCATATCTACAACCCCATCTCAAAACTATTGCAGGTTTCCATTTTATACTTTGCAAATCACTGTAGAATATTGGTTGTCCCATTACCTTAGTGTTTTTTTAATCACCCAGTGTCTCTCAGCTCCTATCATCCCTTCATCATTAACATTAATAAAATTTAAAATTAACAAAGCATTATTTAATTGGTCCCTGGAGGTCTTTACTCTTCCATTTTGTTTAATAAGCATTTCTTTAAGGTACAATTAGCACTTTCCACAACTGCTTGCCCTGTGGGGTTGTGAGGTATACAAGTAATGTGTTTTGTATTCTAATATATAAGGAATTTTTTCATCTTAAGGGACACATATGCAGAAGCGTTGTCAGTCTTAATTTGTGCAAGTATTCTCATAATTGCTATTATTTCCAATAAATGAGTAATTATGCAGTCAGCCCTTTCAGAACTTAAGGTAGTTGCCCATTGAAATCCTGAATATGTAGCGATGGTATGATGCATGTACCTCATCTTTCCAAATTCTGCAAAATGAAACAGATCCATCTAACAAATGTCATTCCATTTGGTACTTTTATGGTTAATTCTAGCAGGTAATGGGATTTAATTATACAAGGAACATACATGACACTTATTAATTATTTCTGTGGCTTGTTGCCAAGTGATAAGGAATCTTTTCTTCAATCTCTTACCATTAGCATGATATTTTTCATGAAATTTTGAGGCTTTTAATACATTACCTATTAATAATTTGTCAATTTTTTTCATTTCCTTGTGCTAATGGACCTGATAAACCTGTACAGGATCGAATATGAGTAATATACAAGGGATAATTTTTACTTCTGATGACCTGCTGCAGTTCTACAAATAATGCAGTTAATTCTGAGTTATCAGGAGTAAATCCATCAGTTACTATATGCAAAACAACTCTTTCAGCATATTGAGAGTCAGTAATTATATTAAGAGATTCAGGAAAATCTAAAAATACCATAAGGATTGCATACAGGCTAAACTGGACACATTGGTTGAATTACTTTGTTTATTGCCCTGAAATCCATTATCATCCACCAGGCACCTGATTTCTTTTTTACCACAAACACAGGGGAATTCTAGGGGCTGGAATATTCTTCTATGTGTTAAGCCACCAGCTGCTCTTTCACTAAAAGTGAAGTGCCTGTAATTTTTCTTTCGTTAAAGGCCACTGCTCCTGCCATACAGAGCTGCTTGAAATCCATTTTAGGGGTAGGGCTGTTGGTATTTCAGCAGTGGCCCCTCTTATACATTTGGATACCCTAACCCTGAGAAGTTCTGATGTTGGACAATGGGCATAGCTTGTGGTCATTGCTGATTACTTACATTAATATCTTCCCCAAAAGCATGTACCAATTCATCCCTAGTTTTAACACTGCTTATCTATGTAATTGCAGGAATATTACTCTGTGTACCCTATTGTTGTAAGAGATCTCTTCCCCATAGATTTATGGATATGTCAGTCACATAGCATCTCAGCTTCCCTGACTGCCCTTCTGGTCCCATACATTCAACCCATTGCACACTTGGTTTTATTTGAGATAATTTACCAATTCCTATAATTTCTGTATAAACATTCTGAAGTGGTCAATTTGAATTCCACTACTGTTGAAACATGACTGACACAGGAGTGTCCACCAAGCCTTCTATTTTAACACCATTCATTTGTATAATTAATTTAAGTCTCTGATCATAGCTATTGTTTGCTAGAGCACATGTGTCCCTCTGCTTCCAAATGCACCAGTCCTTTCCATTGGAGTGGATTTGCCTGTAATGTATGGAAACATTAACAGTTGAGCAATTCTATCCGTGGCATTAATTTTCATCTCCTTCGTTACCTGTGCCATGATTTTTATTTCCTCCTTACAATCTCCAACTATAATACTGGGATGCACAATAAGACCATGAGAAGTCAGCCCCCTTCTTCCTAGAACCATTCCTACTGTGTCTGAAGGCAAAGGACCAAAACCAACAGTATTTACTTTGTAACTTTCAACCTGTGGAGATAGGATAAGAGACATATTTGAAGCCAGATCCAAGTCTGCACTGCCTTCAGTAGCATGCCTTAGATCACTAATGCTCAGTTCCCATTTTC
This sequence comes from Acomys minous, assembly GCF_964271855.1. Classification (NCBI taxonomy): domain Eukaryota; kingdom Metazoa; phylum Chordata; class Mammalia; order Rodentia; family Muridae; genus Acomys; species Acomys minous. The sequence goes on along the minus strand of NC_140489.1, from coordinate 65,501,587 downwards.
CTGTGGTTCTATCACTTCTAGACTGGCCAAGGGAATTTGGCTGGTATTGTTGGCAGAGCCCCAAGCCAGTAAGCCCCTCCTGCCATTTCCTGTTGGCAATATATTGCCTTGCTCATATATTTTAGATTAACAATCCCTAGACCAAGGTTTTCCATTTCCACAGCAACTACAGTACCCTGGAAGTATTGACATCTCATTACCATTATGGCCAGAACCTCATTATTCTCTCCTATGAGTTATGTTCTCTTCCAGGTTATTGTGCAGGTTATGCTGAGGTCTGGAGTTTTTATCTATACACTTTCTTTGCACATGACAAATCTTACCACAATTAAAGCACTGGGTATTATGATATCTGGGTCCTCTGGCTATAGCTTGTCCCACAATATTGTTTTCATACTCCTGACAGTTAATATTAACTGTCTCCATTACCCAATCATCTAATGGAGCTCTTCTTTCCTTTGATGGTCTAATTACCCACTTATATTCAGTATTTGAATTCTCATAAGTCGTGATAAGTTTTAATGCCTGTTTGGTCTCAGAATCTGGTAACACTTTATCCATATCGGATGGTAATATCTGCAAAAATTCTGGTAAGGATTCCCCAGGCCCTTGAAATACTTTAGCAAATGGAATGATTGTTTTCCTAGGTTCCTCTATCAGCTCCCAAGTTCTCAAGTCTGCAATCTTACATTGTTCAGCCACTCTATCTTCAGATTGAATTTGTTCTCTTAAGTTAGTATATTGTCTGACAGCAAGCAATTGATCTATAGTAATACATATTTCTCTTGCCCTATTTTCTTGCTCTATTCTTATGGCCTCAGTTCACCACCATGATAACTACTGTAACTGTTGTGTCACTTCTAATATTGCTGAAACTTTATTTTTCCAATCTTGGGGAACAAGTCTATTCTGCATGGCCCAGCTGTTTAACATTTGTTTAATGTAGGCAGAGTGCATACAATATTAGACCATAGATTTCATAAAATGTTTTAAATCCATCATGTATACAGGATGCCATACCATTTCATCATAACTCTCAGCACCATTTTGAGTGGGGACGTGTCTTATAGTGACTGGAAAAGCTCAGGGTACCTGAGTGACTCTGGAGATGTCCTCTATTGGGACATTTTCCTCCAAAGACCCTTTGATTTTTCTGCCTTCATTTTCCTCTAGTTTCTGACCTTCTCCATCTTTTTTTTTTTTAAGCAAAGGTGCTTTCTGCCTTTCCAGCCCTTCCAGTTTTTCTTCATTTCCCACATCTGTTCAGTCAAGTCAGTAATTCTTTCCAAAAGGATAGAACTTATTGACTCTTATGGTTTTTTTTTCTGGTTTTTCTGTCTTTCTTCACTTTCCTTTACCAATTGTGCTATTTGCTTTCCCATCCCTTCATTTTTCCCTCTTTCTTTCCATCTATCCTGTCAAATCTGCAATCTATTCCAAAATGATAAAATGTATTGACCCTTCCATTTTCTACCTTATTGGCCTTTCTTCTAGTCCTTCTAAGAATGTAATACAATAAAAGAAAAAAAAACTTTCTCTAAGTATAAAGCAGGAAAGCATTTTGCAATAGTAGTTGCAATTTGGCTGATACCCTGAAACAGCATTTCTATATGTTCGAATTTTGAATCTTCCCTCCTACCATTAGAAATTTAAGAACACATTTTGGAAATCTCTCTGGTGTTTTCTCTGAAAACTAGGAATAAGGCTTCCTCAAGACTCAGCTATTCCACCTCTTGGAATATACCCAGACAATGCTGTACCACACAACAAGGACATATGCACAACCATGTTCATAGCAGCTTTATTCATAGTAGCCAGAACCTGGAAACAGCCTAATGTTCCTCAGTTGAAGAGTGGATAAAGAAACTGTGGTACATTTATACTGTGGAATACTACTCAGCTATTAAAAACAAGGAAATCCAGAAATTTGTGGACAAATGGATGGGACTAGAAATGATATTATTGAGTGAGTTAACCCAGAAGCAGAAAGACTCACATGGTATATACTCATTTATAATTGGGCACTAACCCAAAAGGCATGTCCCACGAAAGTCTTCATTTACCAGAAGATTGGGATAGATGTGAGGACAACCTACTGAGACTCTAGATAAGAGAAATATAGGAGATGGGGAAGTAAAAGGACCCAGAGGGTCCTAGAAACCTACAAGAAGAACATCATAATAGGAGGATCAGAGCCTGGGGGGGGGTCTGCTCAAACTATTTCACTAACCAAGGACAATACAATAGTAAACATCGAACTCCTACTCTGATCTACCCAATGGACAGGACATTCTCCACAGTTATGTGGTGAGTGGGGACTGACTTTGACATGAACTCTGGTGCCCCATATTTGACCACCTCCCCTTGGTGGGGAGGCCTGGTGGCACTCAAAAAAAGAATAAGCAGGCTACCAAGATGAGACTTGATAGCCCATGACCATATAGTGGGGGAGGAGGTTCCCCTAGGTCATAGACCTAGGTGAGGGGAATAGGGTGAAGGCAGGATGGAGGGCAGAATGGGAGGATATAAGTGATGGGATAACAATTGATTTGTAATCTGAATAAATTATTAAAATTAAATTTAAATCTGAAAAACAAGAAAGAAATTACAGAACCCATTGTGGCCCACATCGAGCACCACTTGTTGGCTCTGTTTCTTAACAATTAGACTTTATTATACAACCCAACTATCCTGTACAGGAGGAAAAAAAGCTTAAACGGAAACAAGAATAAACCTTCTAGGGATCAGTTCCAAGGGAAGGATCCCTAGGTGTCTCCAGGCCTGCACACTGATTCTCTCCCTATTCACACCCTCATGGTCTGAACCTGAAGCCTTCTCTCCTCTCTACCTGCATCTTTCTCTAGGGCCACAGTCCAGTGAGTCTCTCCTCTGAATCTCTCCTCCCATGGATGTTCAATTAGAAACACAATAGCCCTGCTGGAGTCCCAGGTCTGTTTCCTGAATTCCAGACCCAGGATGGCCCCTCTCAGTCTATCACAATGTCAGTCTCAGTGGGGTATCTGTGGTGTTTCCTAGCGAGGGAAATCCTGGGGCAAAAACCACTATCATTCCACACTAAGCAAGTGAAAAAATTTTATGATAAATGCTATAAGACATGAAGAAAGATGCTGAAGAAAATATCAGAACAAGAAAACAGCTCCAATGCTCATAGGTCAGAAAGATTCATATAATAAAAATGGCCATCCTACCAAAAGGAGTACACAGGTTCAATGACATCCCAAACAAAATTCCAATACAATTCTTTACAGACCTTGAAAGAATAATTTTTAGGTCCATATGGAAGCACAAAAATCCCATGGCACCTAAAACAATCCTGAATAATCCATGTATCCCTCAAGGCATCACCATCTCTGCCCTCAAATTGTACTATAGAGCTAGAGTAATTAAAACAGTATGGTATTGGTTCAAAACCAGACATTTTGAACACTAGAATCAAGTTGGAGACATGGATATAAACCTACACACCTGTGGACACCTGATTTTTAAATTAAGAACCCAGAAATATACACTGAAAGAAAGATAGCATCTTCAAGAAATGGTAAAGTCAACCTTGATGGCTGCTTCTAGAAGAATACAAATAAATCCATACTTATCACCCTAAACAAAATTCATTTCAAAATGGATCAAGAACTTCAACATAAAACCAGATACATTAAATCTAATATAAGAGAACGTGAGGAAAATCCTTGAACTCATTGACGTGGGAAGCAACTTCCTGAACAGAACACCAACAGCTCAGGCTTCAAGATCAACAATTAATAAATGGGACCTCATGAAACTGGAATTCTTCTGTAAAGCAAAGGACACTGTCAGTACAACAAAAAGGCAACCAATGAATGGGAAAATATCTTCCCCAACCTTTCATCCAACAGAGCACTAATACCCAATAGGTATGAAAAATTCAAGAAATTAGACACCAACAAGTCAAATAACCAATTAAAAATGGAGTACAGAGCTAAACAGAGAATTCTAAACAGAGGAATCTTGAAAGGCTGAAAAACACTTAAAGAAGTATTCAGTATCCTCAGTTATCAGGGAAATGCAAATCAAAACGACTCTGAGATGCCATCTTACACCCATCAGACTGGCTATGATTATTCCTTCTCAAGTTTCTGATGAGGATGAAGAACAGATCATTTAGTCTTACAATTAAGCTTAGTTGTTTAGCAGTTAAGATATTTTTAGGTCTAGAGAGATGTTTTAAGTTGATAGAGATGAAATATGATAGATATTGATTTACATTAAGAGATTTATAATCACCGAGATAGGAAATAAGTTTTCTTAAAGGTTACCAAATACAAATAGCCAAACCACTATGAATGTAACATTAGTATAATTCCTGATTGTTTCATGGTTATTCTTGCTATATGTAATTTATTTTATACATGTATAATAATATAAATGTATAAATGAAAATATTAAGAAAAATCCCCTCAGGTGACGGCACTTGCTGGCAAGGATATGAAGAAAGGAGAACATTCTTCCATTGCTGGTGAGAGTGCAAACTTGTACAACTACTTTGGAAACCAATCTGGTGTTTTCTCAGGAAATTGGGAATAGTTCTACCTCAAGACCCAACTATACCATTCCTGGGCATATACCCAAAAGATGCTCCATCATAACCACAGGGACACTTGCTCACCTATGTTCATAGCAGTTTTATTTGTAAAATTCAGAAATGAGAAACAACCTAGATATTCCTCAACTGAAGAATGGACAAAGAAAATTTGGTACTTTTACACAATGGAATATTACCACATGATTAAAAACAAGGACACCTTAAAATTTGCAGGAAAAAGAATGGAACTAGCAAAATGATATTGAGTGTGGTACCCAAACCTGAAAGTACATGCAAGATATGTATTCATAACTGGATTTGAGCCATGAAGTACAGGATAACCATGCTACAATCCACAGACCAAAAGAAGGTAAGTTACAATGAGGGCAAAGGAAGATGCTTGAATCCCACTAAGAAGAGGAAATAAAATAGGCATTGGAGGTGGATGGAATTAGGGAATTGTGTAAAAGAGGGCATGGGGAAGGGAACAGAGTTAGGGATTAGGAGTAGGGAGGTAGGGAGAGCAAAGGAAAGAGAGCCAGGTGAGAGAATAGAAATCAGAGGTAGGTGTGGGACATCTCTGGAACTTCTCAGAGACCCAGGATAGGAGAGGGCCCAGGAAATCTATGGGAGTTACATTAAGCTGAGACTCCTAGCAGCAGGGCTTATGGAGCATTAAGTGACTACCTCCTATAGCTAGGCAGGACTTCCAGGGAAGGGATAAGGATACCAACCCATCTACCAAACTTTTGACCCAAAATGTGTCCTGCCTACTAGATGTGCAGAGACAAAGATGAAGCATAGACTGAGGGAATAGGCAATCAAAGAAAGACCCTACTTGAGACCAATCCCATGGGTTAGATCCAATCCCTGACACTACTAATGCTTCTTTACAATGCTCATAGACAGAACCTAACATAATTCCTTTGAGAGGCATCATCCAGTAGCTGATGGAAACAGATGCAGAGTCTCACAGCCAAACATTAGACAGAGCTCAGGGAGTCCTATGTAACAGCTGGAAAATTATTGAGGGAACCAGGGGCTAAAGGATTCCACAAGAAACATACAGAATAAATTAATCTGGATCCTTTGGAGCCCATGGAGATTGCACAACCAACCAAAGACAGTGCATGAACTGGTCCTAGGTCATCTGCAAATATATAGCAGATGTACAACTTTGTCTTCATGAGGATCACCCAAGAACTGATGCCTGTGACTCTCATGCCTCCCTTGGTATCCTCTTTCCCTAACTGGCCTACAATACCTACCCTCAGTGGGAGAGGATGTGCCTAGTCCTGCAGCAACTTAATGTGGCTGGGTGAGTTGGTTCCTATGTGGGACCACTGAGAAGAATAGGAGAGTATGGGAGGGAGAGGAATACAATTGAGTGCCTTGAAGGGCTGTAATCAAGATGTAAAGTCAATAAATAATTATAAATGAATTTTCAATGAAAATTTTGAAAACAATGGCATCTCCACCACTCATCTCAAAAAACAGCAAAAGACAAAAGGCAAAAGGCTTCAAAATAAGACCAGATACATTGAATCTGATTTAAAATAAAGTAGAAAATAACCTTGAATCATTAGCACAGGAAAAAACTTTCTGAAAAGAACACTGTTAGTATAGGGACTAAGACCAACAATTGATAAATGGGACCTCTTAAACTGCAATGCTTTTGAGTGGCAAAGGACACCATTATTAGAACAAAGTGGCGGCCTTCAAAGGGGGAAAAGGTTTTCCAACTATACATCTGATAGTGGGCTAAAATAGAAATATATAAATAATTTTAAAGACTGGGTATCAAGAAAACAACCCAATTTTTAAATGGGGTACATTTTTAAACTGAATTCTCAATAGAGGGAAATAACATCGCTGAGAAGCACATAAGAATGCACTCGGGAGGTAGAAGCAGGTGGATCACTGTGAGTTCGAGTCCAACCTGGTCTACAAAGTGAGTTGAGTCCAGGACAGCCAAGGCTACACAGAGAAACCCAGTCTCGAAGAAAAAAAAGTTCAAAATTCTTAGTCATCAGGTTGAGGCAAATCAAAAATACTTTGAGATTTCATATTACATCTGTCAGACTGGCTATAAAAAAATGACAGTTCATGCTGGTGCAAATGAGAAGTAAGAAGAATAGCCATCCATTGCTGGTGAGAGTCCAAATTCATACAGCCACTATGGAAATCAGTGAGGCAGTGCCTCAAGAAGATAAGAATCAGTCTCCCTCAACATCCTGCTACACTACTCTTTGGCATCTACCTGAAGGATGTTTCTTCCAACTACTGAGACACTTGTTCATCCATGGTCATGATGTTGTATTCATAACAGTCAGAAATTGGAAAAACCTAGATGTCCACTACAAATGAATGGAAAAAGAAAATATGGTATATCTACACAATTAAATATTATTTGTCTGTTTAAAAATAATTAACTAGTGAAATGACCAGTTAAATGAAGGGAACTAGAAAAAAATCATTTGTTGTGGTAACCCAGAACAACAAAACACACACACACACACACTCACACACACTCACATGTGCATGTGCACACACACAAAGACACACACTACAATTTCATTCATATGTGGATTTTATCTCTTAAGTCAAAGATAAGCAACTTACCATATGTAGAACCCCAGAGGTTAAGGTATAAAGTAAATATTTGACTGGTAGGAGGGACAAATCTCCTTAGGAATGAAAAATAGAGTAGATAGTTATAAATGGATGAAGAGTACTGGAAGAAGAGGATTAAACCTGGAGTGGGAAGGAAAAGGAAAATAAGGGAGAGAATAAACCCAGGAACAGCTACAGTTATGGGTTAATTGAGGGGCCATATGCAAACCTAACATAGTAGGAGCTTCCTAAATCATAAAATAACAATGGTTACAGAGCCAAAACTGAACATCTCTCATCACTGTACTGGAAGGTACTGTACACCAAACTGAAACATGAATACCAACTCAGCTACAAACCCTTCAATCTATAATGGTACTCTGCCACCAGGATATTCTAGAGCAATGGTGGCCTAAAGCTTGTGGGGCTATCCAACCAATATCTGATTTGATTTAAGGCTCAATCCATGGGTTGGAACCAATATTTGATGTTACTTTGGTGACCAAGATCCTGAGACTAAATAGTTCAGGAGCCTAGAGGAGAACCACACACTGTCCTGCAAAAGGAATGTATCAGTAAAATGACTTCTAATGACATTCTTCCTTGCTCAACTGTCATCAGAGAATCTTCCTCTGCTGCAGGTGGGAACAAATACAAAGACCCACAGTCAGAAAATACACAAAGAATAAGAGACCTCAGAACAGCCAATCCTAAATGGGATGTCTCCATCAAATCTCCATCTCACATCATATATCAGAGAACTCTGGGGAAGTAGAGGCCAAAGGGGTATAAGAGCCATAGGAGATAGAATACACAAAGGATACAGACCTTCTCCATTCCTAACTTAGAAGCTATCTCCAACTGATAGCCATATGCAAATAAAAATTAGTTTTCTGCAAGGCAGTCTCACTGGGCAAACTATCCTGAAGGGTAGTTTACACGCCCAGCAGTAGATGGACAACAGAAAATGAAGTCAATGGCATCTTGGGTGTGCTTTGTCTCATAATGTCACATCGGAGCTTTATTATTTACTTATTTGTTTTTTACTATTGTTATTAGTACAGTTCTGTGTATATATTATGGCTTCCCATTTACTGTTTTTATGGCATTCTTGAGCATACAAATGAATGGGTCTCTGCATTGATATCTGTTTCTTGTGGCTTTTCTTGGGATCATTTTCCTTCTGTTTATTTATTGTGTCTTGTTGCAGTGTATTTTTTTGTTTTACCATACTATATTATATTTTATTGTATGATTATCCCTTAGATATTTTCTGTTATGAGAAACACAAAGGAGGTGACTCTGGAGTAGAGGGGATGTTGGGAGGAACTGTAAGGAATAGATGAAAGGGAAACAATAATGAGAATTTATTGTTTGAAGAAAACTGTTTTCAATAAAAGAAAAATTATGCAAATACAAACAATAGGTCTCTCTATCTCCCTCTCTGTCTCTTTCTCTGTCTCTCTGTCTCTGTCTCTGCCTCTCTCTCTCTCTCTCTCTCTCTCTCTCTCTCTCTCTCTCTCTCTCTCTCTCTCTGCCCCCTCTCTCTTTCTTTCCTTTACTGCACAGTAACAGTAATTTTGAGTTATATATCAATAGGTTCTCTGTCAGCAGCCATTATAAGGCAGTCTCCAGTTCTCAGGGAGAATGCACTAAGAATGTGTTAACTTTTTACATACTATGTGAAGAAATTCATTTAAGAACATATCACTAGTAACAAAAATATCTACAATATAATTTACAAATTTATAGTTTCTCCTTATTGTCAGATCCATTATTTTTTTCCTCAGCATCTTTTATAATATAAATTTAAAAATATACTTGGTGAATTTTTAAAAAGGCATGCAGCCAAATAACAAGTACCATTATTATTATTATTATATGGTTAGAACTAATTGTAATTCAGCTAGATACTTTTCTCAAGATTAGTTCTACTCCTGAAGCTACAGTTTTCTCAGCAAATGCTTTCATATTCTTAAGAATAATTTATCCACCTTCTGCTGTTGCATGATATTTCTTTCTTATTTGTGTAGCAAGGGCTTAACAAAGGCTTTTATGATCCATTATTTTTATCTAGATTCAAAAACTTTAAAGGAAGGTTTGATGTTAATTATTTTATATAAAACTTTCTGTGCCATAAATTTGGTATCCTGTATAGATACTTTTCATCTCTATAAAGGTATAAAAGCTGAAATTACAAAGGTGTGTTGATATGCTTGTGACTTATTAGAATCTATTGATCAAGAACTAATCTCAAAACACCACATAAGTACATGTGGAATGGAATTTGTGTTATTACTAATAATATTATAGCCAAATACTGCTTTTAAATTTATTCTTATTAGTCAAATAACATGAAAAAGACACTGAGATCTCTGAGAAGAGGTCTTGCCTCTGTATTTCCCTCTCCTAAATCTGTGCTTCTTTTCATTTTATGATTTTCAACTTCATCCACATGGACTATCTTTAAAAATAATGAATGTAGTCATATCAGTTTTTTTCCGGTAATGTTAAGAATCTTCCCAAGGGTCTTTCCAAACATGTGGAAACTTCACCATTGGCTCTCATGTCAATGTGTTAAAAATACACAGTTCTCCAACTTATTTTCAGTATCTTATGACAAGACATTTTGATGAAATACATGATATCTTTGTACAGAGTCATTTTTCTGGTCCCCAAGCCTGGCCATGATTCTCAGTCATGGTTCCTAAAAGTGGAGCCAATTTTCCTGCATTTGTATTTTTTAGAGATTGAAGCTACTGAGAAAATGGCTATCCAAATGCATTTCTCACAATTAAAGATTAACAATTATTTTGGATGTCCAAGTCACCTTTATTTATTTTACCTTTTATTTTAAATATTTTCCATTATCATTGATATATATATATATATAATCACTACCTACAGCAAGAAGAATCACAAAGCAATCAGGAATTATATAAATGTTACATTCATAGTGTTTTGACTATTTGAATTTGGCACCCTCAACTTAGTGCCTTATTGTTACTCACAAGGTTATTTTTTAATTCACTGGTATAGAATTTTGTACATAGATGCAAAATAAGTTTAATTTTAGATACAATGGTATATAATTCAAATTTAAGATTATTCTTCACACATTATATATTTCTACTCTAATATAAGGTGTTGTACCCATATGACTGAATTTGAAAGTGCTATTGCAGGCTGTTTAGGATAAATAAGTTATACAAGTTAATTGATAATTGATAAAATCATGGTCATATCAATTACTAGTCTATTTTATCACAAGAATATATATCCTAGGTATAACAGAGAGATATTATTCTATAGAATATGAAGTAAAATAGTAAGATAAGGTCTTCAAAAACCTCAAAGACATACAGAATATGGCATTTTAAGATGTTTTTATTCCTGCTATATGTAGTTTATTTTACCCATGTGTAATAATATACATGTATATGTTTAAAAAAAGAAACATAATAAAATTTAAAAGATGTTTTTATTACTTTAAATATTCATTAACAATAAAGCAGGTTAACTCCTGGCAACACCCAGCCTACCTCAAAGAAGATGATGAACATCAAAGTACCTCCTTATGGAGATAGCTTCAAATGTGACAAACCAGCCCCTGATCAAAATGTCCTCATTTATACCAGAGACAGAATTTTGCCAAAAAATGAGCAAGCTTGGATGCAGGAAGCGTTGATGGCCAAACTGCAAAGACAGGGTATACATGTCCTTAATAGTTCTTGTCTCACAAATATGTCTGTCAGATATATTGGGCAAAGTCACTTTTAAATGCAAGCAACTCCATTTATTCATTAATTGTCTGATCCTTCTTTTATTTCTAAATTTAGATTCATTTAGCCTAGGCAAGAATCAGAATTGTTGATTATTTGGTAGAGCAAAGCCTAAGTAGAAAGTTTTCATTAGTATATCTCCTTATGCAAAGATTTTTTGGCATGCTAAAGTCTGGAGCGACTTAGTGTCCATCTATTTTCTTCCAACCTTGTTTAAGGGAGACACTGATTATTGTTGTCACAACCTCGCCATAGCCCTTTGGTACTTTCAGTTAAAGTAATCATTAAACTGTTATTTAAAAAGTGGGTGTTTTCTGCTCAGTTTTTCTAAAATAATTTATTTATAGTTTTGAGTGACCTGTGTAGTTAGTTGTAGACAACTTTTATCTTCTACAAAGCTGAAAATTTAATTTGTCCATATTCTCTGTAATGTTAACCAATGAGTGCCTATTGGCTTTCTGCTAATATTGTCTCTAAAATATATTTTATTCTCATGATTTAATTGTCATCTCTGAAGTTTATTGCCTCTGTTTCCTAACCTAAAGCCTAGTCCTGGAAGCTTCTAGCCTCTAATCTTGGCATAGAATGCATTCATCCTCTGAGACTTACTGCTGAATAAGCTCACCCTTTCTAGCTCTTTCTGACCTCTGGCTGGCTAGCTTTAACCCAGGTGTCTGGCTCATACTCTTCTCCAAACTGAGTGATTCAAACTGCCTCTCTTGGCTTCTGAGTTAACTGCTCTGCTTGGCCTCAAACTAATTCTAGCAGTCTGTTGCAAGTTGTTCTCTTCTCATTCTGTCTTCTCTGTCTTCACTAGTGTGTCTAGCTTGTTCTCTCTAAAACTCACCTCTGTACAGCTCTCCCTGTTAATACTGCCTCTGATTTCCAGGAACTGAACTGCCATGAACTCAACTCCACTACACTGCTTCTCAACTCAGTAACTCAACTGAACTGACTGAACAGCACTGACTAGAACTCAGAGATCTTCTTGCCTCTGTCTCCTGAGTGCTGGGATTAAAGGATAAAATCCATCATGCCTGGATTTAAGCTTTTCTTTACCTGCTCTATATCTGTTGGTCTCTTTCTTCTGGGATTAAAGGTGTGTATGTATTACAGCCTGATCACACAGACCTAGAAGGTATTTGAATGTTTTTTCTTTCCAGAGTAGCCATATTCTTTTTTAAAATTCCTCTACATTTGTCTGATTTTTGATAGCTATTTTTAAGTAGATATATGATCTAAGTATATTTCTATATGTGTTGGTCATATTTTTACATTCTAAGCTGCCTTGACCTATTTAAAACAGATGATTACCAAACCACACATCTTGTTCAGAATTGCTTTCTTTTGGGGCATTCTGTTGAACAACACAGAGTTTTAGGTTACTACAAGATTTCTAGGTTTGTGAAAGGAAAAACACTGGGAGTTAAGGTGCTTAGCATCATCAATCAAAAGATAATGAGAAAAACAAAACTGTCATATAGATATATGTAAAAATAATAAATTAACAAGTAAACAATTATACAGTAAATGTATAACTAGTAACTGAAATATAAATATTTCCGTAGAATTGTTTTCTTATAACCTAACTTCAGTCACTAATGGTTAGCTATAAAGGTAGCTTGTGGAAATATTAAAATATGACTTAAAATTTGTGTCCTATCCATGACTTACTTACTAGAAGTAAAAAAGAGCAAGCGTTATATGGGAGATATATATATATATATATATATATATATATATATATATATATATATATATATAATGTTGGAACTAGAAGAAATTAGTTACAATGCTCTAAAAAGTGTAAACTTCAGTTTATAAATTCAGGTAGACAGGAAGTATCTTATTACCTCCTTTAAAAATTCTAACACAAATCTTTTATTATTTGGACATTTTTACATCAATTATTCTTGAGAAAAGGCCCTCTTTCCTAGAAAGCTTTATGAATTCTTCTCCTTGGGGACCACAAAGTCCTAGTCCACCTTCCTCAAACAGATTTCCACTAGATAATTCTGCATTTCCACCTGTGGCATCTTACACGGTGGCCCCTTTAGATTTATCAGCAATAGTTTTTCTTGTGAGCCACCCATTGCAGGGGCTCTAACAGCTTTCAATTACCAAAGCTGTTATTTCCACAAAGCTCACATGTCTTAGGAGCCTATACCTCTTTTACCATACCTCAATTTCAGGGATATCTTCCCCTTGCTTCTTCTTGCTTGCTGAAAAAAATAAATTTCTTCTTCCCCTTTAGAGTATACTTGGGATAATCTCTTTAAGAAGTTCAGACTATTTTGAGAATCACTGAGAAATGTTCATTCTCAGAAGCTTCTGCTTTAACGCTGACCCAAATCCCTAAGCAAAAAATAACCTCAATCAAAAGGATGGAGGGAGTCAGTTCAGAGTAGCAAATCCAATTTCACATTATAATAAATTAGCGCACTGTAAGTATATCTGGGATGTCTAATTATATTGGGAGAAATCCCTAATCAAGTTGATTCTGAAACACAAATAGGTGCTTAGCAAAAGTGGTCATACTTGTATCTTGATATAAATTCTCTTGAGGAGGGTATATGGTTCGTTGACATTTCTTGAAGGCACACACACACACACACACACACACACACACACACACACACACACACACACACACAAAATATCTGCAAGCTTCTGTTTACCATAAGTGGTAGAGTATGAGTGTGAAGTGTAGCATTATGGGACAAGCATGAGCATAAGTCTATAATGCAGCTATAGGCTTAGTGTTCCCAGTCATTTGCAAGATGATTAGGCCATTTTGAAATAGTCAAAAACAGTGTTGAATATGTCATAAATTAAAAAGCCACCGTTTACTTCCCTTTAATTCTAGATTAGGTGTGATTCATATTTTTATTAATCATTGCTATTATTAATGATTAATAATTAATACTTACTTGAGGGTTATGTTGATCAGCCTACACAGTTAACATTTAGCTAAGTTTACCTATATCCTTGCTTTGTAGTCTGAATTCACTTGCAGTGCTTGATATTTATATTTTAGTAGACATGAAAATATTAAATCTCAGTGGAGAAGGGACATTTGCATTCATGACAGTCATTTTGAATTTTCAAAATTAATCTTACTTATTATGATGAACAATGAATTGACTCCTGCAGAATCACTAAATATCACAATAAACTTAATCATTTGGGATTTTTCAAATTTTTATATATACTAGCTTCAGAAGAGGAAAGTGTAATTATCTTTGCTAATTCCTTAGTCTCTTTCCAGATTACTCTGTAAAACATCCAAGCTCATTTTATATCCTTGTTACCCAGATTACAAAGGATATTTTGATCATAGAATGAGCACCTTTTTTAAAACCACAAACATCACCTATTACATAATCATTTATTCAATGTATTCTCCAGAAACAAGTTCTTAAGCCTATGAATCATTTGATTAATTGATCTCAATAGAGCTCTTAATTATACCATCTTTAAATTAATGTTACTCTCTAACTAGGATATTTGAGACTACCTTAAGAGCATTGATTCTGCTGTTTCCTTTTGTTTCTCCTTTTTCTCGCCCTCCATCATCTACTTATTTTCCCCACTATGTTTGTTAGTTAACTTTAATCCAGAATTTGGTAAGTCTTTTGATATATCTTACAGGGAAGGGTTTGGTTCTGTCTCCATCTCTTGTTTCCTTTCAAATGCTACTTAAATTTGGTTTGATGTATACTTCCCACCAAGCTTATGTACGCATCAGTATTTGACATTCCAGACAGCCTTTTCCCCAAGTGAACACCAGAGAACCCTAAGTGAAAGGCTGCCCGAACATTAATGTGCTCTTGTTTTCAAACCATGTTAACATGTTTGATGAGTATTTAGATTCAAAATATTTACCATACAAGGTAAACATATGTATCCCCTGATTTAAAATATGTAATTCGTATCACTTACTACCTGAGTGCCAGTTCATTATCTTTTATATAGAGAAGACATTTTTTCAAATAGCATTTAATGACAACTACAGTTTTAGTGATCCGATATAATTAAAAAAAAAAAAAAAGAACGATGAAATCAGATTACCTCTTTTTTTTATCTTTTGTTAATCATGTCACAGTACATTTTTTCTTTTATCACTATGCAGGGCTGAGAAGAAAAGATAGTTACACTGTGTAAAACAGGGATGAGGCGAAAGCCTTGATGAGTGCTGTGGGTGCCACAGCTACACAGCCATGCTGCTTTCTTAAGTAGAAGGAGGTGAAAGCACTGCCATTGTGTGGTATCACTCAGCAGGTGCAAATGAAGTGCAAAATGAAAGATCCCAACCCACACAAGATACAGAGCAGAACCAGGTAGCACTATGTAGTCTCTGCTGTGCTGGGCTATTCACTGTCACTGATAATTCAACTCCAGCCAGACAGGTGTCCTAAATCCTTGACTCTGCTGCCTTCAAGACAAATTGTGTTTCACTCTGTACTGCTTTTTTAAAATGTTGGTTCTTCTTTAGGATTCTGTTTTATTTTTTATTTAATTAATTTATTCAGATTATATTTCAATTGTTATCCCATCACTTGTATCCTCCTGTCCCTCACTTGCTCCCACTTTCACCCTATTCCCCTCCTCTAGGTCTATGACAAAAGGGGGCCTCCTCCCCCACCATATGGTCACAGCCTATCAGGTCTCATCTTGGTACCCAGCTTATGTTTTCTCTGAGTGCCACCAGGCCTCCCAAGCAAGGGGAAATGGTCAAATATGGGGCATGAGAGTTCATGTCGGAGTCAGTTCCCGCTCTCCACACAACTGTGGATAATGTCCTGTCCATTGGCTAGATCTGAATAGGGGTTCAACGTTTACTGCATGTATTGTCCTTGGTTGATGCAGGTGTTTGAGCAGACCCCCCAGGTCCAGATCTGCCCATCATGATGTTCTTCTTGTGTATTTCTAGGACCATCTGGATCCTTCTATTTCCCCATTCTCCCACACTTCTCTCACCTAGAGTCCCAAGAGGAAGTCCCTGCATCTATCCTAATCTCCTGTAAGTGAAGACTTTCATGGGACATTCCTTTGGGGCTAGTGTCTAATTTTGAGTGAGTATATACCATGTGAGTCTTTCTGGGTCTGGGTTAACTGACTCAGTATGATCCTTTCTAGTTCCATCCATTTGCCTGCAAATTTCGGGATTATTCCATAGTGTAAATGTGCCACAGTTTCTTTATCCATTCTTTGACTGAAGGACACTTAGGCTGTTTCCAGGTTCTGGCTATTATGAATAAGGCTGCTATGAACATGATTGAGCATATGTCCTTGTTGTGTGGTGGAGCACCTTTTGGGTATATTCCAAGGAGTGAAATAGCTGGATCTTGAGGTAACCTTATTCCCAGTTTTTTGAGAAAGCGTCAGATTGATTTCCAAACTGGTTGTACAAAATTTCATTCCCACCAGCAATGGAGTGTTCCTCTTTCTCCACATCCTCGCCAATATGTATTGTCACTTGAGTTTTTGATCTGAGCCGTTCTGATGGGAATAAGAGAATCTCAGAGTCGTTTTTGATTTGCATTTTTCTAATGACTAAGAACATTGATCATTTCTTTACGTGTTTCTCAGCTATTCAATATTCCTCTGTTGAGAATTCTCTGTTTAACTCTGAGCCCCATTTCTTAATTGGGTTATTTGGTTTGGTGGAGTTTAATTTCTTGAGCTCTTTATATAGTTTGGATATTAGACCTTTGTAAGATGTAGGGTTGGGGAAGATCTTTTCCCAGTCTGTAGGCTGTCGCTTTGTTCTGTTGACAGTGACTTCTGCCTTACAGAAGCTTCTCAGCCTCATGACATTCCTAGAAGGATGACAGTTGCTACTCACTTCCTAGTGATACAGACTCTTAATGACCAAATTTTGGTTTGTATTTATCCACAACTGTCATATTTTCTATGTCTGTGGAAGTTAGGCATTTTACTTACATCAAAACATATTTTGTAAGTATAAAACTATAAGTTCAGCATGATTTAGAAATTTTAATTTTTAAAATTTTTAGAATATCAACCATGAGTACTGTATTTACATCATTTCTTCCCCTAACACTATTTCTTTGCCTCCCTTCTCACTTTTAAATCCATGACTTCTTCTATAATCATTGTTCCATATGTATATCCACATGGATATGTAAATACAGCTATGAATCATGTTCTCTTGCTGTTTTCCATCCACTGACTCCTGAAACTCCTTTTCTGAGGATTATTATAGTTCCAAGAAGAAGAGTCTATGGAGACCCCCAACTGTGACCCTCTACATCATGTCTGTTGGTGGGTCTTTCCATCTGCTTCCATCTAATGCAAGAAGAAGCCTCTCTGATGATGACTGAACAAGGCACCAATCTATGAGTATAGCAGTACACAATTAGGAATCATTTCAGTTCATCTATCCATCTATCTATCTATCAGCTGTCAGTTTATTTATTTATTTATTTTAAACCAGTTTTGTTTTGTACTACCCTAGGTCTCTGTGGTAGGAATATAATTCATGCATAGAAATAGCAAGCCAATAGCCATTATTATGTAAAATTAATACATGTTAATAAAAACATAAAAATATAACAAATACATATGATAGGCAAATGTATATTATTTTCAGTCATGAGATCACTTAATAGGAATTTCATCCTTCCTTGATAATTTCAAGAACCTAATATTACTATCAAAGTACATATGTACTATCAGATATATTTAGTATATATCTTAGCTTTGCATACATGAAATGCATGTATGTGCATTTATACATATATATTTCTTCAATGAGACTACCTGATTGTGGATTAATCCACAGTTAAAGCTCCATTGTATATATATGTAGTAATATAAATGTATATGTAAAAATAAAAAATATTTAATAATAATAACTAAAAATATTTTTTAAAACAGAATAATCATTTTAGGATGTCTAGACGCAGCTGTATGGTGTGTTCTCTTTCTTCTGCCTAAGAATGCTAGAATTACTAAGTTGTGTGAAAATACTGACAAGATTTTAATTGGAATATTTCTATGAATTGATAGATAACTTATATCACTAGAATTTTTATATATTCCCACATTGTTTATTTGTGGTTTCCTTTATATCTTTAATGGCTATGGTGCTTTATGGAACTCCTGAGTGGGGTCTGTGATTCTTGTGCCTGTTCTTGGGTTTTGACAGTTTTGTATAGTCTAATTATACTTGATTTAATCATGTTTTATTGTTATCTTTTACAAGCCGGCTTTTCTTCTAATGAGATCCAGAAAAAAAGTGGATTCCAAGAGGAGGGGAGACACTGGAAAGGAAAATAATAATATATTCAAGAATAAAATTTCTATTACAAATATATTCACATTGTTATATAATTCCCAGAAGGAGCCAAATTTGTGATTTCAGAAGAAGAGAAGAGCAAAGATAGAAACCTTATACTTTGAAGAAATCAAAATGTCCTTATAATGAAAATAGACCAATTGTGAAGGAATTAGATCAAGTTTTTATAGAATAAACATTTTGAGCCATCTGTAAGGCCAAACACAATATTACATACATTCAAACATTTGTCATGAGGAAAACACATAAGTGAAAGAATACAAACCAGGCAGAAAATATTTAAAAGTGCAATAGAAATTCTAGATAAGGAATCGTAGAGAAATTTGAGGACAGCCTACATGAATTGAACAGGTTACCTTCTTTATGCTTTTACATTATTTCTCTAGCACTCTCATTACATGAGCTTTTGAATTCCTATTCTACCATAGACATTAATGTAGAAATTCTTAGTAAATATTTGTAGGGTACAATAAAAGAACTATAATTAGTTTGCTTAATGACAAAAGTAACTATTAAGATGATAATCAGGATTTCATATACAGCAGTAAAAGCTGTATAACAAAGTTATATTAAATTCTCTATATAATGATGATTACAATAATATTGTACTACATCACATAAAAAACTCAAGTATAAAAACTGAGTTATTTTTATATAAGTTGTAAATAGAATGATGTTTATCCAAAGCCAGGGAGTAAGGATGAAAAATCGAGAAAGTTGATAAATATTATTAGCGAAGAGCTTGAAATGACTAAGATCCGATGTGTTCTTGCACAGTAGGATGAAAATAAATATAATATGTAATATAATATAAATATAATAATGTACTGTACACTTCAGATAGCTAAGACCATTTTGAAAGTTTTTGCCACAAAAAGATGATTAATATTTTTTGGATATTGGTATACTTAAACTTATTTAAACACTACATGATGCTTTCTGGTATCTAAATATTAAGTAGTAGACACATTGATATATTAAATTATTATTTTAAGTATCCTTTTGAAACTCATCTGAAAGGTATTCAGAGAGGAAATGAAGTACAAATAAATACATAATATTAAACTTCTGTCTCTAGTGACACAGCAATTAACCATGGTTGCTCACGTAACAGGATCTAACATTATTCAGGACAGAGATCTCCGATCACATCTGTCAGAGTGTTTCTTTTTCCTTTTTCTGTTTATCCTTCCTTCATACAATCCGTCCCTCCACTCCTCCCAGCTCTCCCCAACCACTCCTCCCCTCTCCCATGAATCCACTCCTCCTCCACATCCCTTCAGAAAAGAGCAAGCCTCAAAGAGATAGCAACCAAACACAGCATAAAAGTAACAGTAAGACTACACACAAGCCTTCACATGAAGGCTAGAAAAAACAACCCAGTAGAAGCACAAGGGTTCCCCAAGCTCCATGTAATGTTTGGCTGTAGGTGTCTATCTGCTCTGATCAGCTGCTGGAGGAGCCCTCTGTGATGATAATTGGGCTATGCATGAATCTTATAAGTATAGCAAAATATCATTAGGTGTTACTTAGTTGACTTTGGTTTTTCAGCCGTTAATGTTTGGTTCTACCCTAGATCTCTGGGCTATCAAGCCTCTGGTTCCTGACCATCCAGACACTGTTGTTGGCTCCTTCTTTTTCTATATTAAGTTTATTGAGATAGGTGAACTCATCTTCATTGTATGTAGAGCCATCTAATAGCTTCTGTTTCTGCATTGTCTAAAATGAGAGTGAGACTGAGTAGTAGCATCCATTGCCCTATGCTTCCTCGTGGGTGTACAATGTGATCTGCTGCCTCAAGCTATTGCCGCCATGATATCCTGTCATGAGAAACTGCACCTTAAATTTAAGGTAAAATAAACACTTTGAGTTGTTTTTGTAAGATATTTTGCTGAAACAATAAGAACATTAACTGGTTCTTTAGGTAGAATAAAAGTTAACTAATGAGTTAAAAACCATGAGAGCAACAAGATGTCTCCATGAGTGTCTGCAGGCCTAGTTGCCTGAGATTCCGCCCAGGCACCACAAGGGGGCTGGAGAGCATGGATGCTGCAACAGTGTCCTCTATCCACCACATTTTCACATAAGCACACATGCACATGAACACACATAGACTTATAATAAATAAAATTAAATTAAGAGAAAACATAAAGTCTTATCTATAAATGATAGAAATAGTATGTTAAATATTATTATGTAGTATATATAAATTACATTAGACCTAGAAAGGCCCATGTCTGAGAAAAATAAAAAGGTAGATGAAGACAATACATAGGATTTTAAAAATTATATGTATGTCCACAATTAGATGAATAAATGACTTGCTTGATGGTCAGAAGAAAATGACTTGCTCTAATAGATACACAGGGAATAATTTGAGAATAAAATTCAGAGGAGTAAAATAAAGTTTTAATTTCAGAGAAAGACAGAGTAATGCACCTGTACAGTGATGAATTTTCAGGGACATTAATTCTTTTTTTTAATAATTTTTTAAATTTATTTTTTATTTATTTTTATTTTTTATTTTATTTTTTCCTTTTTTTATTAATTTATTCTTGTTACATCTCAATGGTTATCCCATCCCTTGTATCCTCCCATTCTTCCCTCCCTCCCATTTTCCCCTTATTCCCCTCCCCTATGACTGTTCCTGAGGGGGATTACCTCCCCCTGTATATGCTCATAGGGTATCAAGTCTCTTCTTGGTAACCTGCTGTCCTTCCTCTGAGTGCCACCAGGTCTCCCCCTCCAGGGGACATGGTCAAGGTGGGGCACCAGAGTATGTGAGAAAGTCATATCCCACTCTCCACTCTACTGTGGAGAATGTTCTGACCATTGGCTAGATCTGGGTAAGGGTTTAAAGTTTTACTGCCTGTATTGTCCTTGGCTGGTGCCTTAGTTTGAGCGGGACCCCTGGGCCCAAATCTGCCTATCATAATGTTCTACTTGTAGGTTTCTAGGACCCTCTGGATCCTTCTACTTTGCCTTTCTCCCATGCTTCTCTCATCTAGAGTCCCAATAGAATGTCCTCCCCTCTGTCTCAGTTTCCTGGTAAGTGAAGGCTTTTGTGGGACCTGCCCCTTGGGCTAATATGGAGATATAAGTGAGTATATACCATTTGAGTCTTTCTGCTTCTGGGTTAACTCACTCATTATAGTCATTTCTAGCTCAATCCATTTATCCACAAATTTCGGGAATTCCTTGTTCTTTATAGCTGAGTAGTATTCCATAGTGTATATGTACCACAGTTTCTTTATCCATTCTTCTACTGAGGGACACTTAGGCTGTTTCCATGTTCTGACTATTAAGAATAATGCTGCTATGAATATGGTTGAGCAAATTTTCTTGTTGTGTGCTGGAGCATCTTCTGGGTATATTCCAAGGAGTGGAATAGCTAGGTCTTGAGGAAGCCCTATTCCCATTTTTTCTGAGAGAGCACCAGATAGATTTCCAAAGTGGCTGTACTAGTTTGCATTCCCACCAGCAATGAAGGAGTGTTCCTCTCTCCCCACATCCTCGCCAGCATGTGGTGTCGCTTGAATTTTTGATCTTAGCCATTCTGATGGGTGTAAGATGGAATCTCAGCGTTGTTTTGATTTGCATTTCCCTGATGATTAAGGAGGTTGAGCATTTCTTTAAGTGTTTCTCAGCCATTTGATATTCCTCTGTTGAGAATTCTCTGTTTAGTTCCAAGCCCCATTTCTCAATTGGGTTATTTGGTTTGGTGGTGTTTAATTTCTTGAGTTCTTTATATATTTTGGATATTAGACCTTCAGGGACATTAATTCTTAAACATTAGCTAATAGGTATTTTTCATTTACATATCAAATGTGTTATTTTCAAGCCTAAAACCAGGTTAAAAATTACTGAAGTAACCAGATAACTATCAAAGCTCAATTAAGAGAAAATGTTAAATAAAAAGCATATAATGGGAAAATAATTATCTTTGTGGTATTAAAAATAAAAATAGGACTTGTTTGGTGGTGATGCTTACAGTAGCATCTTGAAAGAAAATGAAAGAATACATCATGATCGATTTTAGCCATTAAAAATTGTGAAATTGTTTTGCAAATGTCAAAGAAAATACAAATTTGCATGGAGAAATAGAGGCTGAATCTTTGTCAGTGATCTCCAATCACCTTCACATAAAGCAAGTCTGTTGCAACAATGTTCAGTACACAAGAATATGTTTCATGATTCAATTCAGTAAAGCAAGCTTTCAAAAAGCTAAACAAAGTGATTTGTCTCCATCTTGTGGCCATCTTGGATATAACAATGCTTCAACATTTATACTGCTATTCAGCCCAAAGGTTAGTTTTGCTTATTCTTTGAGAATTTCTCTTTTTTCCCAGATTTTTAAATTTTATTTTATTAATTTATTCATATTACATCTCAATGGTTATCCCTTCCATTGTATCCTCCCTTTCCTCCCTCCCTCCTGCTTTTCCCCTACTCCCCTCCCCTATGACTGTGACTGAGGGGGACCTCCTCCCCCTGTATATGCTCATAGGGTATCAAGTCTGGAAGAAAGAAAATTTAAAAAATTTTTCTTTGAAAAGAAATGGAAGACCTGAAAGACAAGTTTTGTAAAATTCAATCAAAGAAGTTTCCCCTGAAACACTGGCGCTCTCAAAATCCATATGTACCTTTGTCTTAGAAGATGTTGAATGGATTCTTGAACTTACCTCGAAAATGATAGAGTTAAGAGAAATCCCATATTGAAGTTTCATTTAAATGAGACTTCATTCCCAAAGTCTGGGGACAACAGAAGATCCATGAATAGTTCTTATGCACACACAAAGCTGTGAGTCTCTTCTAGAGTCCAGCAAGAAAAACCAGATGGCATGGCATATCAATTCTATGTTGCTGTTTCCACCTTTGTTTCAGAAGAGATAGGAAGCTCAAGGAAATGGGAAAAGAAAAGTAAAAACATGAAAGGAGAACACTTCAGTTCTCATTCTTCTATTTGCAAATCCCCAAGTTGGTTAGATGAAACAAACTTGAACTAGATTCAATGTTGGACTACTAAATTGTACTAGCTATCATTAATTGAGGAATTATAGGTGGAACCTGAAATAATTTTGAAACTATTTGGAATAATGATCATATTTTCTCAAAACACAACTGAAAATATAAAGACTATGCTCCCTTTACAAGAAGTAATGATTGTTTGCTGAATTGGTGAGAAGTAAAAGGCAGAAACAGAGGGATTTTCTGAGTGACTATTATCTTTGATTAATTTTGAGATAGAGGTTCCACACTTTCTTTGGGGTATAAGAGATAGCATCATTAACCACCATCTTATTTGGTTCAATGTATTGATTCATGCCTTTTGAGGAAATGGTAAAGAACTACAATAAAAGCAGAAAAAGTAATTTTGAAAATTATCTTAGTCTGTTCTCATCATAGCAATACTTCCAATCTACAATCTGCCTTAATTTTCTTTTTTATTATTATTAATTTATTCATATTACATCTCAGTCGTTAGCCCATCCCTTGTATCCTCCCATCCCTCCCTCCCTCCCGCTTCCCCCCCTACTCCCTTCCCCTATGTCTGTGACTGAGGGGGCCCTCCTCCCCCTGTATTTGCTCATAGGGTATCAAGTCTCTCCTTGGTGACCTATTATCCTTCCTCTGAGTGCCACCAGGCATCTCCATCCAAGGGACATGTTCAAATATGGGGCACCAGAGTTTGTGTGAAAGTTAGATCTCCTTCTCCACTCAACAGTGGAGAATGTCCTGTCCATTGGCTAGTCTGGGTAGGGGTTCGAAGTTTACTGCTTTTATTTTCCTTGGCTGTTGCCATAGTTTGCGGAGGATCCCAGGGCCCAGACCTGCCTGTAGTTTTCCAGGACCCACTGGATCCTTCTATTTCTTCATTCTCCCAGGCTTCTCATGCCTACAGTCTCAATAGGATGACCTCCCCTCTTACCCACTTTCCTGGTAGGTACAGTTTTTCATGGGGACGTACACCTTGGACTAGTGTCTCGATATAAGTGAGTATATACCATTTAGCTCTTTTTGCTTCTGTGTGAACTCACTCATTATGATAATTTCTAGTTCAATCCATTTGTCCACAAATTTCGGAAATTCCTTGTTTTTAATAGCTGAGTAGTATTCCATAGTGTAGATGTACCACAGTTTCTTTATCCATTCTTCTACTGAGGGACACATAGGTTGTTTCCATGTTCTGGCTATTATGAATAAGTCTGCCTTAATTTTCAAACACTACTCAGCTGAATTTCTTCTCAATCTCAATGCTTATAAAGCTAGTCTCCTGGCATACTCAGGTAACGAAGTTTATTCCGTCTCAAGTCTCTGATGGAGTTGAAGACCAGGTAGCTTAGATTTATAATTAAGCTTAGTTGTTTAAAGGTTAAGATGTTTTTAGGTCTAGATAGATGTTTTAAGTTGATAATGACAAAGATGTGATGGAGACTGATTTACATTCAGAATTTTAAATGCACCAATATAGGAAAGATGTTTTCTTCAAGGCTGTCAAATACAAATATCCAAACAGTAAGAATGTAACATTTATATAATTCCTGATTGTGTCATGGTTCTTCTTGCTATAGGTAGCTTATTGTATATATGTGTAATAATATAAATGTATATATAAAAAATAAAAAATGTTTAATTAAAAAACAGTATCTGTTTCTTGTGGGGCTAGCTCTTTGGAAGCATCCATTCACATGTACAGACGTTGATTCAGAATGGAGATTCAATTGTTTAGAAAAGAAATATTCTTCTACACTAAAATGTTTCAAACCACCTCTATAAGTAATGAGAAAAATTGAACATTTTTGGCATCATAAGAATACTGATGTAAGCTCCTAGGTGTGCTCTTTCTCTTGCAACCCCATCCCCACCTGAAATCCCAGAGTCCAGCAGTCATCAAGAAAAAACAGAGCCTGACAACAGAGGCATGTCTGCCCATACCATCTGCACCAGCCTTTCATCCCCTGCCCCAGTGTGCACTGCTCCATATCTCCTGGGAATGCTCCATTTCCTGGGCCACATCTGCAGCTGCAGTCACAGAGACAGGCAAGCATCAGGGAACAACAGTCTCAGAAACCAGCAACTATCAGGGAGCAGCAGAGACAGACAATCATCAGTGTCCAACAGCTCCTCCCACCCCCCATTTCCTGAACACTATCTCCACCTGAAATCCCAGAGACCAGCAGCCAGTGGATACTAACAGTTCTTCCTGTATCTCCAGAGGCCTGATGCCACCCTGGACTACCAGCTCTACCTACAGTCATTGAGGCCTACTAATATTAGGAACGAACAGACTTACTAACACCAGGGTCAACCAGATGGCTAGAAGTCAGCATAAGGACACAAGCAACAAAACTCATTGCCACATGGCATCTCCAGAACCCAGCCATCCTGCTTCCCCAAGCTCTAAACACCTTAACACATTGAAGCACAAGAAAATGATCTTAAATCTGATCTTATGAAAATGATAGAGTTACTGAAACAAGAAACTAAATCTCTCAAAGAAATACAGAAAAATAATTTCAGACAGATGAAGGAATTCAATAATCCCTAAAAGAAATGCAGGAAAATAAACTCAAATGAGAGTAGGAACTGAATAAAGTTATTCAAAATCTAAAAATCGAAAGAGATGCAAAAAAGAAAACACAATCTGAGGCAACCCTGGAGATGGATTACAGTAAAAAAAAAAAAAAATCAACAGGATACAAGAGATGGAAGAGAAAATAGCAGGTGTAGAAGATACAATTAAAGAAATCAATACATCGGTAAAAGAAAATGTTAAATCTTAAAAGTTCCTGACAAAAAACATGCAAGAAATCTGGGGCACTATGAAAAGACCAAACCTAAGAAAAATATGAATAAAAGAAAATGATTCCCAGTGCCAAGGCCCAAAAGATATTCTCAACAAAAATCATAGAAGAAAGCTTCCCATAAGCATACAAGAGGCTTATAGAACACCAAATAGATTGGACCAGAAAAAAAAAAACACTCTTACCACATAACAATTAAAATACTAAATGTACAGAACAAAGAAATAATATTAAAAACTGCAAGAGAAAAGGGCTAAGTCACATATAAAAGCAAACCTATCAGAACTGCACCTGAATTATCAACAGAGACTATGAAAGCCAGAAGGACCTGGACAGATGTCACATAGACAATAGGAGACCACATATGTCAGCCCAGACTACTATACACAGGAAAACTTTCAATCACCATAGAACAACAACAAAGACAAACAAACAAACAAAAAAACCCAAGATATTTCATGACAAAACAAAGTTTAAACAGTACCTATCTACAAATCCAGACCAACAGAAGATAGAGAAGGAAGAGTCCAACCCAAGAAGGCTAACTACATCCAGAAAACACAGGAAGTAAATTAACCCACATCCATAAACACACACACACACACACACACACACACACACACACACACACACACACACACACATACTACTACTACTACCACTACAAGTACTACTACCACCACCACCAACATGGAGAAATTCAAAGCTTTCTAGAATTCAATGAAAATAAAGGCCCAACATATCCAAACTTATGGAACACAGTAAAAGCAGTGCCAAGAGGAAATTCACAGTGCTAAAGGCCTTCACAAAGAAACTGGAAGATCCAGTACTAGGAACTTAACTGTACACCTAAAAGTTCTAAAAGAAAAAGAAGCACTCACACAAAGAGGAGTAGAAAACAGGAAATCATAAAACCCAGTGTGGAAATCAATAAATTAGAAAGTAGAAAAAGAAAAAAAAAATAATGAAACCAAGAGCTGGTTCTTTGAGAAGAACAACATAATATAAAAATCCTTAGCCAATCTAACTAAAAGGCAGAGGGAGAGTATCCAAATTAACAATATCAGAAATGAAAGCAAGACTATAACAAGACAGTGAAGAAATTAAAAAAAAAAATCATTATGTCTTACTTCAAAAGCCTGTATTGCACAAAATGGGAAAATCTAAAAGAAATGAACAATTTTCTTGATAGATTTCACCTACCAAAGTTAAACTAAGATCAGGTAAACAGTTGAAAGAGTCCTAGAACCCCTAGGGAAATAGAAGCAGACATCAAAAGTCTCCCAACAGAAAAAAGCCTAGAGCCAGATGGTCTTAGCACAGAGTTAGACCAGATAGTCAAAGAAGATCTAATACCAATACTCCTCAAACTAGTCCACCAAATAAATAAATAAGAAAGAAAGAAAGAAAGAAAGAAAGAAAGAAGGAAGGAAAGAAAGAAAGAGGAAAGAAAAAAGAAAACCAGAGGAACATTAGCAAATTCATTCTATGAAGCCACGGTCACCTTGATACCTAAACCACACAAAACAAAGAAAGAGATTTCAGACCAATTTCACTCATGAATATTGATGATAAGTACTCAATAAAATACTCACAAACTGAATCCAAGAACATTTCAAATATATTATCCACCATGATCAAGTAGACTTCATCCCAGCAATATAGCGATAGTTCAACATACGAAAAGCCATAAAATTAATCAATCCTATAAACTAACCAAAAGGAAAAAAAAAAAGCACATGATTGTTGGTGTACTTTTAACCAACTATTTTTATTTTGAGTTCCTTAAATCTCTTTCTCCCTACTCCACCACGATCCCATCCAACACCCCAACACCAGGTAGGAGGAAAAGAAAGTTAAAGGGAAGAAAGGATGTAATTGTCCTTTGCTTATTCCTGCTGTTCAGGGCCCTCAGGTACTTTGGGGCAAGTCTAGACCTTGTTTCAGGATATCTCTAACCTCTTATCATCAGTCAAACTGCATCAACAGCAACCAGGAGCAGCAGGCAGGGGCAGGGGCGGGGGACAGCACCAGCAGCCTTCTTTCCCAGAGCCCCCAGTCTTTCTTTGGGCCTGACTTTTACCTCCACTGACAAAGACAATGCCCCTTCATGAGTTAGTTCACAGCTGACAATCATCACAGGAGTCCTCTCAGGAGGCAGTTATCTGCTGTGGACAAACTGGAGCAGCCTGCATATCCCACACCGGGGAGTAAAACAAAAACATGTTTACATATAAACTAAAACTTCCACAACATTTCCTCCATTTCTGTTTTTTTAAAAATGGTGTTTCCTTTACTTCTTTTTATAACTTGCTGATAACCCAGTATTGCCAGAAATGGCTCCTTGACTTCTCTGGCGGCACGTACCATATTACTCAGACTTAATGCACCGACCATTTTGAGCGCCGAGGCTTTTAGCAGTTACTGGGAAAGTTAATGGTGGTAATCTCTTAACTCAAGGCTGCTCCTCTGATAGCACAGTTTGTTCAAGATTAACCTTATTTCTTGAAACAGGATATTTTTCTTTAACTCTTTCTTCCTGTAGGGCCCTCTGCTCCTCCTGGTTTCTCAGCCTGCTCAGGGCCTGTGAAAACTTAAGACTGAAAGTGCATCAAGTAAGGCAGGCTGGCAATTGTGGGAAATGCCAGCTCTCAGTTACCAGGTGTTTTCCCTTTACCAACTGTGCTATTCGCTTTCCAAGCAATTCAACCTCTACCCACAATCTATGGGATTAGTGTAAGAGATTTATCTGAGGCCAGATCCAAAGCTGTGCCACATTCAATAGCACACATTAAGCCATCAATACCTAGTTTCCATCTTCCTGAAAGCTTGCTAACTGACCAAAGAAAGATGGCTCATATTGTTTGCTGCAGGGTCTGGAGCTAACCGGACCTTCCTTTGGTATCCCAATAGCAAGAGATTACCTCATAAGTCTCTCTTAGATAGGCAATCACTAAACTAATATTTTCCATTCCCACAGTGGCTACAATACTTTGGAAGTATTGGCATACTATTACCATCACTGCCACAACCTCCTTGTTCTCTCCTATGAGTACCGTTTTCTACAGAATTAATGTGCCTCTTATTTTGAGCTCTGGAGGTTTTAACCTTACTACTTCTTTGTAAATGACCAAATTTACCACAATTAAAGCACCGGGTGTTTTGATATCTGAGACCTCTAGCTACAGCTCATCCTATAATATTGATTTTATACTTCTGAAAACTAATATTAACTGTCTTTCTTATCCGTCTGTCTAATGGGGCTGCTCACATTTTTAATGGTCTAATTGCTTTCTTACATTCACTGTTTGCATTTTCATTTGCCATGATCAGTGTCCATGCCTGTCTGGTCTTAGGATCTTGTATGGCTCCATTTGGCCTTAACCCAA
The DNA here is from genome assembly GCF_964271855.1 of Acomys minous. Lineage (NCBI taxonomy): Eukaryota > Metazoa > Chordata > Mammalia > Rodentia > Muridae > Acomys > Acomys minous. Next base: position 65,472,095 of record NC_140489.1, on the reverse strand, counting down.
TCTCTGTAAGAATTCTGTGAAGGCTTCTCCAGGGCCTTGACATACCTTAGTAAATGAGGTGTTGTTGTATCAGACTCTTCAACCATGTCCCAATCTCTTAAGGCTACAAGACAACATTGTTCAATTACTACATCTTCAGACTGGGCTTGCTCTCATAAGTCATCATAGCACTCTTCACCGAGCAATTGATCTTTAACAGCATTTATTTCCTTTCTTATATTTTGTTGTTCTATTTTCATGGCTATTTTGTGTTCTATCTCATTAGATGCAGAAAAAGGATTTGAAAAAAATCCAACACCCATTCATGATAAAAGTCTTGGAGAGATCAGGGATACAAGGCCCATACCTAAACATAGAAAAAAAATGCCAAATACAGCAAGCTGATAGCAAACATCAAATTAAATGGAGAGAAACTCAAAGATATACCACTAAAACAAGGGACAAAGCAAAGCTGTCCACTCTCCCCATATCTCTTCAATAAGTTCTTGAAATTCTAATTAGAACATTAAGACAACTAAAGGAGATCAAGGAGATACAAATCAGAAAGGAAGAAGTCAAAGTATCGCTGTCCACAGATATGATAGTATACATAAGTGACTCCAAAATTCCACCACAGAACTCCTACAGCTGATAAACACCTTCAACAAAGTGGCTGAATACAAGATTAATTCAAAATATCAGCAGCCTTCCTGTATACAAATGACAAACAGGCTAAGAAAGAAATTATGGAAACTATACCCTTCTCAATAGCTCCAATAGTATAAAGTATCTTGATGTAACTCTAGCCAAGCAAGTCGAAGACCTTTAGGACAAGAACTTTAAGCCTTTCTCCGTCCCTGACTTCAAGCTATATTACACAACAATAGTAAAACAAAACAAACAAACAACAACACCAAAACCATCAGGTACTGGCATAGAAATAGACTGGATGATCAATGGAATTGAACTGAAGAAGCAGAAATTAACCCACACATCTACCTATGGACATTTGATTTTTGACAAAGGAGCTAAAACCATACAATGGAAAACAGATAGCATCTTTAACAAATGGTGCTACTCTAATTAAATGCCTATATGTAGAAAAATGCAAATGCAAATACATCTATATTTATCACCCTGCACAAAACTAAAGTTCAGATGGATCAAAGACCTCAACATAATACCAGATACACTAAATCTATTAGAAGAGAAAGTGGGGAAGTGCCCTGAACTCATTGGCACAGGAGACAACTTCCTTAACAGAATACCAACATCTCAGGATCTAAGATAAGCAATTAATAAATGGGACTTCTTTTTAGTTCCATGCCCCATTTCTCGATTGGGTTATTTGGTTTGGTGGTATTTAATTTCTTGAGTTCTTTATATATTTTGGATATTAGACCTTTGTCAGATGTGGGGTTGGTGAAGATCTTTTCCCAGTCTGTAGACTGTCGCTTTGTTCTCTTTACCATGTCACCTGCCTTACAGAAGCTTCTCAGCCTCATGAGGTCCCATTTATTAATTGTTGACATTAATGCCTGGGCTGTTGGTGTTCTGTTCAGGAAGTTGTCTCCTGTGCCAATATGTTCCAGGCTCTTTCCCATTTTTTCTTCTATGAAAAGCTTCTGTAAAGTCAAAAACAATAGAAAAAAACAATAGTCTACAGATTGGGAAAAGATGTTCAACAATCATATCTGACACAGGGCTAATATCCAAAATATATACAGAACTCAAAATGTTAAGCATCAACAAACAATATAACCCAATTATAATAAATGCCATAGAGCTAATCAGAGAATTCTCAACAAAGGATCCTTGGATATATAAGAAGCACTTGAAGGAATGTTCAGTGTCCTTAGTCATTAGGAAAATGCAAATGAAAAGGACTCTGAGGTTCTATCTTATACCTGTCAGAATGGCTAATGTCAAAAAGTCAAGTGACAGCACATGATGGAGAAGATATAGAGAAGGGAAAACTCCTCCATTGCTGGTGGGAGTGCAAACTTGTACAATAACTTTGGAAGTCAATCAAACACTTCCTCAGAAAATTGGAAATAACACTCCTGGCAATATACCCAAAAGATGTTCCACCATGCAACAAGGGCTTTTGCTTAACTGTTTCATAGTAGCTTTATTCATAACAGCCAAAATTTGGAAACCAATTAGATGTCCTTCAAATGAAGAATGGATAAAGAAACTGGGGTACATTTACACAATGGAGTACTACTCAGCTATGAAAAATAACTTAAATTTGCAGGCAAATGGATAGAACTAGAAGAGATCATCCTGAGTGAGGTAATCCAGACCCAGAACGACATTATAGTATGTATTTATGTATGCATGGATTTTAGTCATATAGAATAGGGTAAGCACGCTACAACCCACAGACCCAAAGGAGGTAAGTAACAAGGAGGATACAAGGAAGTATGCTTAAATCTTTCCCAGAAGCAGAAATAGAATAGACAGAAATAGTGGTTGAAGAGAGGGAACAAGGTTGGAGAGGAAACACAGAGAGAAATGAGGGTGGAGACCAGACCTGGGGAGACTGGGGATGGGAGGACAAAAGGCCTTTAGAGAAAAGAGAAAATGTGGGTGGGGCATCTCTGCAGCAAGCTGGAGACCTACATCAGGGTAGGCACCAGGGGAGATATGAGAAGGACTCCAGTGAAAAACTCTTAGGAATAAGGTCCTTAAAGTCTGAAGAGGACACCCACTAACTAGACATGTCTCCTAGTAGAAGTAGGGGAACACCAACATACCCACAAAAATTTTGATTCAAAATTCATCCTGTCTATAAGATATACAGGCATAAAGACAGAGCAAAGACTGAGAGAATGCCCAACCAATGCCTCGACCAACCAAAACAAACTCCATGGGAGAGAACCAACACCTGACACTACTAAAGCTGCTTGCAGACAGGAGCCTAGCAAAGTTATCCTCTAAGAATCTCCACCCAGCAGTGCCTTCAAACAGATGCTGAGATTCACAGCCAAACATTGATAAAGCATAGGGAATCCAGTGTGAAAATTAGGGGAAGAAGAAAAGGAACTGGAGGGGACTGAAGCTTCATAAGAAGACCAACAGAGCCACATGATCATGGCCCAGAGAAGCCTTTTAAGATTGAAGCACCAACCAAGGACCTTGCATGTACTGGACCTACGCCCCCTACAAAGGTATAGCCAATGGGTAGCTCAGGCTTCATGTGGGTCCTCTATTGAGGGAAGTCAGGGCTAGCTATGGCATGGACTTTCTTGCCAGGTTTTTAACTACTTCTGCCTGGTGGGACTGCCTTACCAGGCCACAGCAGAAGAGGAAGAGGTTTTACTTAGTCCTGATATGACTTGAAGAGCTGGGGTGGTGGGTAGTGGGGATCCCATTTCTGAGGAATAGGGAAAGGGAAGGGAATGTGGGGCTGGTAGTTGAGAAGGGATGTGGCTACCACCAGGATGTAAAGTGAATAAATAAATAAATAAATGTAAATGAATGCTGGTATAATAACAATATGTGGCAAAAGGACAACTCAGTCATCAGTAGGATACTATAGTACTATAAAGGTACTTTTATATTAGAAGAATTAAAAAAGTTCTCAAGGGAAGGAGATGATATGGAGTTGTATGAAAATGATAACAAGTGATAATTAACTTGATGTGGATAATGATCTTTGACAGATGAAAAATGATAAAATAGTAAAAACTTGGTTTATAGCACTAAAATACTCCTGTGTAAATAAATCTAGAAGATGTCCTTGCATTAGTCAAACTTTCAGAAATTCCAGGTTTCCCAGGTCTCCTTATTTGGTGATGTTGAAAAAAGATGGAGTGACTTACATTTCAGATGCCATCCATATTATTAACAAATTGTTTTAGGTAATTTTTTAACATTCCAGATGGCTAAGAACAAATTTCCCATGTGCACAGTCATCAAGACTAAGTACATAAATTGATAATCTTGAAATTCTTCATTTAATTTCAGTTAGCTATTGTGCAAGTTAATGCTCTAAAATTTGCTGTTTTTAAACATATCATACACATTATGAAACTTTCAACACTCACTAAGTAGTTTACAGAACATCAAATGTACATAATGAACTTCATTGGTTACTAAGAGAAAGGTGGAAGACGGAAGTTGCCTATTCCTTGATAACATTTAATTTGGGATTCTGATAAACAAAAAGTGATAGATCTTGCAATGTGACAACAATGGAAGGACAAATGTAGTGTGGGGAGGTAAATGGGACATAGTATTCATATTTAGAGGAGTTTGCCGTTAGTAGAATTTCTAGGTGAGAATAACAAACTTTTATGACTCAATATAAAACATAGTGATAATACAAATGAAAAAATAAATTATGGTTCTTATTTGGTGGTGAATCATATATTCTGGATGTAGTTATATGTTGTCTAGGAAAACCGTTTAGTGGTTAATGTATTTTCAGTATAAGCATAAGTTCCAAAGTTGGATTCCCATAATTCAAGTAAATGCTGGGTAGACATAGCATCTCTCTTATAATTCTAGTCATTCAAGAGATCCCTACAACAAGCTAGCTAAAGAGATTAGCCAGCAAACTCTGTATTTGATTGACATATCCCACTTCATTTATTAGAGTAAATGGACAATAAGTGCTTTTAGAGAATTTCTGATATCAACCTTGGGCCTCTACATGCAAGCACACTCATGAGAACATTCACAAAGCTACACACATGAACAAACATTGTCTATGTTAGGGTTTCTGTTCATGTAAAGAGACACCATGACTACAGCACCTCTTATAAATGAAACATGTAATTGGGGCTGGCTTATAATTCAAAGGTTTAGTGCATTGTCATGCCAGGAAAGAGGCAACATGCAGCCAGACACGATGCTGGAGAAAGAGCCTAGAGTTCCATATCTGTATCAACTGGCAGCTGGAAGCAAGCATGGGCCTGGCTTGAGCTTCTAGGGCCTCAAAGCCTGTTCCCAACGACAGACTCCCTCTAAACAAGCTCATATCTACTCCAGCATGGCCACATCTCTTAATAGTAACATTAAGGTAAACCTATGGGGTCCATTTTCATTCAAATCAATAGAGGGGGAGGGAGAGAGGAGCGGAGGGAGGGAGAGGGAAGGAGAGAAATGGGGGTATGTGGTATACTCTAATAATTACATCAGCATTGGAACAGGGAAAGACTAATGATGGAGCTTGCTGTCCTGAATACCATGTCCACAGAGGAAACTGACCCTTCAACCATACTACAACTTAATCCTCTCTTGAATATGCCCAGAACTGAGCCATGGTTGGGAAAACAAGTGCAAAGAGACACACCAAAATGCAGCAAAGGCGGAAAAGTCAAGTGTGTCTTGCTGTTTAGACATTGAGTGTTATTGAAGACACCAGCTGATTTTCAAGAAAAATTAGACACAGAGCCAGCTATTCCAAATATCACCCTAAAAAAGACTCTCAGATCTTTTCCTAAAAGTTGTAAATTCCTCCAGTGAAACAAGGGCAGATGCGACAACTTTTAAGAGAAAAGCTGAACCTTATGCTTAATCTAGATATAAAAATGTAAAAAATATGGGACACAATGACAACAGGGCTCTCAGTATTACCAAGCCCATAAGAATCATCCACAATAAGGTATTTGTACTACCGTACAAGTCCCAGTGCAAAAATAAATTTGTGAAACACCAACACAACAAGGTTCCTCTCAAAGTTACAAGTTCCATAGGATTACACTGATAAGATGTTTATATTACCCTCTGGCAACATCACAGAAAGGGGGATAAAAAGAATATGAGCCAGAAGATAAGAAGAAGGGCTGCAGAATGATGTCTCTGGGTATGACAGACAAAATCATACCCAAATCATCTGAAATTAGGAACTCAAAAAAAAATTGTGCAGTCTGTTACCTGCACAAGCCTGGCCCTAATTGCATCAGGTATAGATGGAGGAGGGGCCTGTGTGCGCTTACACTTCTGCCTTACTCACTTTTGTATTGTTGTGACAAGAAAACACAGCCAAACAACTTAAAGAAAATAGGGTTTATTTGGGGGCTTACATTTGCAGTGGGTTAGAGTCCATGCATATGTGGTAGGAAGTATGGTAGCAAGCAAGCAGGCAGCACATACCCATATTAACAAACTTAAGGCAGAAAATGCTAAGTAGAAATGTCTTAAACTTTTGAGCATCAAATCCCACCCCCAAGAGACACTTGTCCTACAAGAAGGCTACACCTCTTAATCCTTCTAAAATATTTTCACTAAGTGAAGACTAAGTATTAAAATATATGAGCATTATGGGTCCATTTTTATTCAAACCACCTCATCCTTCCTGTTCAACTGCTTCTGAGAAATGCTGAAAAATTCTGGGAGAAAGAGAGTTGTTGTCTTCAATTGTGTTTGTACTAGTGAGCTTAACAAGTTATAAAAGGTAGTTCTAAACCCATGGTCACATGGACACCCTTGACTAGACTCAGTGGGTCAAAGAAAACTAGCTAAAATGACATGAATGAGGTGAAGGAATCTTTAGCGAAGGCTGATGGGGTGGAAAGTGAATAGAATATATTTTATACATGTACACAAGTATCAAAAATATACTTAATACAAAATAAAATAAAATGTGGTTCACACAGACAATAAACTAATACTGATTTTCTATGAAGTCATCAATAACTATGCACTAGGTTCCATATCATGACATGTTCCAGAACTCACAGTCTTACTTTCTATGTCCTTCCTATTTCTCAAACTAATCATTCTCTTAAATTTAACTGACTTCACCTTTTCTAGGTCATGTTAGAACAAATTGGGCTCCAAAGATGCATCTTTCCTGAGTTTACATTAAGCCTTGCATTTGGAGTATTCAGTAAGAATTCTAGCCTTCACGTCGTCATGTGGCTTCCACAGACTGCTATTGACATCCCATATAGAGTCAGTACACTAAAAGTGACGGTAATGGGTGCTGTTTTCAAGAAATAGAGACTGCCTTCTTCCTCTGAACTTTCCTGACTTTTATTTTCCTTCTCTTATCCAACACCTCCCCTACTATGGACAATGTAGGAAGAGGGAAGACTATATTAAAGTCGGAGTTCAGAATAGACTTAGTTCTAATTATGAGCCATTAAAAAAAAACCTTAATTTTGGTTGTGTGTGTTACTGGGAATTAAGCCCATGGTGTTATGCCTGCTTCTCAGTCTCTCTATCACTGTTATATACTACCAGTATCAAAAACTGTACTAATTTCTGTTCTATCTGGGGCCACAAACAGAAGTAAATAATAACAGTACTCAATATATTGACTACTGAATCCTTTTAAAAGCTACCGTTTAAAGAGACATGGTAGCATGCCATACATATGAAGAAAATACTTGACTTGGCTTTGGGAGGATACTTTCAGTAAATGCTTGTGCCTACATTCTTACAGACCAATTTAGTCTATAGTAGCTTTTACCAGACATTTATTCTTTATTTCTCAAATACCTTGTATATGTGACATATACAAGTTTACCAATGTTTTTCAGAATTAAAATACAAGGAGTTATTTCTGTCTTTATTCTCAGTGGAGAGGAAGCTGCAGAGAGAATTCTTGAATATATTATACAAGTATTGTTATAGGAAAAAAATGTGCCAGGTGCCAAGAGACCCCAGCAAGAGGAACCCTGGAATGGATTGAGATGTATTTCCTAGGAACAAAATGTCTGAAATAATCAAAGTTTACTAAGGGGTAGTAACATCTATCATGCACTCAGCTAGTTGATCCACTAAAATGCTGATGTATAAATTATGTGCATATGTTAATGTTAGCATTTAATAATTGATAAGACAGAAATTGTGCATGCCCAGTGAGGCTTACTGTTTCAAAGCTGAATAATGAGGAAAATACAAATTATAAACATATATCCTCATTCCAAACATGAGCTATCAGTGTCACTCATAGCCCAAATGGTCCTGCTGGCTGGATGTGAATAGTCACCCATTCCTTAAATGACACTACTTTCTCCACATTTTAAAGCACAAAAGGTAAAAAGACAAACTGTAACTTTAAAAAGAATATTATATGTAAAATTCTATTTTAGTCACCTTTAAAACCTCTAATTTTTTTTGTCTGAGATGGGGTCCTATTGTTTCTGTGTCATGTGACTGAAAAGAGTTCACACTCACAATGGGTGATTTGTCAGTGTGCTCTTTGCTTGTCACTTCCTTCTGCTTGAAATAATGGTATTAAATTATCTTCACTCGAGTTTCATTTAAGGAAACTTTTTATGACCTTAGCCCATTTTGTAAGGATAATTTTATATAGAATGAGAGTATAATCCATAAATCCACTTAAGTGGGCATAGATAAACTATAAAACACTTCACTAAACACCAGGCAACACTTCACCATATCCTAGACATCCAAGGGTGAGAATTCTGTTATACTCTCTTCTCACTACCGAACTTCATCCTCTTATGAAAAATCTCTCAAAGACATCAAAGGATACTCTGACCTATTAAGGATATCAGTGCTCAGAGACTAAAAGCATTTGTAACATTGAATAATTCTATTTTTCAACAAAAAAATATTAAGTTGTGGGATTTTCTTCCACTCTTCAGTGTGTACAAACCCTTGGATGTCAATATGTCAGCTTCTTCTGGATACTACTGTGGCACAAGTGCCTATTGACAGACAATAGGCAAAGAAAGCAGTGTCTGCAAAGGTTCTTCAGCAAGAGAGAACATCGACTCTTGCAGAGGCACTATATTGCACACTGTATGCTGAAGTTTTAGCAAAATAAATGTCCATGTGTTAATGTTAGTTACTATTTTATTGATGAGAGTAATATTATTTAGTTCCTTTTATGAAATTAAGCAGTAAAAGCACTAACAAAGTACCAAAAGAATAAATTTGGAATGAATTGATGGTATTTCCTTCTGTTTCTTTATAAGTAATTATTTTCTCAGCTGGTAAAATGCTTTACTGCATTTAAAAATTTTAAATTTAAAAATTTAAATTTCTCTTTGTGACTTGGATTTCTCTAACACTAATAGCTGGGATTTCTGTAGTAAATGGGAAATTTAAAAGTACATAATCAGTACTTGATTTATTTTAATTTTTATTACAAGAACTTTATGGAAGAACAGTCATTTTTATTTTTAATTAAAATATAATTGCATAACTTTCACCAACAAGTATGTTTTGAAGTTTTTCCTAACCATAGGAATGGTGCTAGAGAAATGAATAGGTAATTACACTCACATCTCTTTGGCAAAAGAGAGGTAAATTACCATCAGACGGAGGACAAATCATCAAACGCATGATCACAGGGACTTGGACCTGAAATGACAAATGGAGAAGACTGGGCTCAGCACATCCACCTCACAAACACTTTGAAAGCCATACGGGAGCAAAACTAGCAACAAGAAAGACAATATACTCAGGAGAGTGGACCTCTGCCTAGGAGGACCTTCATGAGCTCCTTCTCAGCCACCTAAGTGTTAGTGTGTAATAAATTAGAAGGCTCAAAATACTTTAATACACTCCATGTAAAACACTGAAGCATCTTGAATGTAGAGAAATAAGACTGTCCATCATTAAAGAAAAAAAACCAACACTGAGTATTATTTAGGTCAATTGGACAACGGGAATTTACAGTAGCATGATAATTTTATTGAAAATAGTACTGAAAATAATAATTGCCAATATTGTTTTGTTTATTTATTTCCTTAGTTGTTTTGAAAACAGGGTTTTCTTATTTAACTCTGACTGACACGAAATCCAGTATGTATCTCAGAGGAGCCATAAACTACTGTATCTACCATCTGAAACCTATCAGATGAAATGAAGTTATATATTTGTAGGATATCAATATGTCTAGTATATGTTTTGATTGCTGTGCCTTATTGTCACTCAATTTCATGAAAAAAGTTAAAAGGAAAGAGAAAACAGATTAGCAGTAAAGGTTTGGAAAACTGTTTTATTGTCAGATGGTATGTATTATTATTTTAAATATCTTTATACTTCAGTTTTCTCTAATCATACTTCAACATAAGATGGTTTGGGAACATAGGGAGGTTGTTATCACTATGGTCTTTAACTTGTTAGTAAAATGACAAAGTGACTGACTCCTGCGGCTCAATATTCCCACAAAACTTCCTATGGGTGGGGTACATTGGATCATCTCCAACATCTTTTACAGTATTTGTCCTTTGAAATTGTTTTCCCCTTCACAAACATCAACTGATAGAAAATAATTTTTCAATTCCCTTTATTCACAAGCAGAACTAGAGCATAACTGATGAACAGGGTGAGCTGTGTGAAGCAGTCATCAGTTTTTCCTACTAGCTTCTCTATGTCGTCATTTCTATGGCAGACTACTGGATCTATCCCTCAACCAATTTCAAAGTAGGAAAAGAAAGAAAATATTTATGACTCTATCAATAAGCAACTATAAAATGTAAAACATTTGAATATATTTCGATACAATTTTAAAAGTATAATTAAATCTTACAACATTATATAAATAATATAAAAAGCATTTTCCAGAAGTACTTTAGAAAGCTCTCTTCCAGACTGAATATAACTGCTGCACTCACGAACAGCCAACAGCAGTGATTATCTGCACAAGACCTAAAGGAGATGTGTCAGGTTAGCAGTCCATATGAACAGAAGATTTCAGGAGATGCATTCCTTCCTGAGCACAATTATAGAACTTTGCCTTTGGAAATGGCATAGTGGTTATAGAGGAGGGGGAATACTTTGTTCAGTGATGTATCCACTGTTAAGCTGCCTACACTATGTCAAACAACTCCCATCCTTATTTATTCATATTAACAACTCTAACTAAACTTAGAATATCACACAAAGAAAACACAAAAGCAAGAAAAGAAGTATTTGGGAAGAAAAAGAGTTGAGAAGAACTGAAAAGAGGAGAAGAAAACATGATTAAAGAGTGAATAGGGTCAAAATACAATTTGTACATGCATGAAATAAAATAAATAAAACTGACATAACAAGGAAAACCAGTAATGTGCAAAATTTCACACACTATGATTTTACAAAACTTAACAAATTTCTTTCTTTTTCTGAAGGTTCTACTTTAAATATCTATGAATTTTAATTTTTTCCTTTTGTTGAAAATAGACTCATTTCTCCTATGATATATCCTGACTATAGTTTCCCCTTCTTCTATTCTTCCAAGTTCCTCCTGACTACCCCTACCCTCTGGATCCATTACCTTTCTTTCTTTCTTTCTTTCTTTCTTTCTTTCTTTCTTTCATTCATTCATTCATTCATTCGGGAATGATAGACTTCTACTGCATAACAACTAAATATGATATTATAAGAAAAGCAAAACCCATCAAGACTGAACAAAGCAACCAAACACACACACACACACATACACACACACACACACACACACACAGAGAGAGAGAGAGAGAGAGAGAGAGAGAGAGAGAGAGAGAGAGAGAGAGAGAGAGAGCAGCCACAAGGAAAATACAAATAAACAGTATGAGAAAATAAATAAATCCATTAAAAGATTCAGGAAAGCACAAATGATGTAAGGAAGTGAGTTATTCAAGACTTGGAAAAGGAAATAGAATCAATAATGAAACTCAAACTAAAGGAATTCTGAAAATGAAAAATTTAGGAACTAAAACAGGTACTATTGTGGCAAGCTTCACCAAATGAATATGAGATATAAAAGAATCTCAGACATTGAAGATACAATAGAAGAATCAGATGCATCACCCAAAGAAAATCACTCTAAGAAACTCCAGACACAAAATGTCCAGGACATCTGGGATATTATGAAAAGACCAAGCTTGAGAAAATGTGGATGGTGGAAGGAGAAGAATCCCAACTCAAAAGCCAAGGAAATATTTTCACCAAAATCATAGAAGAAATTTTTCCTAACCTAAAGAAGGGGATGCCTATAGAAGTATAAGAAGCATACAGAACACTAAATAGACAAATAATATTAAGAGCTGCAAAGAAAAATACCAAGAAACACAAAAACAGGCCTAATAAAGCTACACCTGACTTCTCAATAAACACTCTAGAAATAAGAACAACCTTCACAGATGTGCTGAAGACTGCAAGAAACCAGAAATGCCAGCACAGACTATTGCACCTCACAACACTTTCAATTACCATAGATGGAGAAAATAATGTGACCCATGATAAGCACAAAATTAAGCAATATTTATCTATAAATTAGATTTTTGTAGAAGGAAAATTCAAACCTAAGGAGGCTAACTGTACCTATAAAAATGAAGGAAATAAACAATTCCAGACAAACAAAAAGAAAAGAAATGCACATACACACACACACACACCACCACCACCACCACCACCACTACCATCACCACCACAAACTCTAGCATCCACCACAAAATAACATGAAGCAGCAATCTTTGGTCATTGATATCTCTCAATACTAATGAACTCAATTCCACAGTAAAAAGACACGGATTAACAGAATGGATGGGAAAACAGGATCCATTCTTCTACTGCAAATGAGAAAAAGACTTTGACATAAAAAAATAAACATAACCTAAGAGTAAATTGTTGGAAATAAATATTCCAAGCAAATGAATCTAAGAAAGAAGACTTTATACCAATTTGAATAGCTAACTAAATAGATTTCAAACAAAAACTATTCAGATGACAGAGGGAAAAACACTACATACTCATCAAAGAAAAGAATCAACCAAGAGTTCAGGTATTAATACCTATGCTCCAAATATATTTGTACAAACATGACACATGTTTGTAAATGAAACACTTCTATGCTTACCCTCTAAGACATTTTTTTACTATTTGAGGCTATTGACTCTCACATGGTGATAGTGAGATACTTCAATACTCAACTCTCCAATGGACAGGCCGTCCAGACAAAAAACTAAACAAAGAAATGTTAGTGCTAAGAGATATTATAACCCAAAAGAACCTAACATATATTTACAGAACATTTCAGCCAAATAAAAAAAGACTATATCTTCTTCTCTGCACTTCAAGGAACTTTCTCGAAAGTTTGTCCTATGGTTAGACACAAAACAAGTCTCAACAGATACAAGAAAATTGAAATAATTCCGTGTTTGATCAGACCACCACAGATTAAAGCTAGATATCAACCAAAGCAGAAATATCAAAAACAAAACCATGGAAAGTCTGATTCAGGTGTTCATATGTCTGGGTCTTCCTTTCAGTTTCATAGGACAATGCATCTGTTTTTATGTAACTACTGTGTTGTTTTATTACTACAGCTTTGTAGTACAATTTGAAATCTAGAATGGTGAGACCTTCAGCAGTTCTTGTATTGTTCAGGATTGTTTTAGCTATCTGGGTTCTTCTGTTTTTCCATGTGAAACTGAGAATTGTCCTTTTAAGGTATGTAAAAATGTGTTGGAATTTTAATGAGAATCACAATGAATGTCTATATTGCTTTTGGTAAGATGAATATTTTTACTGTTAATTCTACTAATCAACGAACACAGGATATCTTTTTATCTTCTGTCTTCTTTAATTTCTTTCTTCAAAGACTTGACAATTTTATCATACAAGGATTTACTTTTTTTTTTTTTAACTATTTGAGGCTATTGTGAAAGGGGTAAATGTTGGTGGTCATGCATTCTCAGGCAGAAAGAAGCCAGGTTCCTATGTTCTCCTCTGCAGGAGTGACTTCTCCACTTCTGGGTCCTTCTGTGAGGGAGGGCCCTGTGACTATTTGAGTGGGAGAAGAGAGCACTGAGCTTGAGGAAGTGCAGGGTAGTCGAGTGTCTTTAGCCAAAATAAGGGAGCCAGGATATAAAGAACTAGGTTTTAGTTCATGCAAAAGGCCTCACACAATCAATGAGTGTCAGAGCTAGGCTGACAAAAGGAGAAAAAGAGAAAAGCCTAGGAGAATGAAAAAAGGTGCAAAAGGACAGAAAAGAGGGACAAAAAGCTCTTCCCACTTGGGGACTCCAGGTTTTGTTTGTTTGTTTATATACTTCTTTTCTTTACATATACATTTATATTATTATACATAAATAAAATAAACTACATACAACAAGAAGAACCACAAACCAATCAGGAATTACTTAAATGTTACATTCATAGTGTTTTGGCTATTTGTATTTGGCAATCTTGAAGAAAACATCTTTCCTATCTTGTTGAGTCTAAAATTCTGAATGTAAATCAGGACCCCTGGTTTTTAAAGCCCTGCACTGTAAATTGCTGGAGTCCTAGCCAGTATATCTCCCAAAGCCTGCTTCTGGAATGGATTCAGGGAGGCTTTGAAGTGTCTTATCAAATGGAACCAGTTTCACACCTTTTTGCTAAATTGGATTTTATGGTTTCTTTCTGGAGACAGGAGGGAGTTGCTTCCCTTTATCCATTCTCAGGTAAAACTGGATTCTCTGGAGAGGAGCTGATTCAGACCTCTTTCCAGAAAAATCCCACAGAATATGACTCTCTGAACAGAACACTATTAGCATAGTTACTAACATCAACGATTAATAAATGGGACCAAATGAAACTGAAAAGCATCTTCTGTAAGGCAAAAGGACAGTGTCAATATGACACTGTCAAGGTGGAAGTCTGAAGAATGGGAAAAGAACTATACCAATTCCACATCCTATATGAAAGTATTCATGAAATTGGATATAAAAAAAACCACACAAAATACATCCAAATAAAAAAGGGTTACAGACCTCAACTGAGAATTCTTAGTATATGAAACTCAAATGACTAATAAACACTTTTTTAAAGTTCAGAATCCTTCTTCATCAGAGAAATGAAAATCAAAACTACTTCAAGATTCTACCTTATCCATTTTAGAATATCTAAGATCAGTAGCACAAATGACAGTTCCTATTGGTGTGGATGTGGAACAGGAGAACACTCCTCCCTTTGCTGGTGAGAGTGCAAACTTCCACAGCCGCCATGAGAATCAATGTGGCCGTTCCTCAGAATTTTTGGCATCTATCTTCCTCAAGATCAACTGTACCACTCTTGGGCATATTCTTAACCATGTTCACTGTGTGTTTATTCACAAAGCCAAAAACTGGAAACAACCTAGAAGTCACTCGACAGAAGAACCAACAAAGAAAAGATGGTGCCTTTATACAATGTGGTTACACAGCTGTTAAGAAAAATGCCATCATGAAAATTTTAGGCAAACAGATAGATTTAGAAAAAAAATCATCCTGAGTAAGGTAACACAGACCCCGAAAATAAATATGGTATGTATTCACTTAAAAGTACACTTAAAAGTACATATTAAGGGGCATGTCCCA
This sequence comes from Acomys minous, assembly GCF_964271855.1. Classification (NCBI taxonomy): domain Eukaryota; kingdom Metazoa; phylum Chordata; class Mammalia; order Rodentia; family Muridae; genus Acomys; species Acomys minous. The sequence goes on along the minus strand of NC_140489.1, from coordinate 65,456,880 downwards.
GGAAAGTCTTCATGTACCAGGAAACTGGGACAGAGGGGAGGACATCCTATTGGGATTCTAGATGAGAGAAGCACGGGAGAATGACAAAGTAGAAGGATCCAGAGAGTCCTAGAAACCTACAAGAAGAACATTATGATAGGCAGATTTAGGCCCAGGGGTCCCACTCAAACTACGGAACCAGCCAAGGACAATACAGGCCGTAAAACTTTAAACCCCTACCCAGATCTCGCCAATGGACAGGACATTCTCCACAATTGAGTGGAGATTGGGGTCTGACTTTTACACGTACTCTGATGCCTCATATTTGACCATGACCCCTGGATGGGGAGACCTGGTGGCACTCAGAGGAAGGATAGCAGGCTACCAAGAAGAGACTTGATACCTTATGAGCATATACAAGGAGAGGAAGTCCCCCTCAGTCACAGTCATAGGGGAGGGGAGTAAGGGGGAAATGGGAGGGAGGGAGGAATGGAGGAATGGGAGGATACAAGGGATGGGATAACCATGGAGATGTAATATGAATATATTAACAAAATAAAATTTAATTTTTTAAAAAAATCAATAAAAGTACATATTAAGCCAGTCTTTGTGGCACATGTCTTTAATCCCAGCACTCAGGAGGCAGAGGCAGGTGGATCACCGTGACTGTGAGGCCAGCCTGGTCTACAAACGAAGTCCAAGATAGCCAAGGCCAACACAGATAAACCCTGGCACAAAAAAAAAGAAAAGTGCATGTTAACTGTGAAGAAAACTATAACCAAGCTACAACCCAGAGATCCAGAGAGGTTAGCTAAAAAGGAAGTGCCTGGAAGGATGCATGGATCTCCCTCAGAAGGGGGAATAGAATTGATTTTATAGATGGACTGGCAGCCTTTGGGAATGCAAGCAGAGGGCTCAAGTAGAAAATGAGACAAGGTAAAGGGGAAAAGTTAAGAGAGGGACAGCTGTAATTGGTGGGATTTGAGGGGGTGGAGAGATCTACAGCAGGGGAAACTATGAAGGTAATCCTGAAATCTATGAAGGTAATCCTAATGAAGACCCCTTAGTAACGAGGCACATGGAGTCTCAACTAGTCATCTCTTGTCAGGCTAGGCTTCCAGTGGAGGACTGAGTTGTATTCAGTTGAGTCTATGTGCCAAAGGGGTTCCATGGAAATCCTGAACAACCCATGCATTGCTAAGACAAAGGGTTGCTCTCTGAAAGCTGACAGCAAGGTCCCCTGGCAGAGCACAAAACTCATGCTATTCATTGAACGTGGAGAAGTAGATCTTTCATGGAACATTCACCTCTATGTTCTAGTGGCGTTGGTGAGTGGAGGTAATTTTCAAGCTACCAAAAGAGAAGGAACATTAACAAATGAACTACAAAACCTTTGATCTACAGTCTGTCCTGCTTGAGAAATATAGTAGCACGACGGTGGCACAAAGCTTGTGAAAGTAACCAACCAATGTCTGATTTGATTTAAGACCCACTTTGTAAGATGGAACTCACAACTGACACTGGTTGGGATGACCAAAAAATCAGAGACTAGATAGTCCAGAGACCTAGGATAACACCAAATGCTACTGTTGTTAGAAAAGAAAATAATAAAACAATAACAAGACTTTTAAAGATATTCTGTTATACTCATATCAACGTCTGAGCCAATAGCAGAAAACCTTCCCCTCGCAGCAGATGGAAACAAAAATCTGAGACCCATTGCAGACAATATTCCTAGAGAGAGCCCTTAGAACACAATATTCTAAACGGGAATTACCTATCTAATCCTTCTTCTCAGAGCTCAGGGAACCCTGTGGAAGAGGATCAGGAAAGAACGGGAGTACCAGAGGGGATGGAAGACACCAAGAGAACCACGCCCTCTAAGTCAACTAAGCAAAGCTCATATAAAGTCAAACAGACCAAAGGAACTTGCACAGGGCCCAGCTTTCTCTTGGGCTCCTTTCTTTCTGTTTGTTTGCTTTACTCAAGTTCAACATGATGATTTTTGTTTTATCCTACTATCTTTTATTTTGTTATATTTTGTTGTTCTCTCTAAGAAGCTCATTGTTTCACAATGAGAGACTGAAAGGAAGTAGATCCAAATGAGCAAGCAGATCAGGAGGAACTGGGAGGAGTGGAAGGAAGGGAAACTGTAGTCAGGACATAATCTATGAGAAAAGAATCTATTTTTAATAAGAAGGGTTGGGCTTAGCTTTAAAACAATGAAAGATGTGTGTGTGTGTGTGTGTGTGTGTGTGTGTGTGTGTGTGTGTGTGTGTGTGTGTGTACTTCTAATCCTGGAAAATATTCTGTCGAAATATCTTCTGTTTTAAACATACTAACAACCATTTATCTTAAGTACTCAAATAAAACAATGTTTATACCTAAAACATGCTGGCCCCTAGCAATATGAGGATGGACCAAATACAGAATCTTTTTGACTGTGGAAACTGTAGAGAAGTAGAAGAGAGAGACAACTAGTCAAAAATAAATGTGAGAGCACACCACTCCCATTTACTAAAAAGCAGTTCTGTGCAATGAAAGCACCATAGGAGTGGGTCATTAAAGCAAGCTGTGACTTTTATCAGAAAAGGGATGCTGAGTTTATGTCTGAAGGAAAGTCTTTTCAGTTGGAGGAACCAATAAGCATCCAGTAGGCACACTGCAGACTGTTTAGACAATTTCAAAGGGAGTACAGTTCTCCTAGAAATAAAATTAAAATTAAACTCCAGATATAAATATATAAATTATACTGAACTTAAGAAATTCTTGTCCAAAGAAATTTAATCTTGAAACTAGCTAAGAAAACAGTACCACTAATGATGGATCATAATACAGATCGTCAGCCTGAATCTGCAAGTGTCTGGATTTACATTTTAGAAAAGTTGATATTCTATAGCTAGTGAGAAAGATAAAGAAAACAGTACAAAGAGAAATTCTTGGACTAATATCTGACTTTCTAACATGTACATTTCTCTGAATTCCAAACTATCTTTTGTGTTTTTGCATCACCTTCAACAATGTTTTTAACAACTTCTACAGGCACACCTTGGCACACAAATGCTAACAACTGGTTATTTTCTGAAACAAACCAATATCTGCATCTGTATATGTAGCTACACCCAGGAAACCACAAAACCATGAAGTAAAGTGGAAAGGGCTATGACCTATTCTAACAAAGCCAAAACCTTTCCTATCATATCTGATTAAAAAAAAAAAATAAAGGTATGTATGCAGAGGGATCTTCATCCAGGGGGACCACTGTAGTTCAAACATGCGATTTACTTGCTCTTTTAAGGTACTGTTAATTTGCCTATTTCTAAACTCCCTATTTAATTGCACACTAAAAGAAGATTTTGATTATGTAATAATTTATAAATGCAATAAAATGCTATTTTTAAAGTACTGTGCCCCCCTGCTTGTTACTGCTCCCCAAAGGACTCACATAAACTTCATCAGTGAGCATTTGCTCCAATTGCTATTTACCAAGTGAGAAACTGGAGCTAAAAAAGAAACCTTAATAAAGCCAAATTTAAAATTACTGTGTTTCATTCTATGCAAACATGGCATTTAAACTAATAGCATCTATCTCTACCCCTTAGGATTTACAATATAATTTGAAAAACTGCAGATGGTGTTCATTTCTACCTCTTTTTTGTTTTTTCCTCAATCAGGTGCATTTTTACTGGGAATATAAAGCAGTGTTCTTGTAGCTATTGTGCTTGTGGCTGCTTCTACTCACCATATTGAATGTAAATTTAACATGGATTTTAAAACACCCATCATAGCCTTAAGGATCTACCAAAAATGCATATATAAGGTATATCACATTTCTCTGTGAGCAAATAACTATTGATGCTTTCTCTGGTGAACTAAGTAAGGTCATGAAATGGGAGACAACTGTAGCCTGCTTTTCTCCAATGTGAAACGCTCTCAGTTTCTGGGCTGTTAAAAGCTTTACAAGCAAGAGAAATTTTGCATGGCACTTATATTATGTGCTATGTTTTGCCTTGTTACGCTTCAATCTTTTATTGATTACAGGCCATAGAACTTTAGGCAGACAAAAGAAAAATAATCCCTGAGATGCTGAATCCAGTATTGTTTATGAATACTCCCTGCTGTGTTAAGTGACTCACACATCTGTCAGGTGTGTTACATAATAGCCACAGGAAAATTTCAAAATGGTTGTGTGCCAAGAACAATGCTTTGTCTCCAACCTTGTCAATCTTGCTGATGGATGAGTCCAGTATTGGTCTAAGGTTATAAATATGTTTATACTCTGCCTGATCTCTGAATCACATTAGGCAGCAGAAAGCTCTGGTAGCTGGAAGGAATAAGATCATTTTAACTGAGTACTTCTCTTGACTGATAAAATATGTGGATTTTAAGCTATCTTAGGAAGTCTCTTACTTATTCATAACTGTTTTTATAAGCTTCATTTGGCAAACTAGCTTTTCTTTGACTCAAAATAAATTAATTCTGAACAATTTTCAAAGTCTAGAGTGCTTTCTGAAGAGGATTACTACTGTTAGCTTTACACTTTGCAGAGCACAGTGTCTAGAAACACAAGGTTGTAAGCATATTATTTACTGAAGTAAAATGTAAGCTATACTAACAAAAACTAAGTCAGATTAGATTGTTTTATGTGTATGGTATGTACGTGTTCCATTTAGATAATATAAATGGTAAATCTATCCACCCTTCTCATGACTTTTCACATTCTAATCTACACAATAAATAGGTTTTAAATTGACTTTGGGAAGAATATTAATATAACATACCTTTATGATACACCAACTCAGTTATTTTCTTTAAAACTTGTATAAAATTTATATTAAAGTCTTATTAAAATTAAGCCCTGTCCCAAATAGCAACAATATACCTATCATAATAGCACTGCAAAGAAGTTCATATTTGGTAAGGATGGCATGCCAAGTGTGCTATATTTCACTTCTATATGATATGTAATAAAACCCTAGTAAATTCTCCCCTAAATAAGGGCAAAACAAATCAGGAATAGGTTACACTAAAATGAACAAAGAAGAAAATGATACAATTTCAGATCGCTATTAAATGTCAATCTCTGTTCAAAATGCTGCAGTATCTGATATCAAATTTCAGAAAACACATTAGCAGTTTAATTCCTTTCTTAAAAAGATGACTATAATCTTAGCTAAAATTCTTCAAAGGTGCCAATTTTCTGTTTCAATCCTTTAGGATGAAATCATAAATGGTTGGGCTAATAATTTAGCAGTATAGCAAAATAAAAATTCTATTAGCGCCCATGGATTTTAATAAGAATATGCCTAGATGTACTATTCATAACAACCCCAAACAGGAAACATCCCAACAATTAGGAATAGTGAAACAAGTAAGCCGATAGCATCATATTTAAAATGGAAGTCTCTTTTTAATTAATAATGTAGTGTATACAGGACATCATTATTTAACAATATGAAAAATAATCCACTCAGTTACAATGGGCAAATTATCAGAATACTCTTCTTTTTATAAAAAAGAAAGAAACAAAGAAATACAAGTGGACAATAGGTATATGAATATTTATTCAGTGTCAGTATTTGCCCTAGAAATGTAGGTCAAAACTCTAGTAATGTATCACCCTACACATGCTAGAATGGTTATTATTTGAAAATCAAGAAAAAAGGAAAAATATCTACAGCTGCTGCTTGTTTCCTGATTCTATTTGTTTATAGTGCCTTACTTCTTCTTTTAACTCCAGCCTATAGAGATAGTCTATTTTAACAAAAGCTCACAACAGTGAGTCAGAGCAACCTACACTATAACCACCACTAAGGTAAGAAGACAACATTAATCTTTCCTCTCTTAATGGACTTTCTCAAGTTTTTTTATCACTGTTATACGGAAGTTATTAACACATATCATTTCTTGTTAAGATGCAATAAGTCTAAAGTGATTTTTGCTTCAAAAATTAACAAACTATAAAATACAGAAGAATTAAATTCTTCTGTTTTTTTTGTTTTGTTTTTTGTTTTTTGTTTTTGTTGTTGTTGTTGTTGTTGTTGTTGCTGTAATAAAATATCCTGACAAGAAACAAGTTAAGTTCAGTCAGCTACGACTTCAGACTACAGTCCACCAGTGCAGGATAGACAGAACAGAAACTTGAGGCAGCCACTGATATAAAGTCCTCAGATGAGATCAGAGATGGAAAAGTGGATGCATGCTGACTGTTCAGCTTACTAAGCAGTCAGGAATCACACCTCACGTGTTCATTAATGTCCTACATTTTGTTTTTAGTACTTGTCTGCTTTCGTGTTTTTAACTGCTTTTGTTTCCATTCTAACTTTCAATAAACGTGTTTTTGACAATTTCATATCTTCACATAATGAATTCTGATTACACTCATTCCACAATATCTCCTATTTCTGTCCCATCCCTATCAATGTATTCTCACCGCTACAATTCTCTTTATCGTGGTTTTTTAGCCCACTGAGTTAAACAGTTTCCTCTATACAGCTATGGGTTACAACTATCCCTTGAAACCTGACTGGATAACCTGTGACTTCACACAAGAAGACAATGCTTGTTCCTCCCTGGGAACCTTTAGCCTTTTCACAATCCATGAAAGGCCCAGTCTTAGGCAAACCCAGCACAGGTAACCACTACAGCACCTGTGATAGCTTAATTCCAATGGCCATGTCGTACCCAGAAAAAAGCATTTCACATACCTTCTCCCTATTTTCTCATGCTTACATCTTTCCATACTCTTTATTTGTCATATTTGCTGAGCTTTAGAGGAGAAAATATATATAAGAACTCAAATGTCACTTGTCCTCAGCCAGGTGATTATCATCTATGACTCTTTGCCTTCATCACAGTCCATCACAAAAAGAATCTTTTCTAATTAAGGTCAATAGTAACATTTGTTTATGGATATAAAGAATATTTATATGACACACAAACGTAGCTAAACATCTACAGTAACATTCCCTCTCCCAGGGCATAAGACCTTCTTAACCACTAGTTTCTGATTGAGAACACAATCAATAATGTTTACTTTATGTATATTTTTAAGAATAAAATTCTTGACATCATATTTTCTACATTTAAACACTTGACCCCAGAACTAAATTACTATTTTGTTTATATATATGAAACATAAAGTATGCTTACTTTAAAAAACATGTTAATATCTTCACACCTGGACCACCTCAAATTTCTCCACTGTAAATTGTCAGAATAATTTTAGTAGCAGATATATGCTTCAGCCTGTTTCTAGGACTTATCATCCTTTCCATATTTTAAATATTTTCAGCTTCTCTAATATCTAGGGAACATCATCCTTAACTTTATTACTGTTCCCACCATCTCCACAACATCTTTCATGAAGTACTTGATGGACTATGCCACGTAATAACCTATGCTAAATGAAGAAAATATTTTTGCTATCAATTTCTTTTTTTAATTTAATTAATTTATTCAGATTACAACTCAATTGTTATCCCATCACTTGTATCCCCCCGTTCCTCCCTCCCTCCCTCTTTCACCCTACTCCCCTCCCCTAGGTCTATGACTGAGGGGGACCTCCTCCCCGCTATATGGTCACAGGCTATCAAGTCTCATCTTGGTAGCCTGTTTCTTCTGAAGAACATATTTTACAGCACATCTTTCTAGGCCTTCCCTAGATTTAGCTGTCCCTCCCAGTATTCCCTCGCTCACCCTCTGCTTCCCCACCCCGTTCATTTGACTGCTTGTTCCAGTCTCCCCTCTTCTCCATCCATAATTATTGACCCTTTCACCCTTTCCTAAGGAGATCTATTTTTTTTAACCAGTACTTAATCCATTTATTTTTTTTTGAGATGTCAAAATCCCATTAGATTTTATCACATAACATTAAGTAGCATGTTTAGCATACGAGAGCTAGTAGGCTTGATGTGTGTGTCCACTCTGATGGTTCACGAAATGAGGCAATAAGCCTAGCATAGAGCCACAGAAAATTAATTGTTCAAGAAACCAGAATGAGTTTTGAAGTAGAATTTTCTCCAGTGGTGCCTCTCTATGACAGCATACCTCTTAATACTCTACTTTGAGCAGAGGACCCAACAAGGAAAAGCTGGGATCTTGAACCACAAAAATGCGAGGCCATGAATGTGTGTGTTTTTTAATTAATTTATTCATATTACATCTCGATTGTTAGCCCTTCCCTTGTTTCCTCCCATTCTTCCTTCCATCCCACTTCCCCCCTTCTCCCCTCCCCTATGTCTGTGATTGAGGGAGACCTCCTCCCCCTGTATATGTTCTTAGAATATCGAGTCTCTTCTTGGTAACTTGCTATCCTTTCTCTGAGTGCCGCCAGGCCTCCCCATTCAGAGGACGTGGTCTAGGAAGATCTATTTATCTTCCTTGGTCCCTTAATCTACAAGAAATCTCTGTGGTTATATGGATTGTACCTATTATCAATAATTTAACAGCTGCTATCCATATATAAGTAATTTTTTTCTGGGCCTAGCTTATATTACTCAGTGTAATTTTTTTCCTACTTCCATCCATTCTCTATTTATATTCTAATTCCAAGATTTCATATTTTTAGAGGCTAGTTAGTGCTCAATTATAAATAATTGAAATAATAATAATAATAATAATAATAATAATAATAATAAATAATAATAATAATAATAATAATAATAATAATAATAATAATCAAAATAAACCACTTTTTATCAATTTTCTTGTTAATAGGCATCAAGAGTATTTTCAATTTCTGAGAATTCTGAATAGAGTGATAGTAAAGATAGCTGAGTAAGTGTCTTTGTAGTACGATGAAGCATCTTTGGGGTATATGCTAAAGAGTGGTATAACTGGTTCTTGAAGTAGATCAACTCCCATTTTCCTGAAGAACTACATACTTATTTTCAAAGTAGTCATACAAGATTTCACACCCACTAGAAATGAATGAGTGTTCATCATAACACCATATCTTCAATAGCATGAACTGTCATTTGATGTAGACATCTTGGCCATTCTGACTGTCATGATATGAAATCTCAAAGAACATTTGAATTGCATTCCTGATAACAAAGAATGTTGAAGACTTTTTTCCTTTTCTTAAAAGTAGACACTTTTCTCACAAAATAAATCCTTATTACAGGTTTTCTTTCCTCTACTCCTTCCAGTTTCTCCCCACTTCCCCTCTCAAGTAGATCCATTCCCTTTCTTTCATTAGAAAGCAAAAAGGCATCTAATAGGTAATACTAAAATATAATAAGATAAAACAAAATCTAACACATTTGAATTGGACAAAAAATCTTGTACCAAGAGAAGGCACAAGAAACAGACCAACATGTTCTCTAACTAAGTAGTCCCCAAACCACACTACTCAGAGCCATAATATATCCACAAAGGACCAGATGCAGGCCCATGTGGGCCCTGGATATTGTTGCCTCAATCTGTGAGTTCATATATGCTTTGAACATGTAGATTTAGAGGGTCTTGCTTTATTGAGGTCCTCCAACCCCTCTACCTGTTACACTCTTTCTACCTCCTAACTGCTTCTCTGATGGTTGGTAAGCAAAGTCCTGATAGATTAGTATAGCAGAATGCCATTATTTGTTATTACAATGGTACTTTTCTTTTTAGAACAGTAGTGGTTCATTTTATACTATGTCTATGAGCTATGTAGCTTCTTCAGGTTTTTGGTCACCTAAGAAGTATTGAGATTTATCTTATGAAGTCAGTCTTAAGTCAAATCAGATGTTGGTTGGTTATTCCAATAAGCTTTGTGTCACCACTGCCATAACATTTTGTGCATGAAAGACATCATTTGTGATCAAAGGCTGGATTGGTGCTAATATTTCTCTTTTGTTGACATGCAGAGTAACCTCTTGTAACAAAGATGCTAGAATAAAGTGGTAAAGGCTCTATGTAGGCACCAGCTTGAGTTTTCCAAGTTCAATCCATTGTGTGGGATGGAGCAATGGAGCCTTGCTGTCAGCTTATAGAAAGCAACCTATAGACTTGACAATAGCCTTGGTTGCTTGAGGATTTTCATGGGAACACTTTGGCCAACTACTTAATAAGATGCAATAAAATCTCAGGACTGGAAATTTTATTTGGTGACAGGACATGGGCAATAGGGGAACTCTGTCCCTGATTATTTGGTGATTTTCATCAGACCACTGTGCTGGCTAGTTTTATGTCATCCTGATACAAGCTGGAGTCACTGAAGAAGAGGGAGCCCCAATTAAAAAAATGCCTCAATATGATCCACCTGTAGGCCAGCTTGTTTTCCTAATTAGTGATTGATGGAGGAAAGCTCAGCTCATTGAGGGTGAGGCCTCCCTGTACTGGTGGTCCTGAGTTTTTTAGAAAGCTGGATGAGCAACCCATGGGGAATAAGCCAGTAAACAGCATGCCTCCATAGCCTCTGCATCAGCTTATTCCTCCTCATATTTGGCCTGCTTGAGGTCTGTCCTGACTTTGTTTGATGATGAGTAGTGATGTGAAATTGTAAGTCAAATAAACCCTTTTGTCACTACTAGCTTTGGGTTGTGGTGTTTCATCACAGTAAAGTTTACCCTAACTGGGAAAATAACCTTCATATATTTATATAGTTTAGGAAGCTTTTAATGTATTAGGTTTTTATACTACCTCTCAAATGTCCCATATATATATATGGGACAGGATATACATATATCCTGTATTTTCTACCACATCAACTCCTCTTCCTTCTCCACCCCAACTGTATTTATCGTCCCAATTCATTCTAGTTCCCCAATCCATCCATAATGAACTATTCTATTTCCTCTCTATACAGAGCTCTTCCTGTACTCCCAATCCCTTATGTTTTACCAAATCTCTGTGAGCCTATAGATTATAGCCTGTTTGCCATTGAGATTAAATCTAATATCCACATATAAGCAAATGTATGGCTCACTTAGAATTTTTGCTAGTTCTATCCATTTACCTGTAAATTTTATTATTTCTCTTTCTTTCTTTCTTTCTTTCTTTCATTCATTCTTTCTTTCTTTGTAGCAACTGGATAATTCTTTATCCATTCCATTGAGGGGCACCTAGGTTGTTTCCAGTGTTGGGCTATTAAGTATAGATCATCACTGAACATGGTAAACCAGGTATCTCTGTAGTAGGATAAAGTGTCTTTATGCACTAGAATGGCATAACAGAAACTTGAAGTAAGTTGATTTCTATCTGCCTGATTAACTCACGTACTAATTTCCATACTGGCTGTTCAAGGTTTCACTCCTACTAGCAAGGGATGGGTGTACCCCTTTCTCCATGTCTTAGTGAGAGTTTCCATTGCTGTAGGGAGACTCTGTGACCAGGGGAAAACATTTAACTGGAACTGGCTTATAGTCTCAAAGGTTTAGTCCATTATCATCATGGTGGAAAGCATGGCAGTGTCTAGGCAGGCATGATGGTGGAAAAGGAGTTGAGGGTTCTAAATCTTGATCTGAAGGCAGCAGAAGGAAAAACTATGTATTTTCCACTGAGGGTAGTTTGAGCATTTAAGACCTCAAAGCACTTCCACCACAGTGACACGTTTACTCTAACAAAGCTACACCTACTCCAATAGGGCCACATGACCTAATAGTGTCATTCCTAGTGGGTCATGCATTCAAACACATGAGTGTATGTGGAACATAACTATTCAAACCAGCACATCCCACTCCTTTGAACTCATAGGCTTGTAGTCATGAAATAATGCAAAAAATGATTTGTTTGGCTCACTAGTTTTATTTTATATTTTGTTTCTTTTGTTTTTGCTTTTATTTTATTTTTTATTTAATTAATTTATTCAGATTACAGCTCAATAGTTTTCCACTCACTTGTATGCTTCTGTTCCTCCTTCCCTCCCACTTTCATCCTATTCCCCTCCCCTAGGTCTGTGACAGAAGAGGACCTCCTCCCCTACCATATGGTCACAGCCTATCAAGTCTCATCTTGGTACTCTGCTTATTCTTTCTATAAGTGCTGCCAGACCTCTCCACCATGGGGAAGTGGTCAAATATGGAGCACCAGAGTTCATGTCAGAGTCAGTCCCCACTCTCCACACAGCAGTGGAGAATGTCTTGTCCATTGAGTAGATCTGAGTAGGGATTCAACGTTTACTGCATGTATTGTCCTTGGTTGGTGCAGAAGTTTGAGCAGACCCCCCCCCCCCGGGTCCATATCCATCTCTCGTGATGTTCTTCTTGTAGGTTTCTAGGACTATCTGGATCCTTCTATTTCCCCATTCCCCACCTAGAGTCCCAACAGGAGGTCCCTGAATCTATCCCAATCGACTGGTAAGTGAAGACTTTAATGGGACATCCCTTTGGGCTAGTGTTCAACTATAAGTGAGTATATACCATGTGAGTCTTTCTGAGTCTGGGTTAACTCACTCATTATGATCATTTCCAGGTGCATCAATTTGCCTGTAAATTTCAGGATTTCCTTCTTTTTAATAGCTGAGTAGTATTCCACAGTATAAATGAACCAGAGTTTCTTTATCCATTCTTTGACTGAAGGACATTTAGGTTGTTTCCAGGTACTGGCTACTACAAATAATGCTGCTATGAACATGGTTGAGCATATGTCCTTGTGTAGTTGAGCATCTTCTGGGTATATTGCAAGGAGTGGAAAACCTGGGTCTTGAGATATCCCTATTCCCAGTTTTCTAGGAAAGCATCAGATTGATTTCCAAAATGATTGTACAAGTTTTTTCATGAAAGTGTTTTGGGAATTTGTCACGTGTTTGTTTTTTTGTTTGTTAGTTCATAAAAAGCACCTGATTTGCGATTTTAAAAAAGCCAGAAATATACACTGGAAAAAGATAGGATCTTCAACAAATGGTGCTGGTCAAATTTAGTGGCTGCATGTAGAAGAATTCAAATAGATGCATACTTATCACCCTGAACAAAAGTCAACTCCAAATGGATCAAAGAGCTCAATGTAAAACAAGACACACTGAACATGATAGAAGGGAAAGTGCAAAATAGCCTTGAACTCACTGGAATAGGAAAGGATATTTTATTTCTCATTTTATTAATTTGAATCATCTCTCTCCACCTTTTTACATTGGCTAAATGTAAAAATGTTTGTCAATTTTACTGATTTTCTCAAGAACCAGTCATTTGTTTAACTGATTCATTGTATTTCTGTTGTGCTTATATCTATTTTGTTTATTTTAGCCATGAGTTTGATTATTTCTTGCCATTTACTCATTTGTGTAATTTTTTTCTAGACATTTTAGATGTGCCATGTTAATGTCAGTCGTCCTCATGCTGCTAGCAGCCTTATTTGGGTCCTGGGTCCAACTGCAGCTGGTGACCATTTTTGTGGTCTCTGCTACCACCAGAAATTATGAGAGTAATCAGAGTTCCTGTTTACTGTAAAGAGCAAGGAAACTACTACACCAATGATACCAATGACTGCAAATGTGCAATTGAGAAAAAGAACATGGAAAGCTTCTGTAACAACACCTATACAGACCCCAAAACCTCCTCCCAAAGTAACAGCCTAACAGGAAACAAAGAGGATTCTTAATAATGGTGATAAGGTTGCTGAGGTGTAGCTCTCCACAGTTGGTGGTTTCTGGCAGGGATGCAGATGGAGAAGGACTCAGTTTTGTTTACAGTCAGGCCACTGGGAGTTTGGACATTCTCTAGTGAATATATGAAAAACATAAATTGGACTTGTTTGGGAGCAGGCAGGGAGCAGAAGTGAAAAGTGCAGGGAGGCATACATGGAAGGAGAGAGAAATGAAGTGTGATCAGGGTGTATGATGCAAAATTCCCAAAGAATAAATAAAAGTATTGTGTTGAAAAAAAAAAACTAAAAAAGGATGATGAGCATCAAAGAACCTCCTTGTGGAGATAGCTTCAAAGGTGGCAAACAAGCCACTAGGTAAAATGTTCTCATTTCTACCACAGACAGAATTCTGCCTAAAAAAGGACAAGCTTGGATGCAAGCAGAGTTGATGGCCAAATTTGCCATGATGGGGTAAGCAAGTCCTCAATAGTTCCTGCCTCACAAATATGTCTGTCAGATATATTGGGCCAGAAGGCTGAAGATGATGGTCAAACATTACAGAGAGTTTTGGGTGACTGGTCAGATAGCAAACTGTCTCTGTCATATCATTTGGAAAGCTACTAACCTTCCACAGTAAAAGCAGGTAATCAAGTTTATTCCTTCTCAAGTCTCTAATGGGGTTGATGCCCAGATAATTTAGTCCTACAATTTAGCTTAGTTGTTTAGGGGTTAAGATCTAAGGTCTAAATACATGTTTTAAGTCGATAATGATGAGATGTGACGAAGATTTATTTACATTCAGCATTTTGAGATGCACCAAGATACAGTAGATGTCAAATACAAATAGCCAAAACACTAAGAATGTAACATTTATATAATTCCTGATTGTATCATGGTTCTTCATGCTATAGGTAGTTTATTGTATATATGTGTAATAATATACATGTATATATAAAAAACAAAAAAGATTAATAAAAAAGAAAAGAAAAAGTAAAATTAAAGAATCAGGATAAATTTTTTTAAAAAGAAATAAAAGTCTGATTTTATTCTAGAAGGTCTGGTTTTTATATGTTAATATGCTTTTCCCTTGAAACTTTTAATATTCTTTCTTTGTTCTACATGGTTAATGTTTTAATTATTATGTATTGAAAGGAATTTCTTCTTCTGTTCTGGCATATTTTGTGTTCGTATGCTTCACATGCCTTCATAGGCATCTCTTTCTTTGGCTAGGAAAGTATTCTTAATGATTTTGTTGAAAATATTCTCTGTGCCTTTGATCTTGTTTCTTCTTCTATTTCTATTCTTATTATTTGTACATTTGGTCATTTCATCATATCTTAGATTTCCTTGATATTTAATGCCTGTAGTTTGTAGGTTTTTAAAGATGTAACATTTTCTCTGACTGTGCATCCATTTTTTAAAATGTAGTCTTCAATGTCTGAGATTCTTCTTCTTCTTCTTCTTCTTCTTCTTCTTCTTCTTCTTCTTCTTCTTCTTCTTCTTTTCATCTCTTGAATTCTATTGGTAAGACTTTCCTCTGAAGGTCATATTCCAGTATTCCAGGTCCTATAGTTTTCATTTCCAGTTTTCCACTGGTTTGGGTGTTCCTTTACTTTATTTTATTTCAACTATTGTAACTTGAACTGCTTCTTCATTTCATTGTTTGTGTTTTTATATATTTCATTAATGGATTTATTTATACCCTCTTTCAGGACCTTTAACATAATCGAAAAGCCTACTTGAAGTCCTACCTTGTGCTTCATCTACATTGTATGTCTCAGGGCCTACTGTAATATGGTTGCTGGCCTCTGTTATTATCTGTCTGTTATTGAGTGTGTTTTTATGCTGGTGTCTAGACATCAGGCTGTGGGAATGTTGTAATTCTATGTGTTGATATCTTGTGGCTTCTGTTATACTCTCTGGTTTTTAGGAGAAGGTGATAATTATAGATTGCTTGGTATTAAATGTTTATGAAATTATGCCAGGTATGGCCACTAGGGCTTCCAAGTAAAATGTCTTCCTATTTATCGGGAGCTGACACTTAGAGGATTAAATAAAGATGTCCATGGCAAAGAAGAAAGAGTGTGCCAGGAGGATATGCCTAGATCCCTCGGAATTGGGGAAGAGAGGGAGAGGAGGCGACAGAAGGTGGTATGCTATGGCACTGGGAGATTACATTTGGGGAGAGGAGAGAAAATGAAGATCACCTACTTGCTTCTGTAGCTATAGTGGATTGCTTGTTACTAGGGAGTTGGCTTCTGAGACAAAAGGACAGGGTAGTGAAAAGGCTGTAGGAGAAGATCTGCTTGATTTGCTGGAGATAGGAGCAGAAAGAATGCAGAGTTTGCAGGATGTGGCCTGCTACAAACCTGGGAATGAAGGTAGGGAATTGGATTTGGAGAAGATGGAGATTGACTATCACCTACCTGCTTCCTGTCCTAAATGACTCTCATCTTAGTTTCTATCTGCACCATATAAGTGAAAGCACATCTTACAAAGTATCTTTCTATTCCTAGTTCATATAGAAAATTACAAGTTATAATGTTACAAGAGATATACTTCTACACCTTAAAATTTAAGGCGACATCCTTTGCTACAGTCTCTCTAGGTTAGTCAGACTGGTTCTTCTCTCCAAACAACCTCCATAACACTGCAATAATTATCCCATGTCCCACATCCAGTACCTCAGCCTAGTCTAGCTGCCCATGCTTGCAGTAACTCCAGCCTCTATGCTTTGATCAGAATCCAGTCCTGCCCATTTCTAGGGAGAAGCCCTGTATGTGCTACATTGCTACAGCAGGGTCTGTGCTTCATAATTAACTATTTGTTCCCTCGTCCCCCCAGATTCTTACTACTTAATGAGCAAGTCTCCATGAATGCCAAAGTGATGCTTTGTAACTTTGCCTCCCAATGTATCTCTGATTGGGTAAATAAAGTTACCTACATACCTGGGTTGGGCAGAAGTGAGGTAGGTGAAGCTAAGACATCATGGTCCTAGAGGACAGAGGATCACAGGAGGGAATAGAGGGGAAGGAAGAGAGATGAGACAGGAGAGAAGAGGGAAAAGCAGAGTCATGACAAATTAACATGAAGAAGAACCACGTGGCTGGGAGGAAATAGCTCTGAGGATCAGTGATGGAAAGAAGCAGCCCAGATAAAAAGAATGTACAAGTATTTATGGGAAAAATGATAGAAGGGAAATAGCCCAGACAGGAATAATTAAAGCAAGTGGCATGGGATGTGGGGCTGGGAAGTAATAAGGTAGCCTAAGGAATTAGGTTCTGCCCAGCCCTAGGTTTAAGCCTTATTACAAACCTAACAGGTGTCTGTGGTTTTTATGGATATTATAGTGGATCAAATAATAACTGCTGTATTTAATTATATGAATTAATAGTAAATATTGATAATCAATTTTCTACAATACTACATCCAACCGCTTTACTCAACATATTTTCTACCAGTGTCAAACAAGTGAATCCAACTGCCTATCACCTATATATAATCACCCCAACATCCAGATCTACCCCTCAAACTCTAGACTGGGACCAGGATTCAGAACCTGCATGTTTCCCTGGCCCCTAGTACCTATTTGATTTCATACCCTCTGAGCCATACCTACAATTCAAGCCCAGCCCATGCTACAAACACCATGGTCTACCCCACGCTGTTATGTCCATATTAGACACAGAACTAATAAAACAAGTCCTCATGGCCTGATTTTTTAATTAATTTATTCAGATAACAACTCAATTGTTATCCCATTCCTTATATCCTCCCATTCCTCCCTCCTGCTTTCACTCTATTCCCCTCACCTAGGTCTATGACCGAGGGGGACCTCCTCCCCCACTATATGGTCATAGGCTATCAAATCTCATCTTGGTAGCCTCCTTATTCTTTTTTTGAGTGTCATCAGGCCTCCCAACCAAAGGGAGATGGTCAAATATGGAGCACCAGAGTTCATATCTAAGCCAGTCTGTGCTCTCCACATAACTGTGGAGAATGTCCTGTCATTGGCTGGATCAGAGTAGGGGTTCGATGTTACTACTTGTATTGTTCTTGAATAGTGCAATAGCTTGAGCCTGGGCCCTGATCCACCCATCATGATGTTCTTCTTGTAGGTTTCTAGGACCTCTAGGTCCTTCTATTTCCCCATCTCCTATATTTGTGTTACCTAGAGTCCCAGTGGTATGTGCTCACATATATCCCAATCTCCTGGTAAGTAAAGACTTTCATGGGACATGCATTTTGACCTAGTGCCCTATTATAAGTGACTATATACCATGTGAGTCTCTCTGCTTCTGGGTTATCTCACTCAGTATAACCATTTCTAGCTCCATCCATTTGTCCAAAAATTTCAGAAATTCCTTGTTTTTAATAGCTGCTGTATTCCATAGTGTAAATGTACCACAGAAATCTGGGAATAGGGCTTCCTCAAGAACCAGCTATCCCACTCCTTGGAATATACCTGGAATATGCTCCTTCACACAACAAGGACATATGCTCAACCATGTTAATAGCAGCATTATTCATAATAGCTAGAACCTAGAAACAGCCTAAATGTCTCTCAGTTGAAGAATGGATGGACTGATTTTATTACAAAAGTTAAACAATATGAATTATCAAGGCAGAATATTGTTTGTTGTGATGTGTTGAGCTTAGGTGGAATTCAGACCTCTTCATCCATGCAAAAATACCTGTCCCAGAGCCTCACTTCTCATACTGGTGACTCAGCAGAGTGAGCCTTCACAGTCCTGTGGAGAGGGGGAAAGGACTGTGCTTACTGCTGGCTGGTATATTTCTTTCTTAGAGACCACATGTCTGTCCTTGAAAATGGGAATTAAATGAATGAAAACATAATGTGAGAGTGCTTCCTATCACTTTAGTGAAGCTGTCAAAAGGCAACATAAAGACTTATTAAATCTATTATCTTTAACATATTTCATAAATAATGACTGCTAATATTAAAAATAGAATAATCTGGGACACTTTTGACATTTCCTTTATAAAAGTGCTATCCATACCCCCCCCCCTTTGGAAAACTCCACTAGTCCTAGAAAAATGTTTGTCAATTACCTCAGTGAATTCCAGGACACAAAAGTTAGAAGAACAAGTATATATACTTCATCCAGAAATTTAAAGGAGGCCAAAAGAAACAGATCAATGAACTTAGAAGAATGAATTTGAAAACAATAAACTCCTGAGTGATGTTCAAAAGAAAAACAAAAACACACAAACAAAAACCATAAGTTTGGGTGTAAATATTTAAGAAAATCAAGGATTTGAAGAAGAAAAATGAATTCAATAAAGACATAGAAACATTAAAGAGTAATCAAGGTGAAAAGGAAATGGAAATGAAAATCCCATTAACCCAATTAGAAAACCCAAAGGAAAGCTTCAAAATGAGCAAATAAAGCAGAAACTAGATTTTCAGGATTTGAAGAAAAAGTATAGGATCTAGACAAAAGAAGCAAAAAATATGAAAGGTAAAAAATGACCACATGAAAGGAACATACATAAATTTAGGATGCGATGAAAATGTCAAATTTTCTATATATAGGAATGCATGAGGAAGAAGAATGCCAAGTCAATGGCATAGCCCAGACATTTGAAAAGTTCAAAAGAGAAAGTTTCCACAAACTAAGAAAAGACATACCCACACCAAGAGAAGAAGCCCACAGATGCAAATAGGCAAGACTAGGCCAAACCTTCCCACTGTATATCATACTTAAAACATGAAACAGAACAAAAGAAGAGTATTGAATGCTGTAATAGAAAATAAACAGGTCACATATAAAGGAAACCAACAGAATAACAGCTAGTTTTTCTTTTTTTTTTTTGAAGGAGTGTATTTTATATATTATTATCTACTATCTATTTTTAATTAATTTATTCAGATTAAAACTCAATTGTTTTCCCATCACTCGTATCCTTCTGTTCCTCCTACCTTCCCACCCCCACCCTATTACCCTACCTTAGGTCCATGTTCCAGGGGGATCTCCTCCCCCACTTTATGGTCGCATGCTAACAAGTCTCTATTAGTAGTAACAGCTAGTTTTTCAATGTATATTTGTACACAAGAAGAAGCAGGAGCAATGTACTGTGGAACCTAAAGGACCATGATAGCAAACCTATGCTAATCCACAAAGCAAATGGACTGCCACAGTTGAAGAAATAGGAACTTTCCATGACATAGACATGCTAAAAATTCATGTCCCTGAGGGGAGACCTGCAGAGGATACCAGAAACAATATTTCAAACTGAGGAAGACAATTTGTATGGCCAAGAAAACGTAGAAGTAAACAACTGAACCTATAATTACTAAAACACAAAGGATGGCTAAGAATGCATACAAAACCTCCTTCAAAACACAAAGCCAAGCAAACAAAAAAAAACAAAACAATACAAACAAACAAAAACAACCACTTCACACAGAACTACTACAATTAGCACACATTAAATAATAACTAAATATCAATGGTCTCAATGTTTTCAATTAAAAGACACAGGCTGGCTGAATGGATCAAGAAGTACAATCTACCAATCTTTTGTTTACAAGAAACACAAGCTAGATATTTCCTTAAAGAAAAAGATAGACAAAAGTATCCCAACCAAATGGGATTAGGAAGCAAGCAGGACTCACTGTTCTAGTACTTAACAAAATAAACCTCAATCTAAAATTTATCAGAAGGGATAAAGAAGGACACTTAATTATTTTTATTATTTTATTCTCTCATGTAGTACACCCCAACCAGCTTCTCCTCCCTCCACCTCCTATCTCCTCCCTCCCTCCCCATTAACTCCTACTCCTCTCAGAAAATGGTAGGCCTCCCAAGGGATATCAAGTTGCAATAAGATTAGGCACCTCTCCTCATATTAAGGTTGGATGAGTCAACTCAGTAGGATGACAAGGGTCTCCAAAGCAGGCAAAAGTTTCAGAAACAGTTCCATCTCCCTCTTTAGGAGTTCCACAAAAACACCAACCTACACAACTGTAACATATATGCAAATGGCCGGAGTTAGACCCATGAAGTCTCCCAGGATTGTTGGTACAGTGTAAATGAGTCCCTATGAGTCCAGGTTTGGTGAGTCTGTGGGTTTTCTTGTGGTGTCCTTGTCCCCTCTGATTCCTACAATCCTCCCTCTCTTCAGCAGGATTCCTCAAGCTCCACCTAATGTTTGTCTGTGGACGCTGGATCTGTTTCTCTCAGTTGCTAGATGAAGCCTTTCTGATGACAATGGAATGAGGCACCAAGCTATGAGTATAGAAGAATACCATTAATTATCATTTCATTAACTTTTTTTTTTTTTTTTTTTTGCCAATTGTGTTTGGTTATATCCCAGGTCTGTGGGCAGGTAAATTCTGGTTTCTGATCCTCCAGGCAGTGACATGCATAGAGTCCCTCTCATGGCATGGAGCTCAAATAGGACCAGTCATTAGTTAACCGCTCCCACAATTTCTGTGCCACCTTTACCACAGCCCACATTACAGGACAAATTATAGGCCAAAACTTTTATGGCTGTGTTGGAAGACATTTAATTCTAATCAAGTGAGCAGTTAACCAAATAGACATTAGAATGATAAACATATGCACCAAACTCTCATCCCAGTTTCATAAAAAGTTTATTAGTGGAACTAAAATAAAAGATTAGCATATCTCCAATAATACTAAGTGATTTAAATACTCTGCTTTCACCAGAAAACTGGTCATCTGGACAAGTAAATCAACAGAAAAACAAAAGAATTATATGTCATTTTATATCAAATAGACTTACATGTATCTACAGAATATTCCAGCCAAATACCAAAGAATATACATTCTGCTCATCAGTCCATTCAAGACTCTCTAAAACAGACCACAACCTAGGACCCCAAATAAATCTTAAATTCAGAAGGATTTAAATACCTCTGTGTATTCTATCTGATGGCAATATAAGAAAACTTAAAATCAATGGCAAACAAATCTCTAGTAAGTATACAAACTCATGAAGATTGGACAACTCCTCATTGAATGATGAATGAGCCAAAGATAATTGGAGAAATACTCTTCCTCGGAGAAGAGTTCCCTAATATATTATTCAATACCACATTTTCAGCCCCAAAATTATATACATAAAAGTAATATTTTGTGGATGAATAGGTTGTACTTACAAATTTACATATCAACAATTAGAGAGAAAATGCCATGAATTTGACAGAAAGAAAAGAAAATAATTATATTTTAATTACAACATATTTAAAGTTAGTTTTTAAAGTTACAGTTACATAGTTTAATCAATATCATAAGAAATAACTTAGATTTTTGTAAAGGAGACAGTATAGAAAAGCATATACTTTCATTAACTTATGCCAAAAAGCACTTAAGTTGAAGGCAAATAATTTTTAACATTGCACTGACAAAAACACATAAAATGGGAATCAAATCCATATAAATGTAGCATTACATATTTTTCTCTATAAAATTCCACTTGCCACATGAAGGAGTCAAGAACAGTGTGCTAACAATCTACCCTGGCTGCGTACAGATGGGAAGCTGTTCATAGAAAAGGAAAAAGCATGTGGTCGGATCTGATCTCAGCTGGATCTATAAAAAAAATACACTTAGTGTCTTTATCTCTGAAATACCCTTAGCAGGATGTCCCTGGCTAAGGATTATAGAAAGTAGAACCTAGGATTTAGGACATGACTTCCTGGAGAGAGTCACAAAGGCTTCTATACTCTGGGGTGTAAAATGGAAATACTCAGTGTAAATACTTTCTGCTCTGTAAAGAGCTCCCCAAATCTCATCCCTTACAGGCTAGTGGTTCATATTTCACATGAGAAGCATTGCTTGATACATGGCCTTAATGATTCAGATTTATGTTTTCTATACTCCAAATACTTGGTTTTTCACATACTTGAAAGTATTTCTTACAGTATTCTCTTGGGGATGGTCTCTGATTTTGGTTTTGGTTATCAGTGTGTGAATGAAGTGAATCATTTTTTAAATGATGGGGGCAAGATATGTGGCTGTGAATCAAAATTCAATATATCTATTCAGGTAATTTATAGGCTAAATGAAAATATTGTTCATTTCTCTTATGTTAAATACTCGGCCATGGTGTGCTGGATAGTTTTATGTGAAGTTGACACAAGCTAAAGTTATCTGAGGGAAGAGAATCTCAATTTTAAAATGTCTCCATAGATCAGGCTGTAGGTAAGCCTTCAGATTATTTTCTTATTTAGAAATTGATGGAGGAGGGCCTAGTGCAGTGATGATGGAGTGATCCCTGCATTGTTGGTACAAAGTTCTATAAAGAAGCAGTGTGAGCAAGGCATGATAAGTAAGCCAGTAAGCAGGACCTCTGAATCCCCTCTACATCAGCTTCGGCCTCTATGGTCCAGCCCCATTTGAGTTCCTGTCCTGACTACCATTGATGATGAACAGTGATATGAAAATATAACCTAAATAACCTTTCTCTCTCCATTTTTCTCTTTTTGTCATGGTGTTTCATTTCAGTAATAGAAACCCTAAGACAAATTGACAGCAGGAGTCAGACCTGTCCTGTGACAGACCTGACCATGTTGTTTGGGGAAAGACTGTGGAAGAATTTTAGAACTTAGTACAAGAAAAGCCATTGAATGTTCATTGGTAAGCTGTTCGGTGTGATCTTGGGAGATAAGAGTGTTGGGGACAATGCAGAAGATAGAATCCTCTCTAGTGAAGTTTCAAAGGGAAGCTTAGAGACACTATCGGGGCTATCAGTTACTTTGAATTAAGATTTTTTTTTTTTTAGTTCAGGTTAACTAAGGCTAAAGAATAAGCTGTGATTAGCAAGTTATCAGAACTACTAATGTGCAACCTTGTCTTTGCACAATATATATATATATATATTCAGCAACTTGCATGGGCTGCCTTGCTACTCTAAATCTTCCTGACTTACCTGTAAAGTAGCTGTGATTGCAGGCCTGTGCCATCAAGTCTAGTTTTAAGGTACTTTTTCTAAAATTGGGGTTTAAGTTTCATTTCCTTACTCAAAATCTGATAAAATACAAAGCCTGCAACTGCCATGTACATATTTACATTCATGCCCCCCATTGCACCTCAGTATATCTGCTTTCCAGTGACATTCTTCCTTATTTCTTTTATGTACTCTTTCACTATATTCCTTGTTCTCTTTTGCACATACAATGTACTCTGAGGTCCAGGCACATATTATCTTTCTGACTGCTGATGTACTTTTCTTATCTTTTTGTGACTCTTGTCTTTATTTTGATAAATTATTTCATTTTAATGTGTTTTGATTGAAATGTAATTGTATCATTTTCTCACCCTTGTTTTCTTCCCTCCATTGTGTCCCAGCTATCTTCCCTCCAATCTCTTCCATGGCTCCCCAACTTTCAAGTTAGTAACCTCTTTATATTTGATTATTCGTACCATTTATGTATATACGTATATGCACAAATATGCATAAGCATGACTTACTGACTTTATTCTGCTGTTTGTGTGTACATGATTTCAAGGATAACCACTTCTTTACTGGCCAACTAACAAAGGGACTCATCGCTGGAAGATTCTAATTCTCCTTTTCCTAAAAGTCATTTGTTACCTATAGTTCTTAATCGAGAGGTGGGACTCCTAAAGCCCCTACCCTACCCCCACCTTTCACTTTACCATTTATATTGATATTGCCATTGTTCCAAACTTGTTTATTCAGCCAATTGTAGGAAAGAATGTTTCCCAACAGACTTCCTAGTATTTTGGCTCCCAGATCTGGAATGCTCACTTAGATCCTTCATGAATGCCAGAAATAAACTTTCTTACTCTGTAAATTTGTAGCATTCAAATAATGTTTTATTTTAAACTTAATCACTAACATTGCTTTTTTAAAAGTTAAGTTCCTTAAAGTCAGCCCAACAGTCCCAAACTGCATTAATTCAAATAAATCACTCTAGATTTAAGTAGAGATTGTGCATGAACTTTCTGAAATGATCTCCATGAGGCACAGCTTTATGACTCATATCAGGCACCGTGAGCAATGACTATCAGTGTCAGCAAGACATACCCCGACTGTGTTATCACTCTTGTGTACCAGAGCAAAGTCACTCTCAGTAGGTGATGAGATCAATGTTCCTATGTCTATGAAAGCAGTGAAATTCTTAGAATTAATTTTAGCAGTAACAGAAACAATATTCCTGTTCTGATCATTATAATCATTCTCAAATGAAGAAATTTGAATTTGACTGAAATATACTCCTAATACATAAATCAACAGATGTGGATATAATATATAATAATCTAAAGCTGAAGTACATATGAAACATAAAAATATACAACTAAGATAGATAAATAGATACATAGATTGATTGATATTTATTTAGTTCAAGATCATTTCTTTAAAATAGATTGACAATGAAATACATCTAAAATTATTTGTTTCTTCTATAGAACATTTTAATTTAATGCTCATATTTCATAAGTACTCAAACACCTTGAGATTATTTTATACCATGCCTTAAAACAGTAAAATATAAGGGACTGATCCTTTCATTAGTTGATAATTTTATTGGTATGTAAAAAACTTAGAAACAAATAAAAGAACTCTGTCATTAGTTCACAGATCTGTGGATCAGAAATCTACCTCAACAAAAACAGGTTCTTTCTTTAGAATATTACAGGCCTGAAATCATAGTATCATCCAGTACATATTCTTGCCTGGGGAAATCACTTTGATGGTCATTTGTGTCATGGACAGGTTATCGTCTTGATATTTACATTTTTTCTTTTTATTATTATTAATTTATTCATATTACATCTCAATTGTTAGCCCATCCCTTGTATTCTCCTATTCCTCCCTCCCTCCCGCTTCCCCCCTACTCCCCTCCCTTATGTCTGTGACTGAGGGGGGCCTCCTTCCCCTATATATGCTCTTTGAGTATCGAGTCTCTTCTTGGTAACTTGCTATCCTTCCTCTGAGTGCCACCAGGCCTCCCCATCCAGGGGACATGGTCAGAGATATTTACAATTGAGACACCGTTTCCATACTTACTCTCAAGCAGAGGGATTCTCAGCCCAGAAAGGCAGCCCACATTCTTTACTACATGACCTATTTTTCCTTAAAGTCCAGCATCAGGTCAAATCATTTTCATCTTTTGTAATTGTGAGTCCATTGTCTATATCCAGTCAGATAAAAAAAAAACCCAAGTAATTGAATATTGTCTGCGTTGTTACCTCTCTGGGGTCAAACTAGTTTGCAACATCAATTGAATTTGAAATTTCCTAAGCTACAGCATTGGACAACAGCCTCAAATAACCTGGAAAACATAGTATGGTCTCCAGGTGCCTTCTAAAATGCCTGCTCTTTATAAATTATGTTTTATAAAATGAAATTTTAGTATATATGAATGCCATTTCTTCATAAACTTTGTTAATGTACATGTTCCTTGCAAATATTAGTGTTTTAATTTTTTGGGTTCTTTATATATTATGGATATTATCCTTGTGTCAGATGTAGGGTTGGTGAAGATCTTTCTCAAGATGTCAGCTATCACTTTGTTCTGTTGTCAGTGTTCTTTGCCTTACAGAAGCTCTTCAGTTTCATGACTTCCCATTTATTAATTACTGATATTAGAGCCTGAGCCATTGGTGTTGAGTTAAGGAAGTTTTCTCCTGTGACAATGAGTTCAAGGCTCTTCCCCACTTTTTCTCCTAACAGATTTAGTGTGTCTGGTTTTATGTTGAGGTCTTTAATCCACTTGCATTTTTAGTTTTGTGCATGGTGATAAATATGGATCTATTTGTATATTTCTACACATAGGCATCCAGTTAGACCAGCACCATTTGTTGAAGATGTTATTTATTTGCCATGGTATGGCTTTGGCTTCTTTTTAAAAATCAAGTGTCTGTAAATGTGTGTTTATTTCTGGGTGTTCAATTCAATTCCTTTGATCAGCCAGCTTATTTCTATGTCAGTATCACACTGTTTTTAATTACTGTGGCTCTATAGTACAGCTTGACATCAGGGATGGAGGAAAATTTTTTATTGTACAGGATTTTTTTTATCTATTCTGGGATTTTTGGTTTTCCATATGAAGGTGAGAATTGATTTTTCAAGGTCTGTAAAAATTGTGTAGGTATTTTGACAGGGATTTCATTGAATCTGTAGACAGCTTTGGGTAATATGGCCATTTTTATGATGTTGATTCTCTTGATCCATTAGCCTTGGACATCTTTCCATCTTCTATCTTATTCAGTTTCCTTCTTCACAGACTTTTTTTTTTCATTTAAATCTTTCACTTGTTTGGTTAGAGTTACACCAAGATACTTTATGTTTTTTTATGGCTATTGTGAAGGGTGTAGTTTCCCTAATTTCTTTCTCATCCTGTTTGTCATTTGTATACAGGAAGGCTACTGACTTATATGAATTGATTTTGTATCCACCCACTTTGCTGAAGGTGTTTACCAGCTGTAGCAGTTCCTTTGTAGAATTTTTAGGGTAAGTTATGTAAGCTGTAATATCATCTACAAATAGTGATACTTTGGCTTCTTCCTTTCCAATTTGTATCCCCTTGATCTCCTTTAGTTGTCTTATTGCTCTAGCTAGGACTTCAAGTACTATATTGAAGGCTACTGAGACAGTAGACTGCCTTGCTTTATGCATGATTTCAGTGGAATTGATTTAAGTTTCTAAGCTACAAGGTTGTTGTTTGTCACCTTTACTATGTTTAGGTATGTGCCTTGTATCTGCAATCTTCCCAAGACCTTTCAAATGAAAGGGCATTGGATTTTTTCAAATGTTTTTTTTTTTTTTTGTCATCAAAGGAGATGATCAGGTGTTTTGTTTTTTCTTTCAGTTTGTTTATATGATGGATTGCATGGATAGATTTCTGTATATTGAACCAGCCCTGCATACCTGGGATGAAGCCTAGTTGGTCATAGTGTATGGTATTTTTGATGTGTTCTTGTATTTACTTTGTGAGCATTTTATTGAGTGTTTTGCATCGATGTTCATAAGGTAAATTGGTCTGAAATTCTCTTTCTTTGTTGGATTTTTGTGTGACTAAGCTATTAAGATGACTGTGGCTTTATAGAATGAATTTGATAGTGTTTCTATTTTGTGGAATAGTTTGAGGTGTATTGCTATTATTTCTTCTTTGAAGATCTGATAGAATTCTACATTGAACCATTCAGTCTTTGACTTTTTTTGATGGGGAGACTTTTGATGACTGATTCTATTTTCTTAGGGAATATATGATTATAAATTTGTTTGCCTGATTTTGATTCAACTTTGGTAAGTGGAATTTATCAAGAAAACTGTTCATATCATTTAGATTTTGAAATTTGTGGCATAATGTCTTTTGGAGTAAGACTTAATGTTTCTTTGAATTTCCTCAGTATCAGTCATTATGTCTCCCTTTTAATTTATAATTTTGTTCATTTGGATACTCTTCCTTTGCCTTTTAGTTAGTTTGGCTAAGGGTTTGTCTATCATGTTGATTTTCTCAAAGAACCAACTCTTGGTTTCATTGATTCTTTGAATTGTTCTTTTTGTTTCTAGTTGACTGATTTCAGCCCTGAGTTTGATTATTTTCAGCCCTCTATTCCTCTTGCATGTGTTTGCTTCTTGTTTTCTAGAGCTTTCGGGTATTACATTAAATGCAATGTCTGTAGTTTCTTTATGAAGGCATTTAATGCTTGAACTGTCCTCTTACTACTTCTTTCATTGTTTCCCATAGGTTTGGGTATGTTGTGCCTTAATTTTCATTGAATTCTAGAAAGTCTTTAATTTCTTTCTTTATTTCATCCCTGACCCAGTTGTCTTTGAGTAGATCGTTATTCACTTTCCAGTTGTGTGTAAGTTTTTTGTTACTTATATTACTGTTGAAATTCAGCTTTAGTCCTTGGTGGTCTGATAAGATATGGGGGTTGTGTCAGTTTTCTTGTATCTGTTGAGGCTTGCTTTGTGACTGATTGTGTGGTCAATTTTGGAAAAGGTTCTGTGAGGTACTGAGAAGAAGGTATATTCTTTTGTATTTGGGTGAAATGTTCTGTGGGTGTCTGTTAGGTCCATTTGATTTGTGACCTCTGTTAGGTTCATCATTTCTCTATTTAGATTCTGCCTACATGATCTGTCCATTGGTGAGATTGGGGTGTTGAAGTCTCCCACTATTAATGTGTTAGATTTGATGTGTGACTTAAGCTTTAAACGTGTTTATCTTATGAATGTAGGTGTCTTTATATTTGAGGCATGGATGCTCAGGATTGTTATGTCCTTTTGGTGAATTTTCCCTTGATGTGAATGAATTGTCCTTCCCCATCTTTCTTGGATAATTTTAGTTGAATGTGTATTTTATTAAATATTAGAATGGCTGTTTCAGCTTGCTTCTTCAGTCCTTTTCCTTGGAAAACATTTTTCTAGCCCTTTACTCTCAGGTAATGTCTATCTTTGTTGCTGAGGTGTGTTTCTTGAATGCAGCAGAATGTCGGCTCCTTTTCCTGTAGCCATTGTGTTAGTCCATGTCTTGTTATTGAAGAGTTGAGGCCATTGATGTTAAGAAATATTAATGACCAATGGTTGTTAGTTCCTTTTATTGTGGAATTGGTGGTGATAGTGTGTGGCTGTGCTTTTTTCTTTTGGTTTTGCTGTTGTGAGTTATCTATTTCCTGTGGTTTTTCTGGGTGTAGTTGACCTTGTTTGGTAGGAGTTTTTCTTCTAGTACTTTCTGTGTGGCTGGTTTGGTGCATATACATTGTTTAAATTTGGTTTTATCATGGACTATCTTGTTTTCTCCATCTATGATGATTGAAAGTTTTGCTTGATATAGTAGTCTGGGTTGGCATCTGTGATCTCTTATTGTCTGCATAACATCAATTCAGGACTTTCTGGCTTTCAGGCTTTCTGTTGAGAAGTCAAGGTTGATACTGATGGGTCTACCTTTATATGTTACTTGACCTTTTCCCCTTCCTGCTTTTAATATCCTTTCTTGGTTCTGCACATTTAGTATTTTGATTATTATGTGCTGGGAGGAATTTCTTTTCTGGCCTAGTCTATTTGGTGTTCTGTAAGCCTTTTGTATGCTTAAGGGTATCTCTCTCTTTAGATTGGGGAAATTTTCACCTATGATTGTCTTGATAATATTTATTGATCCTAGGAACCTGTAATCTTCTTTTTCATCTGTTCATATTATGCTGAGGTTTCATCTTTTCATGGTGTCCTTACTTTCCTGGATATTTTGTGTCGTGAGATTTTCTATTTTAATATTTCTTTGAGGGATGTATCAACTTTTTCAATTCTATCTTCAGCCCCTGAGATTCTCTCCTCCATCTCTTGTTTCTATTGATGATACTTACCTCTGTGATTCCTGATCTCTTCCCTAAGATTTCCACTTCTAGGGTTTTCTTAGATTATGTGTTCTTAGTTGATTATAATTCTTTTTTCATGTCTCAAACAGCTTTAATAATTTCTCTGCCTGTTTGATTATGATTGCCTATCTGTCCTCAATGACCTCTATTCAATTGTTTATAATTTTCTGTAATTCTTGGGAAGATCTATATATTTCCTCTTTATATTTCTCAAATCACTGAACAAGCATAGCTTTAAGGTAATTTTCCTGAGATTCAGTTGCATTAGAGTATCTATTTTTGTTTGTTTGTTTGTTTAGGGGGATGTCTGGTAGAGCCATGCTGTCCTTCATTTTTGTTGATTGTGTTCTTACCTCTTCCTTTACCCATACTGTAGAGGCAGCTAGTCCCTTTGAAAAGCAGCTTCTTGGTATACAGTCCTAGCAGACACTGGCCACCTGGAACTTAGATTCCTCTGAGCTCTGCCATCTAGGATCTGGGATTTAACAAGGTTCCACTAACTACCTGGTCTCCTCAGGCAGATTAGCATCAGAGGATAATAGTGGCTTGGAGACCAGAACACTATTCTTGAGTGTTCCCTATTTGGATATTGCAGGTCTCACAGTTTATGTCTCCCAGACCAGGGGAAGGCTGCAAACTCCCAGATTGTCTCCTTTGTCTGATTTTGCATTGATCCTGTTATCTTGTGTCTCTTCATTAGAGAGGTGAGAACATTGATATTGAAAGATATTAATGTCCAGTGTTTATTGGTTCCTATTATTTTGATGTTGGTAGTGGTAGAATGTGTGTATGTGTGAGAGAGAGCATCCGTTCTTTTGTTTTTGTGGATGTGGGTTATTTATTTCCTTTGCTTTCCTGTGTAAGGTTACCCTCCAAGATAGAGTTTCCCCTCTAGTATCTTCTGTAAAGCTGGATTTTAAGTTAGGTATGGTTTGAACTTGGTTTTGTCATGGAATATCTTGCCTTCTCCATCGATGGTGAGTGAAAGTTTTTCTGGGTATAGGAGTCCGGATTGGTATCTATGGTATTTTAGTGTCTGAATCTCAAGATGCTTCTGGCTTTCAAAGTCTCCATTGAGAAATCAGGTGCAATTCTGATAGGTTTGCCTTTATATGTGACTTGGCCTTTTTCTCTTGCAGCTTTTAATATGATTTCTTCATTCTATACATTTAATGTTTTAATTATTATGTGGCAGTAGGGTTTTCTTTTATGGTCCAATCTATCTGGAGTTCTGTAGGCTTCTTGTATCTTTGTGGGCATTCCTTTCTTTAGGTTAAGGAAGTTTTCTTCCAAGATTTTGTTGAAAATATTTTCTGGGTTTTGCAGTTGGGAGACATTTTTTTTCTTCTATCCCTATGATTCTTAGGTTTGGTCTTTTCACAGTGTCCCAGATTTCTTGAATATTCTGTGTCAGTAGCTTTTTACATTTAACATTTTCATTGACTGCTGTATCCATTTCTTCAGTCATAACTTCTATCCTTGACATTCTTTCTTCTATCTCTTGAATTCTGTTGATAATGTTTGTTTCTATAGATCCTGTCCTCTTCTCTAAGGTTTCTATTTCTAGGATTATCTCAGATTGTGTTTTCTTCATAGCTTCTATCTCCATTTTTAGGTCTTGAAACCTTTTATTTATTTCCGTCTCCTAATTGATTTTAGGGATTTTTTTACTCAATTCTTTTACTCAATGATTTACTCAATTCTTCCATCTCTTTCTTTGTATATTCCTGATATAGTTTGAGGGATTTATTTTCCTCCTTTAAGACCTCTATCATTTTCATAACATCAGATTTGAAATCTTCTTGTGCAAGGCTGTGATATCTCCATGGCTTGTGGTGGTAGTGGAACTGCTGGTTTCTGGTGGTATCAGATGGTCCTGGGGACTGTTGCTTGGGTTCTTACACTTTCCTCTTCCCATTGTGATGTCTCTGGTTGGAGCCTGTGTCCAGGGTATGCTTGGACCTCAGAACTTTCTGTGGATTTTCTGAGTGACCTGAGGTCAGATCCACTAGTTTTCTTAGTTGTAGTGTCTGCTAGGTGCTAGATTCATTAGAGATGGGGTGGTAGGAGACTGTCACAGGTTTTTCTGCAGCACTATCGATAAGACTAGATGATTCAATACTGAAAAACAGAAGGAGAGGTGACCACTTGCAGTCAGTTGATAAGCTTCACTGGAAGAAATGGCCTGTAGGCTAACAGGGAGTGTCTGCTGGAGTTGAGCACTGGGACCAAATATATATATGGGGGTAGTATATATATTATATATATAATGGGGGTAGTGATGTTGAGAGGGAAAGATCTATGGGATACACATGCTTGTGGGCACAGGGAGGTTAGGGCAGATCTCTTGATGAAATGCTAGAAAAGAAGCTGGGGGATTGGATTTTGACCAGAAAAAGGTCTTCAGTTAGCTTACCTGCTTCCCTGGCTGATGTGTTCTCATTGAATGCTTGAAGGTGTTAGACACTGTGATGACAGGATAAGTTTCAGGAGGAGGAGAATATATTTTTAATTCATTTTAGATGGTTTCAGAGAAGAGTGAGAAAAGAGCAGCTGTTCTGCTGAATGGCTGGGGATAAGACTTGGGGTCAGATTTGGAGGTGCATATGGAGAGGTGAAGATCTACAGTTAGCCTACCTGCTTTCCTGGAAGGAATGGACTAACTAAAACTTGCATTTCTAGTGTTATCTCAGATTGGAGTATCTTTAGTGATTCTAAATCTGCTTTTATGTTTTGAAATGTTTTCAGTATTTCATTCCACTGTTTGTGTTCCACAGACTCATTAAGAAATTTATTTATACCCTCTTTAAGGTCATTGGGCATAATCATAATAACAGTTTTGAAGTTCTGGTGCTTCAGCTATATTGTATTTATCTAAGCTTTCTGTAGTAGAATTATTGGGTTCTTGGTGAGACATATAGTTTTGACTGTTAATGATTATGTTTTTGCACT
The DNA here is from genome assembly GCF_964271855.1 of Acomys minous. Taxonomy (NCBI): domain Eukaryota; kingdom Metazoa; phylum Chordata; class Mammalia; order Rodentia; family Muridae; genus Acomys; species Acomys minous. Next base: position 65,424,103 of record NC_140489.1, on the reverse strand, counting down.
TGTGTATAGGAATCTGGGTTTGGTGTTATTTTGATTCTAGATGTTGCAATCTGTTCTTGTTTTGTTGTTTGAGTGCTCTGTTCTATTCCTTGGTATATCTTGCCTTCTCTGGATCCTAGGAAAATGTTGGTCATGATTTATCCAATAATGCTTCTATAGATTTGTGGGCAGCAGAGAAGAACATAGGTTGGCTATGAAAATAGGCAGGTAGATGTTTTAGAAAAGAATTGAGTTTCCTGTTCACACCTAGAGGGAGTTTCCCAAGAATTTGGAAATATGGTGGGCAAATTGGATCTTACAAGTAGTTTCTAGGAAGGCAAAGAACTATCTGGAAAGATGAGGCTGAAAGGGCTAAGGAGATCTTAGCTTTGAACCAGGGGTTTGGATTCTTCAGTGATTAGAGTTGAGAGTGGAGAACAGGCTCCACTCCTATAATCAGATTATTACCAGAGAGTATAAGAATGGGGCAATCATAATGGAGGAAAGGAAGAATAATACCTACCTGAGTTCCTACCAAGTGTGTCCACTGGAAGACCAAGGTATAAAGTGTTTCTCAGTATTGGGGACTGACAGAGAGGAATGGATGTTGGATAGATTGGGGACAGGAATGAGAAAGTTCACAGAAAAAAAGCACAGATGATTAACATCAGGTTTGGTAGACCTTCAGAGGACGTTGGTAGGGTGGGAGGACACAGGCCACAATTAGCAGACTGCTATGAGGTTGGAGATGATATGAGAGAGACTGTATTGGAGGAGAGAAAGAGTGAAAATGGCTTGCCTGAAGTGGTTCAGAGGGGAGGACATCCTCTTGGGACTTTAGGTGAGAGAAGCATGGGATATTGGGGAAATAGAAGGATCCAGAGGATCCTAGAAACCTACAAGAAGAACATTATGAAGCATGGATATGGGTCCAGGGGTCCTGCTCAAACTATGGCACCAGCCAAGGACAATATAGGCAATAAACTTCAAACCCCTACCCAGATCTAGCCGATCGACAGGACATTCTCCACCATTAAGTGGAGAGTGGCGTCTGACTTTCATGAGAACTCTGGTACCCTATTTTTTACCACGTCTCCTTGATGGGAATGCCTGGTGGCACTCAGAGGAAGAATAGCAGGTTACCAAGAAGAGACTTGATACCCTATGAACATATACAGAGGAGGAGGTCCCCTTCAGACACAAACATAGTGGAAGGGAGTAGGGGGAAAGAGAGAGGAAGGGAGGAATGGAAGGATACAGGGATGGGCTAATAATTGAGATGTAATATGAATAAATTAATAAAATATTAGATTCCTAAATTTAAAAAGGGAAAATGGCCTGCCTGAGACCAGTAAGGTGTGGTAACTTATGTCAACAGAGAGTATTGGGTTCTTTGCAAGGTTCAGCAGAGTCACCAAAGGATGGAGATAAGAGTAGAAGGAGAAACCCCTGCAAGGGTCTGCTACAGGGCTGTAAATCAGTGAAATAAAAATGATACAAATGACACATTTCATGGACTGTTATACTTACATTCTTCTTTCATTTTCATCTCTTCCCATTAATTTGAGCTGCTACATCATGTCATTTCTTTCTACCCTAAAGAACCCAGGTAACTTTGTGTGAAGGGATCTGCTTAGTATAGTAACTAATTCTCTTTTAAGTTTCCTTATCTAGGAAAGTTAATTTTTAATACTTTTATTTTATTACACATGTATCAAACAAACTACATACAGCAGAGAGAACCATGTAACAATCATGAAACTAATGCATTCTATACATGTTACATTTATAGTCTATTGGCCGTTTGCATTCATCCCATTTGAAGTACATGTCTTTCCTGTCTTGTTGGGTCGAAATTTCGGTATGAAATTCAGTATCTATCCTATCTCAACTCTAATAGCTTAACTTCTTTAACTTAATCTAAGATGATCTTGTCTTGGTTGTAGAACTATACTATCTTGTTTTCAATGACTCTCAGAGACTTGAGAAGGAATAAAACTTAAATTCCTGAATGAACCAGCAGTGTGGGTTAGCAGCTTCCAAAATGTAAAATTGATTTAAGACAGTTTACTGCCTGACCAGTCACCCAATACACTTTATAATGTTGAAGCCTCATCTTCAGTTTTCTCGACTAATATCTCTGCCAGACTTGGTCGCAGGGCAGGAACTATTGAGTACTTGCTTACCCTGACTTGGCAGAGTGTGGCTGTCAACTCTGCCTGCATCTAAGTTGCCATTTTTAGGCTGATTCTGTTTGTGGCAGGAACAAGGACATTTTGCCCAATGGTTGGTTTGCCACCTTTGAAGCAGTCTCCATAAGGAGGTTCTTTGATGCTCATCATCTTCTTTGAGGTTGGCTGGGTATTGTCAGGACTAACTTGTCTAGTTGTCAAAGAAATTTAGGATTGTAAGGACAACTTTAAATGCCATATTCTGTGTGTCTCTGAGGCTTTAAAGACCTTATTCTACTAATTTACCATATATATTGATAAAGTCATATCTACCTGTCAGACTTAGAATATATATTCTTGTGTTAAAACCCGCCAAGTATTTGGCATCCACATGTTTTGTATCAGTATACTAAATTCTATGACAATGACTTAGATATAATCTTCCTTATAGGTAACAATTAAGGCCTTGAGTTAAAGAGTAGGTTCAATCATCCAGCTTTTGTTCTATCCTCCCTTTATGTTCCTAAATCTTTCTTTATTTCCTTTCAGCTCCCATCTCCTTGCCTATGTATGCAAAACAAAGGAAAAAAGAGCCATTCCTGCATTTCCCCTAATTTTTTCTCTATATAAGACCAATAATGACTTATGACCACCTCCCGATGAGAATAAGCATTTGTAGATCAAAAAAGTAAACAGCAATCTATACAACCCGGCCTCTGCTTTGATAAAATGGGGCATCATTCTCTTAAGGTTTCTTCAGGTTCAATTGCGGCAAATAATACCTCGGAATAGGCCCCCCAAAATTGGAGATAATGGTTAAGCAATCTAATGATTGCATTTGTGGCTCAGTTTCTGAATATTGAGAGATTCCAGGCTTAGGAAGAGATTGGAATGGTGGTCCAAATTGGATCAGAAGTTTTCTACAATGTTCTCCAAGAAGCTGTCCAAATCTGATGGGTAAAAGCAACAGAATCATCCATGGCTGGAACTAAGAGGATGCAAGATGTCAGTGTCCATCGTGCTGGGAATAATGATTCCTGTCAGTTCTGATCCAGCTGGTTATTTTGTTTTGAAAACATAATTTCTCACAAGCATTATAGATTCTAACATTATAAATGTATGAGGTATGCAGAATGCACAGAACAACTAAAGCTAGTTTTCTGGGCACTGTATGGGTCGACATAAGGCATTTGCAAACCTTCCTTCATGCTTAACTATTAGTGGACTCCAATACTAAGTCACAGAGAATCTGTGGTTAACATGAGACCTTGCTATGCCTTTACATTTATATCTCTGCCAGTCTCAGAACTATTCTCATGTACTGGGATTAGGAATATAAATTTCCTGCTTGTTCTGTAATTTAAATTCTTTACATCTCAATTGTAGCCCCCTCTCTCATCCCCTCCCAGTTCCATTCCCTCCCTCATCAACCCCTATCCCATACCTCATCAACCCCCATTCCATCCCCTCTCTCATCCCCTTTCCCTCCCTCCCCTAGTCCTTAGATAGAGGAGCTCTCCTCCCCTAACCTCTGATCTTAGTTTATGTAGTATACCCTGTACTACATATGACATTTTAGGAGAGTTAATTTTGCCTGATGTAAAATTTTGTTATCAGGAAATCTTGTTTTATTTATTTTATCTTTTATTTTAAATTCACTGTGCTATTTGGCAAATTATCCAGTAAAGAGATTATTATTCTCTGGCCCCCTCTCTCTCTCCCCATCTTTCCTTCCATCCCCCCCACTGTGTGTGTGTGTGTGTGTGTGTGTGTGTGTGTGTGTGTAATTTTATGTTCTAGACTTCCTCTTTTAAAAGGTTTAGTTTTGTCTTGTTTAATTTTGTCCAGGTCTTGTCTTGAGCTTGCTCTAGCCAAGATTTTGACCATAGGCTAGCTGAACTGTTGATTTTCCCAGATAACTAGCCATTTGAGAGCATTGCTTTTAGTGACTATTCTACTAAGCATGAGGTTTTTCATCTTTCATTCTTAATGAAGAAAGACATTTCTACTTATGAAACTTCTCATTTTCCTGACTCTTCACCCAGTAAAATTACTGTGTGGGAGGATAATAGTCTAAAGCAAGAACAACACTGCCTTTCAATTCTTTTCCAAGGCTCAGTAACTTCCATTATCTAACACTTTGACTCTGTTATGTTTTTTCCATTGAACTCCAGAGTTATAAAAATGATTATTATGACCATATATCTATTGTTATATTTAACTGTTGAGATTATTTGCTGTCCTTCTGGTGCTGTCCTAGAAATTTCACCTCAGGTATGACTTTTATTTTTAATGTCAAAGTCTAAGATTAAAGACACCTTTTACCATAATATTACCATGTTTATGGTTTGTTTTCACTTAACTGAAAGTTTGAGTTGAAATTACTTCCAGGTTACTTACCTACACAGATAAGAACAGTTCTGTGACAAAAATAAGTATTAATTAGATAATAAACTGCAAAATTATACTCAAAGTAACCTACAATTATTTGATGGAGAGTTGTAAGAGGCAAAAGAAAAGCACAAAAGAAAATATAGACATAAAATGTACTTGTGTTATTTTTACATTGTTCATTTTATGTTAAACAAATATGAGTGATAGAAGGGAAAGGACAAATAAATTAGCAAAATATATGTGTACTTTCATACAAGTAAGATGTATTACACGTGTGTTTTTAATATATAGTCATGTAATTTACTTAGGAATAGCTTGGGATGAATCCATATCATTGGATTAATTTGAGTGAATATCTACATATAAATGAGGTGATCTTATTTATGCAGTGCTTACCACATATACTATTATTTGAGACTCTAAAATGATTAAAATTGTTTTCTTAAATATTCTTGTGTGGGGGCTTCAATCTTTTTTTTCTTTTTTTTAATTTATTCTTGTTACATCTAAATGGTTATCCCATCCCTTGTATCCTCCCATTCTTCCCTCCCTCCCATTTTCCCTTTATTCCCCTCGCCTATGACTGTTCCTGGAGGGATTACCTCCTCCTGTATATGCTCATAGGGTATCAAGTCTCTTCTTGGTAACCTGCTGTCCTTCCTCTGAGTGCCACCAGGTCTCCCCTCAGGAAACTGGGACAAAGGGGACGACATCCCATTGAGACTCTGGATGAGAGAAGCATGGGAGAATAGTAAAGTAGAAGGATCCAGAGGGTCCTAGAAACCTACAAGTAGAACATTATGATAGGCATATTTGGGCCCAGGGGTCCCGCTCAAACTAAGACACCAGCCAAGGACAATACAGGCGGTAAACTTTAATCTTTTAAAACTACTTTATTTGGGGTTCTTTAACGCCTCTACTTCCTTCCAACAAACTTACCCTATATAGGAAAGAAATAAGGTTAATAGGGACAGGAGAAGGAGACCTTTTAGACTCAGAGACTTGGGCAATTCCTTTCAAGATTCCAGAAGACCAGTTAAACAGCAAACCATCAGTCTCTCAAAAGCAACTGCTCTTTGGAGCATTTCTCTATAGGAGCTTCTCTAAGCAAAGAGATGTGAAGCAAAGAATCCAAGAGTAGTGAAGCTGTACGAAAGAGATTGACCTTTGGTTTTTGTTGTTATTGTTGTTGTTGTTGTTTTGTTTGTGTGTGGGAGGGGTTGGCTTGTTATACTCTCCCATAGCCTGTACAGGATGTTTTCCAACTGGCAAAGAACATACCCCCAAATGAGGTAATTTCCTTTCTAGTGAACAAACATCACATTCCCTCTCACAAGTCTGTTTCCAGTGGACAAACATCACATGCCCTCACATGAGGCAGTTTGACATGCTACACTTGCGATCAAAACAAAAACATGTTATGTCCACTACAGTTGTGTGACATTATTCCTCACCCCAGACAGTAATTAAAGTAAAGTAACGACAGACCAAAGTAATGATACCATCAAAGTCCAACCTGTTGGACCAATAAGTTTTATCAGTGTAACTTATAGGAGCTGAAAAGACTCAAAGATAGCTGCATCACCAAGTGCAAGTATAACATGGATTAAACCTTACAAAAAAAAAAAAAAAACCTTGGAGTCTCCTACACAGCCTTCAGGCACTTTAACAAATAAAGTGCTCACTTCTCACAGAGTTCATTTGGTCTGAAGATCATCCAGTCAGGTCACCTAGTCTGTCTTTTCTATACAGTTCAGCTTGACTGGGAGCATCTACCTAAACTTCTTACTACTTATATAATCTCAAGAAAGAAGAAAAATAATGAACCTGATAAGTTTCAGTAACTTCCTAAAGCTATTGAATTATTTACTTCCTGGATTTAAGAAGTTTCCTTACAGGAGGGTATATTCTATCTCTTCTGGGGGACATGCAGTTTTTTGTCCTCCCTGCAAATATCTTCTTCTTTTAAATATTCACTTTACCTCCTGGCCATAGCCCCATCCCCCCATCCTTCCACACCTCCTAGTTCCACCCTCACTCCCACTACCCCATTTCTCTAATGTATTATTCACAAAAAAAAAACAAATCTCTCCATCCCATCCACACAAAGTCATCAAGTCATATCAGGACTGAGCTTGTCCTCTTCCCCTGTGGCATAACAAAGCACTCTCAACAGGGAGAAGTAGTGGAAAAGCTGTCAAGACAGTCCAAGTCAGAGAAATCCCCTGCTCTCCTTCCTAGAGGACCTATATAAAGCCTCAGATGCCATCAGCTACTTGTGAAAAGTGTTTGTACAAGTTTGAAGTCCTACCAGCAATGGAGGAATGGTTCTCTTTCTCCACATCCTTGACAACATGTGCTCTGTCACTTGAGTTTTTATCTTAGCCATTCTGAGGGTATAAAGTAGAACCTCAGAGTAATTTTGATTTGCATTACTCTGATGACTAAAGAGATTGATCATTTCTTTAAGTGCATCTCAGCCATGTAATATTCTTCTGTTGAGAATTCTTTGTTTAGCTCTGTGCTCCATTTTTAAAATTAGATTATTTTGTTTGTTGGTTTGTTTGTTTGTTTGTTTGTTGGGTTCTTTATATATATTAGATGTAGGACTAGGGAAGATATTTTTCTATTTTGGAAATCAGTCAAGCACTGTCACAGAAAATTGGGAGTAGCTTTACCTCAAGACCCAGCTATACCACTCTTGGGTATATACTCAAAAGACACTCTACCATAAAAGAAGAACACTAGCTCAACTATGTTCATAGCACCTTTATTCATAGTAGCCAGAATCTGGAAGTATCCTGGATATGCCTAAACTAAAGAATTGATTAAGACACTGTGGTGCATTTACGCAATAGAATACTACTCAGCTATTGAAAATAAAGAAATCATGAAATTTGCAGGCCAATAGATGGAACTAGAGATATTATCCTGAGTGACATAACCTAGATGCAGAAAGACACACATGGTATGCATTCATTTATAAGTGGATTTTAGCCATATTGAACAGGATAAACATACTACAATGCACAAACCCAAAGTCGATAAGTAACAAGGAAGATCCATGCAAGGATGTTTAAATCTCACTCAGAAGGGGAAGTAGAATAGGTAGAGGAAGTGGTTGAAGAGCAAGAACAGGGTAGGAGAGTAAACACAGGTGGAGCTCAGACCTAGGGAGAGCAATGATTGGAAGAAAAAAGCCTGTAGAAAGAGAAACAGTGATTGGGGGCATCTCTGCTACAAGCTGGAGACCTAAGTGAGGGTAGGCTAGTAACAGGGGTCACAGAGACTGAAAAAGACATCCTCTAACTATATGAGTCTCCTAGTAGAGAAAGGGGAACACCAATGTGCTCACAAAAACTTTGATTCATGGTTTACACTGACTATGAGATGTTCAGGGATAGAAATAGAACAGATAAAGAAGAGAATGAGGGAATGTCCAATCAATGCCTAGCCCAGCCTAGAACCTACCCCATGGAAGAGAACCAGCCCCAGACACTATTAGTGATGCTCTTCTATGCTTGCAGACAGGAGCCTAACAGAATTGTCCTTTGAGAGCCTCTACTCATCAGTGCCTAAAAACAGATGCTGAGACTCACAGCCAAACTTTGGGTGAAGCATAGAGAGCTTTGTGGAAAAGTGAGGGGAAGGAGAAAAGGTGACTGGAGCTTCACAAAAAGACCAACAGAGCCAAAAACTAGGGCCCAGAGGGACCTGCTGAGACTGAAGCACCAACCAAGGACCTAGGCCCTCTACAAAGACGTAGCAAATGGGCAGCTCAGGCTTCATGTGGGTCCTCAAGGAGAATGGGAGCTCTCTCTAACATATATTCTCTTGCCAGCTGTTCAATTAATTCCCCCTTGAGGGACTGCATTTCCAGACCACAGGGTAAAGAGAACATGCTCAGTCCTGATATGATTTGATGAGTCTAGGTGGGTGGGAAAGGGGGCTCCCCTTTCAGGGGAATAGGGAAGAGGTTGAGAGAGAGGGAGAGAGAGGGAGAGAGAGAGAGAGAGAGAGAGAGAGAGAGAGAGAGGATAGGACTGAGAGGTGAGGAGTGATGGAGCTACAATCACTATGTAAAGTGAATAGATAGATAGATAGATAGATAGATGAGATAGATAGATAGATAGATAGATAGATGATAAATAGATAGACACAGAGGCAAATAGATGGATGATAGATAGATTTATTTAAAAGGAGAGGATGTTGCTAATATGTGCATTAGTTATTGAGCACTTAGCTAGCTAAGATGTCATTTGAGTATACAACCTACCTACCCAGAAATTAACATTGTAAAATCAAATTCCTTTCAAATAATGAAAAAAAAAGTCACTTTTACACTTACTTTAAAACCTGTCCTTATTCACACATTTTTACAAAAACTTCCTCCTTACTAAAGTTATTAAATCTTGAAAAATCAAAGGGAAGAACATCAAGCAATCAAAATGTAGAAAAGATATGCTCTTATTTCTTCCATCTGAGGTTGTTATTTTAATAGATACCTCCTTCTTTTGTGTCTTTCCTAAAATGTACTCAGGTTTCACTTCTTTTATGTCACCAGGTTGTGTTTCTAAAAGCCACATATTGATTTAATTTCCATGCACTGGAGTTTTGAAAGGGCTAGGACTCTTCATTTACTCTCCATGTTTCACATTAATACATTTACATCTATAGAAAATGGACTTGCAACAATGGTAATGATACCTGTCTCAGCATTATCTCAAAAACACACTTCCATAATGAGAACAGGAGAAAATTTACATTCTGATTATTGACATTTAAGTATACAGAATATAACACTGCCATTATTTACAAGTGGCTTATTACTTTCCTGAATATATGTAGAGAGTTTGTTAATTATATACTACGATGTAGGAAAGATATTCTTGTACCTTTCCAATGCGCCCTTTCCCTGTAATTACCTTTTAACTGAGACAAGCATCTTGGCACTTCCTTAGTTATCATAAATGTATATTCTCTGACATTTATATACCTTAAATGGGATCATTAATTTTCTAAAACTTTATAAGAAATATATTCTCATTTCTTAACATTGTGAAAGTGTAAGAGTTCAAGTGCAATACAGTTTAAGTATACTTCTTTTGTTGGGTTACACCTCATAGGCAAGAATGTTCATTAAAAGCTTATAGCGCAAGAGGTACTATTCTGAAGACTTGAAAGACTATGAAGATAATTGGCATTTTTCCTGTCATACATGACAGCAAAACTAACACTTTACTTTTCCATCATTGTCTACAAATTTATAAATTATCTTATAACTAATGGTAAAAAGCAAGTTAAGGGGTAGATGAACACTACACTTGAACATGGACAGAAATTAATAGTAAGCATATCTAATCCTTCAAACTAAATGGGCTCTTCATCATTTCTGGAAGTGAGTCTTTCTGAGAACATTATACCTCTAACCTTTGTAAATCTTAGTCCTGAAGATATTTAATTGCACTGTGAAAATGATAGGTATGACATTGCTTGAGTTGCCATTATGAACAGAAAAAATAATTAGTAATCTTATGTGTCACTAAATTTTAAATGTTGACTCAAATATGTATATTTAGTTAACTGATTACTCTGAATTTTGAGTCCAAGATTCATTTCCTGAAAAAAAAATTTAAATGCTGAATTGTCACAGTCTATAGTATTTCAGAAACTCAGAAATATGTTCTTATATAAAAGTCTACTATACTGACATAAAGAAAGGAATGAAACTATTTAATCTCACCCCTGCTCTGCAACAGAAAACATATTGCAGCCTTCCCTCCTACATATTCCTATCTCTTGTGCATCCCAAAGATCTTCCCCTCCTAACCCCTTTCCACTCACTCATTTCCTACCAGCAAACACAAAGCCTTCAGACTCTCCTAAAATCCACATAGAAAACAGAAACTAGGTACAAAACCCCCACCCATAAAGTTAAAAGTAGAAATCAGCAACTATACCTATAGTCATCCTGTTTTAAAATGCCTAGCCACCAGCATAAGAACATAATCAATGATAACCAGGGAATTATGTCCCAAGTAGACTCAATCAACCCTACCCTATCAGGCCCTGAATATTCCAGCAAAGATCAAACATAAGAAAGAGATATTAAAACAGCTTGGATTAAGATGATAGAGTAGTCCTTAAAAAAAAATGTGTAAGACTCTGAAAGAAATCCAGGAGACAAGTCACACTTGCCAAAAGATTAGAAAGGTTGCCAACCCATGTAACTTGTCTCCTCCACTCTCTTAGCATCAGCAGCAGCAGCAACAGCACTCACCCTCTTACCCCACCCTACCCAACCACAGGCCATGCTTCTTGGTTCCTTCTGGTTGACACCTGCTGCCCAATAAACCACAGGCCATGCTCCGCAGTTGTCCATACCCCACTTTGTAGTTGTATGACAGCTCTCAACTCCAGGAGATACCCTCTATCTGACCACAGGCTATGTCTGCTACAGAAACAGGTACACTACCAACATGCAGACCTCCTCCACTCTCTTGGTGCTACTACGACAATATTATCCCCCATCAACGTCCCCCTCTTCATTGCCATACCCCAGGCTACAACCCAAGTAGGGCCCCTTTGCTGGACCAGTGACTACAGCTGCCACCAGAATGCCAGCTAGGCTAGCCACCTGCAGATTTTTCCGCTTTCTCTCTGTGTCCCCTTCCCTGCAACACTATTCCATAACACCTCCCTCCTCATCTCTGTGCACCAGACTTCAACTTGGGTCAAGACTCCCTGCTAAGTAAGAGGCCACACAGGACACCAGAATTCCTTCCCACAACTTTGGCAAAGAACCCATGTTTGACAAGAGACCACACCTGCCACCAGAAGTCCAGCCCACAACTTGGTGTAGACCCTCTGCTCAGTCATAGATTACAGAGGCCAGAAGACCAGAGAAGAAACAGAAACCATGGGGGAAAAAACACCCATCTAACATAAACAAACCCAGAATGGGCACCTGGACCTATAGTCATTTTAAACCCAGATGATTAAATGCCAGAATAAGAACACAATCAACAACAACTAGGGCAATGTGGCACTACCAGAACCCAATAATTCTAGTACAGAATGCCACAAATATTCCAATACAACTAAAGCACAAGGGAAAAAAAACTTTAAAGCCAATTTCAAAAAGATGATAGAAGTCCTTAAAGATAAAGTAAATAAATCGCTTAAGGAAACAAAAATTAGAGGAAACAAATAAATTCCTTAAAGACAGTCAAGAAAAACAAACAATGGAAGGAAAGAAATAAAACTGTTTCAAAACCTGAAAATGGAAATAGGAGCAATAAAGAAAACCAAAATTGATAGAGTACCGGAAGTGGAAAATCTAGGTAAGGGAGCAGGAACTATAAATGCAAGAATCAATAGCAGGATCACAAGGGTGGGTGGGTAAGGGAGACATGGACAGACTGGGAAGTGAGCATAATCAAGATGTATGATGGGAAATTCCCAAAGAATCAATAAAAAATTATTTTAAGAAAGGGAGATGTCTGACTATAAAGGTACAAAGAACAGGCAAAACACCAAAGAGATTGAACCAGAATAGAAAGTCCCCTTGCCTGACAATAATTAAAACTCTACACATACAAAAGAAAGAAATGATATTAGGAATGCAAGAGAACAGAGGAAAGAAAAAGAGTGAAAGTAATATATAAACATAGACCTATTAGAACTACACCTGATTTCTCAGAGGAGACTCAAAAAAACTGAATGGCCTAGATAGATGCCTTGTAAACTCTAAGAAACCACAGACACCAGCCCAGACTACTATATCCAGAAAAACTTTTTCAATTACCATAGATTGAGAAAACAATATATTCTATGATAAAGAAAAATTAAAAGAATATCTGCCTACAGATCCAGCCCTACAAAAGATAATAGAAATAAAACTCCAAGAAAAGATTTTAGATACAGCCATAAAAACACAGGAAATAAATAATCTCTCATCAACACACACACACACACACACACACACACACACACACACACCATAACCACCACCAGTAATAACAGCAAAATAACAAGAACAGGACATTCTCCACCGTTGAGTGGAGAGTGAGATCTGACTCTCACATAAACTCTGGTGCCCCTTTTCTGACCACGTCCCCTGGAGGGGGAGGCCTGGCGGCACTCAGAGGAAGCATAGCAAGTTACCAAGAAGAGACTCGATATTCTAAGAGCATATATAGGAGGAGGAGGAGGAGGAGGAGGTATCCCTCAATCACAGACATAGGGGAGGGGAGAAGGGGGGAAGTGGGAAGGAGGGAGGAATAAGAGGAAACAAGGGAAGGGCTAACAATTGAGATATAATATGAATAAATTAATAAAAAATATAAAAATGATATAAAAATAACAAGAATTAACAAATATTGTTCTTTGATATCTCTCAGTATCAACAGACTCATTTTTTTAAATAAAATGACATTGGCTAACAAAATGGATGCAAAAATAGGACTCATCCTTCTGCTGGACACAAGAAATACACCTCAACAACATCAAAGATAAACATTGCTCAAAATAAGTTGTGGTAAAAATATTTCCCAAGGAAATGGACCTAAAATCATCCTGAAATAGTCATTCTAATATCAAACTGAATAAACTAAATGAAAATAACAAATACTCATCAAAAGAAAAATCTACCAAGAGTATTTTTCTCAATTCTTAACACTATGCTGTGAATTCAAGGGCATCCACATTTGTAAAGGGAACATTACTAAAGTTTAAACAACACATGGACACTCAGACATTGATAATGGGTAACTTCAATATTTCACTATCTCCAATAGACATTTGATCCAGACAAAAACTAAACAAAGAAACACTGGAGCTAACAAATGTTATTAACCAAATAAAACATTTATCTTCAGAACATTTAACCCCAAAACAAAAAGAATATACCGTCTTTCAAGCACCTCAAGGAACTTTCTCTAAAATTAACCACATACTCAGAGACAAAGCAAGTTTCAGCAGATGTAGGACTATTTAAATGATACGTACAACCTATAGGGCCACCATGGAATAAAGCTGGATTTCAGCAACAATAGAAAACTTACAAATTCATGGCAACTGAGAAACTCACTTCTAAATGACTATTGGGTCAAGACAGAAATAAAGAAAGTTAAAGACTTCCTATATTTCAGTGAAAATGAATGTACAACATATCTAAACTTAAGGGACACAATGAAAGTGATGCTAAGAGGAATGTTCATTTCATAAAGAAAATAAGAGATATATCATTTTTACCAACTTATCAGCATACATGAAAGCTCTGGAGCAAAAAGAAACAAGAACAACCAAGAGGAGGAAATAGCAGGAAATAATGGAACTGAGGGCTGCAATCAATAAATGGGAAATGAAGAGAATACAAGAACCAATAAAACAAAGAAATAGTTCTTTGAGAAAAATCAACAAGTTAGACAATCTCCCTTACCCAAACTAACTAAAAGATAGAGAGAGACGGCCCAAGTTGACAACATCAGAAATTAAAAGGGGGACATAACATCAAGGAAGTCCAGAGAAAGTCATAATTTTAAAACCTGTACTTCACAAAATTGGGAAATCTAAAGAAAATGTACAATTTCTCAATATATATCACTTACCATAGTTAAATCAAGATCAGACAAACAACTTAAATGGACTAAAATACATGACGAAATAAAAGCAGTTATCAAAAGTCTCTAATCAATAAAATCCTATGATCAGATGGTTTTAGTGCAGAATCCTACCAGACTTTCAAAGAACAATGCTCCTCAGATTATTCCACAAAGTAGAAACAAAAGGATCATTACTAAATTCATTTTTATGGGGCCAAAATAACCCTAATATTCAAACTAGACAAAGGTTCAACGATGAAAGAGAATTACAAACCAATTTCCCTTACAACCAATTGGGGAAATGCTCAACATAAATACAAAAATACTCAGCAAAATACTGACAAATCAAATACAAGAATCATCAAAATGATTGTGCACTATGATCATCCCAGAGATGTAGGAATGGTTCAACATATGAAAATCAGGCAGTGTAAATCACCACATGAACAAACTAAAACAAATAGACCACACATGATCATTTCATTAGATAGAGAAAAGTTTGTGACAAAATCCAACACACCTCCAAGATAAAAGTCATGGAAAAATCAGGGATACAAGGGTCATATGTAACCATAATAAGGGCAGTTTAAAGTGCATTAATAGCCAACATTAAATAAAAAGAATACTCTGAGAAATTCCACTAAAGTCAGGAACAAGATGAGGTTGTCTATTCTATCTATTTAATATAATACATGAAGTTTTAGCTAGAACCATAATACAACTAAGAGATAAAAAGCATGCAAGTTGAAAAGGAAGGAGACTCTAAAATGCAAAAGAGCCTAAACAGATGTGATGTAGACTACAGATGCCAGCCCAGACTACTACATCCAAACAATGTACTAGAAGGAAAACTCAAACTTAAAGAAGTTAACTACAGTCCATCAGAAGAAATGAAACATACAAACAAACTGACACATACACATGTGCCTACACACACACACACACACACACACACACAGACAGAGAGAGAGAGAGAGAGAGAGAGAGAGAGAGAGAGAGAGAGAGAGAGAACAACAAAATGATAGAAATAAACAATCACCAGTAATTGATATCACTTAATATCAATGATCCCAATACCGCAAAATAAACCACAAATTAACAGAAGCATGAGAAAAAAGAATCTTCAAACCTGTTACATCTAATCTGTCTCAAGCAAATAGTCTTAAATAGAAACTGATATAGTCATTCCAATACTTGACAAAATAGCCTTCAAACCAAAACTAATCAAAAGAGACAGGGAAGAAATACACTACCTATTCACCAAATGAAAATAAAATCTACCATGATGACAGTTCAATTCTCAACATCTATGGCTCCAAACACCAGAGCACCAAAGTTTGTAAAAGAAACACTACTACAACTTAAATAACACATTGACACTAACACTCTGATAGTGGGATACTTCAATACATAACTACCATCAATGGACAAGTCATCCAAACAAAAACTAAACAGAGAAATGCTAGCCATACCTAACATTATAAACCAAACAGAACTAATCAAAATGTACCAAATATTTCATTCAAACACAAAAGTGTAGACCTTCTCAGGAGCTCATGAAACTTGCCAAAATTGAAAACATACTTGGACACAAAGAAGACTAAACAGATTAAAAAAAAAAGAAAAAGAAAAAGAAAAAATACCCTGCATCCTATCTGGCCATTAAGGATAAAACCTCAATACCAATAACAACAGAAAAATTACAAACTCTAAGAAACTGAACAACTTACTACTGAGGAAAAGAAAGGGGTGGACACAACAGAAATTAAGAAAAAATTAAATACTTTCTAGAATTGAATGAAAATGAATACACAACATAACCATATTTATGGGACAAAATGAAGGTAAATATAAGAGAGAAGTTCATAATTTATAGTACTAAGTGCCTACAAGAAAAAAACTGGGGAGATTTTATACTACCAACTTAGCAGCACACATTAAAATTCTAAGGGAGAAAAGATCAAATGGAAAAGAAGTATATGGCAAAAAATAATCAAATTCATGGTTAAATCAACAAAATAGTAACAAAAAGAATGAAATATAAGTTATTTTTAATAAAAATAAGTAAGATAGATAAACCATTTCCAAATTAATTAAAGAGCAAAGAAAGAACATACAAATTTACAAAATTAGAAAGAAAGGAAGTCATAACAACAGACACAAGAAACTCCACAGAACCATGAGCATATAGTTTAAAAATCTGAACTTCACAAAATTGGAAAATATAAAAGATATGTATAATTATCTTGATAGGTCATACTTACCAAAGTTAAATCAAGATCAGATAAGTAATTTAAACAGACTTATAATAGTGAAATAGATGCAGTCATTAAAGTCTCTTAACAAAAAAAAGTCCAGAGTCAGTGAATTTTAGCTAAGAATTCTATGAGACTTAAAAGAAATTAACAATAATGCTTCAAATTATCCCACAAAATAGAAATGGATGGAGCACTACCCAATTCATTTTATGAGAACACAGTTATCCTGATGCCCAAACCAAATAAACATGAAACAAAGAAAGAGAACTAGAGACCAGTCTTCCTTATAAACATTGATGCAAAATTACTAAACAAAATATAAGAATGGTTCAATATATTAAAAGCAATGAATGCAATCCACCATATAAACAAACTGAAAGACAAAAGACACATGATCATCTCATTAGATGCAAAAAAAAAAGCCTTTCACTAAAATCCAACACCTTTTCATGATAAAAATCCTAGAGAAATTAGGTATACAACACATATACCTACAGCAGTTCCAAAGCCAACATCAATTTAAATGGAGAGAAACTCAAAGAAATTTCATGAAATCAAGAAGACAAGGTCATCCACAGTGTCCACACACATTCAGTATAATTGAAGTCTTAGCCTACCCAATAAGATAAGACAACCCTTAAAAGGAGGAGATAGAAAGAAAATAAGTACCAGAGGAGAGTGAAGACACTAAAACAGTACGGTTCTTGAAGTCACCTGAGCACAGGTCATAGGAACTAACAGAGATGGAAGCAGCAAGCAAGAGAGCTAATACAGGTCTGTACCAAGTCCAGGCTACATAATCACAGCCTTCAGCTCATTATTTTTTATGGGAGTCATGAGTGAGTGGATGGGTGGATCTCTGATTCCTATGCTTTGTTTTGGGGTTCTTTTTTTTTTTTAATTGATCGACCTTATCCAATTCAATATAATTGGTTTGAGTTTTGCTAATTATATTTTATTTTGTTATGTTTTGTTGTTATCTCTTAGAAATCTGTTCTTTTCTACTCAGAGACTGAAAAGGAGTGGATATGGATGAGAGGGGAGGTGGGAAGGAAATGTAAGGAATAGAGCAAGAGGAAACTGTAATAAGGATATGTTGTATAAGAACTATTATTTTTAATAAAAGGAGGAAAAAATAAATTGCCTGTTGTTAATCTGGAAGTATGGCCTAATAAATGTTTATTATTAGGCTAATTATTATTATAGTGGTATTTTCTAACCTGCTAGCAATCAATGAAAACACAGACTCCTGATGTTTTGTAGAATAAGCCTTTACCTGGGGCAAGGCAGATAATACCTCCTAAGCTGTCCTCCAATAATTCTCAGTCTCCATCCCATTTCATCTGCTTCTAATAATTTCTTTTTTTTTACACATTTTTATTGAAAATTAAAAATAATTCCTATTACATCTCATTTTCTATCCCATCCCATGCATCCTCCCATTCCTCCCTCCCTCCCACTTTCACCCCAATCCCCCTTCCCTATGACTGTGGCTGTGGGGGACCTCCTCCCCCTGAATATGGTGCTAGGGTATCAAGTCTTTTCTTGGTAGTCCTCTATCCTTCTTCTGAGTGCCATTGGGCCACCCCCACAAAGGGACATGGCCAAATATGGGGCACCAGAGGTCCTGTGAAAGTCAGTCCCCAGTCTCCACTTAGCTGTGGAGAATGTTCTGTCCCTTGGCTAGATCTGGGTAGGGGTTTGATGATGACTGCCCGTTTTGTCCATGGTTGGTGCCTTAGATCAAGCAGAATCCCTGGGCTCAGATCTAGCCATCATAATGTTCTTCTTGTAGGTTTCTAGGACCCTCTGGGTCCCCCTACTTGCCTATCCTCTATATTTTCCTCATCTAGAGTCTCAATAGGATGTCCTCACCTCTATCCCCGTTTCCTGGTAGGTGCAGACTTTCATGGGACCTGTCCCTTGGGCTAGTGTCCGGTAATAAGTGAGTATATACCATTTGACTCTTTCTGCTTCTGGGTTAGCTCACTCATTATGATCATTTCTAGTTCAATCCATTTGTCCACAAATTTTGGAAAATCCTTGTTTTTAATAGCTGAGTAATATTCCATCGTGTATATGTACCACAGTTTCTTTATCCATTTTTCTACTGAGGGGCACTTAGGCTGTTTCCATGTTCTGGCGATTATGAATAAGGCTGCTATGAACATGGTTGAGCAAATTTTCTTGTTGTGTGCTGGAGCATCTTCTGGGTATACTCCTAGGAGTGGAATAGCTGGGTCTTGAGGAAGCCCTATTCCCAGTGGCGCAATGGATAACGCTTCTAATAATTTCTACTTGGGTTACCTCCCATTCATCTTCTTTGATGTAGACTGGGTGAGGTAGGCTGGATAGGAGTCTTGTTAAAGAATCTTTAAAATAACAAAAACACCTTTAAATGCCATATTCCGTAGGTCTCTGTGGCTTTTAAAAACCTTATTTAACTATTTTACCTCATATATCTATAGAATTGCATCTACAGAATTCTGTCTAAAAATGGACAAGCTTGGAAGCAGGCAGAGTCGACAGCCAAACTCTGACAAGGCAGGGAAGCAGGTCCTCAATAGTTCTTGCCTCACAAATATGTCTGTCAGATATACTGGGCCAGAAGTCTGAAGATGATGCTCCAATGTTATAGAGAGTTTTGGGTGCCTTCTCAGGTAGAAAACTGTCTCTGGGGGAGGAAATCCCCCTCAGGAACAGTCATAGGGGAGGGGAATAGGGGAAAATGAGAGGGGGGGAAGAATAGGGGGATACAAGGGATGGGATAACCATTGAGATGTAACAATAATAAATTATTTAAAAATTTAAAAAGAAAGAAAACTGTCTCTGTCATTTTCTATTTGGAAATCTACTAACCTGCACTCCTGGGACACTCAGGTATACAAGTTTATTCATTCTCAAGTCTCTGCTGGGGTTGAAGACCAGATAATTTAGTTTTACAATTATGCTTAGTTGTTTAGGGCTTAAGATGTTTTTAGGTCTAGATAGATGTTTTGAGTTCATAGATATGAGATATGATACATATTGATTTTCATTCACAATTTTAGATGCACCAAGATAAGAAAGATGTTTATTTCAAGTTTGCCAAATACAAATAGACAAATCACTATTAATGTAACATTTATCTAATTCCTGATTGTTTTGTGGTTCTTCTTGCTGTAGGTAGATACTTTTATTTATGTGCAATAATATAAATGTATATGTTAGAAAAGAAATATAAAAAATTTTTTAAATGTTCCAAGTCTCTTCATGTGGGTTTCCTAACAATTGGATCAAGAGGTGTCTATGACTCTGTTGCCTGACTTTCTCATAGCTAGGTTCCCTTCTCTGGCTTCAGTAGGAGAGGGTGCACTTAGTCCTGCTGCCACTTGAAGGACCAGGGTGGGATGGTACCCATGTGGGGGCCTCCCCTTCTCTGAGGAGAAGGGGAAGAAGGAATAGGGATAAAGGGAAAGGAGGGCAGGAATGAGAGGGGAAGAGGAGAGGGCTTTTGATCAAGCTGTAAATTGATTAAATAAATTAATTAATGAAAAAAAGTTCAATATCCTTAGTCTCAGGGCAATGCAAGTCAAAACTACTTTGATATTTCATCTTATACCCATCAGAATGGCTAGATACAATAAAACCAAAGACAAGTCATGCTCATAAGAATGTGGAATAAGAGGAACACACATCCATTGCTGGTGGGAATGAAAACTTGTACAACTACTATGCAAGCCAATGTGTCAGTTTCTCAGGAATCTGGAAATTGATCTACCTCAATATCCAGCCATGCAACTCTTGGGGATATATCAAAGAACTCTTCATCCTACCACAGATACATTTGTTCAACCATGTTAATTGCTGTTCTATTGTAGTAAGGCAAAAATTGGAAAGAATAGATACTTCTCAAAAGAAGAATGACTAAAGAAAATGTAGTACATTTTCAAAAGAAGTCTCACTTGGCTATTAAAAAATTCAAATCATAAAATTTGGGGGGTAGAGAAAGTTAAGATGTTAAGAGCACTAGCTGATCCTCCAAAGGACCTGAGTTTAATTACCAAAAACTACTTCTTGGCTCATAATCATCTATAATGAGATCTGGCCTATTGCATAATACTGTATACATATTAAATAAATAAATCTTTTGTAAAATATAAGTAAAATATTGGGGTAAATAGCTGGAACTAGGAAAAAATCTCCATGAGTATGAAAACCCAGAACTTGAAACACAAATATGGTATGTATTCACTGATATTTGTATAGTAGATGTTAAGTCAGTAATAACCAAGTTACCATCCATAAAACCACAGAGATTAGGTATGGTGTAAGTGACTTGGGGGAAAGAGATCTGCCCAGGAGAGAACAATAAAAGAAGTAGTTATAGCTTATAAGAGGATGGGGACAAGAATGGAAGATCATGTTTGGAGGGGGCCAGAAAGGGGAATAAGGAAGAGAAACCACAGAGAGACAGCTAAAGTTCAAAGCAACTTGAGGGGTAGTGTGGAAACCTAATATAGTAAAAAGCTTCCTTAAATACATATATATGTATGAAGATTATATAAATGATATTGCTAAATAATGTGGAAGACAGAGTCCCAACCATCTATATATTGTTACCAAATGATGCTTTCAATACCAGAAATAGGTTGTATCTAATGAGTTGTTATTCAAAAGGGTTTCATGAGAACCCCCAAACAACTCATGCTGTTGCCAAGATTTCTCCCCATAAACTGACATCAAGACCCTCTACCAGAAAACAACACCTACATAACTCACTGAACATGGAGAAGTCAACCTGGTGTCTACATAGAACCTTTAACCCTATGTGATAGAATCATTGGTACAGGAAAATATGCTGAACCAAATAGAGTACCAATAGAGTAATGTAATCTCCAAGCCAGCCACAAACCCTTTGATCTACAATGTTATCCTGATTATAAGACATTCTACTGAAACTGTATTGCAAAACTTATGGAAGATAAAACCCATAGCAGACACTGCTTGGATGGCCAAGAACAAGAGACTAGAAAGACTAGGGACCTAGGGTAAAACAAAATACTAGCATTGTACTAGAAGAATGTAGAAATAAAATGACTCCTAATGATATATTGCTATGTTCATAGATCAGTGTCTTTCTTAGCCTTCATCAGAGAAGCTTTACCCAGCATCAGATGGGAAGATATAGAGAAAGACCCACAACCACAAAATATACAGAGAATGAGAGACATTGGAACATTCAGCCCTAAATAGGATGTCTCCGCTCAAATCTCTTTCCTTGGAGCTCAAGGAACCCTGGGCAAGATGAAGAAGAAAAAGTGTAAAAGTAAGAGAAGTTGTTAAGTCCTCAAGAAAACAAAAGCCCTCATAATCAACAGAATCCAAGACACATGAACTCAAAGAGACTGTGACAGCATGCACAGGGCTTGCACACGTCTCCATCACATGGTGTCCTAGAGCTGAAAGTAGCAGTTGACACATGATCCAAACCCTATCCCAGACACTATCTTTAACTGATAACTTGTTTCTTGTGCCAATGAGTTAGAGGCTAGTTCCCCACTTTATCTTGTATTAGAATTAGTGTATCTAGTTTTATGTTAAGGCCTTTGATTGACTTGGACTTGGGTTTTGTGCTATCTGATAAATATGAATCTATTTGGATTTCTCGACATGTAGACATCCAGTTGGACCAGTATCATTTGTTGAAGATGTTTTCCTTTTGTCATTGAATGGTTTTGGCTTCTTTGTCAAAAATCAATTGTCTGTAGCGGTGTGGGTTTATTTCTGGGGCTTCAACACGATTCCATTAATCAACCAGTCTCTTTGTATGTCAATATCATGCTGTTTTTATTAATATTGCTCTGTAGTACAACTTGAGACAAGGGATTGTGATACTTACAGGAGTTCTTATACTGTATAGGAATGTTTTAGCTATTTTGTGTTTTTGTTGCTGTTGTTGTAGTTTTTCCATATCAAGTTGAGAATTGTTCTTTCAAGGTCTGTAGAGAAAAGGCTGACCACTCTCTTCATATATCTTTGATATAGTACTTGAGTTCCTAGTTAGAGCAATAAGATAACTAAATGATATCAAGAAAATACAAATTTGCAGATGATAGGATAGTATACATAAATGACCTAACAATTCTACCAGATATAATAATTCTCTGTCAGACAGAGCTGGTGAAGATTTTTCTTCCATTCTGTAGACTGAATTTTCACTGAGTTAACTGTTTCTTTTCTTATATACAAACTTTTTTGATTTCATGAAGTTCCATTGTTTTAATTGGGGAGAAATGATTTCCTGAACAAATAGAATCCTATTACGAACGTCCTCACATATGTTTTTTTAACATACCTTTTCTTCTAGAAGCTTCAGAATTTCATTTTTTTACACTGAGGTTGGTTCGTTTTTATCAGGATGTCGAAGAAAAAATATCAACAGTCTTACTTGGCTGTGAGTCTATGAAATAGGAGACTAACCTGTTTAATAAAGTTCACTTCTACAATGGTGACACTACTGTTACAAAACAAAACAATCACTCTCTAATTAAATTTGAAACTATCTGCCCATGAGAAACATCTATTCCTGGTATTTAAAGCTTAGTTAAAAATTTATTATGAAAGAGGCTATCATCCCTATGAAGGCTTATGCATTTAAATACTTGGTCCCCAGTTGTAAGAACAATTTGGTAAGTATTATAAGGAGTAGACTTGTTGGAGGACATAAAATGCTGGGTTTTGTACACCTACAGAAAACATTGGGACTTTGGACTGGGAAAGTGGTTGAATATTGTAAGCTGATCTTAAGGGGCCATCTTAGTAGGATTGTGGAAGACAGTCATGATGAGAACTAGCCAGGCTGTAGAAGCCAAGATCAAGAGGCTTCAGAATGTTACAGAATTAACAACTGAGTTAGAGACCATTTTAGTGATGTTTTACTCTTTTGTCTTTTGCCCTTATCCTAAGACTCTGACTGAGGTTAAATTGAAAAGAATAAGCTAATTTCTTTGGTGGGGGAGATTTCAAAATAGCCAGTCCTGGGCATATTCCCAAAGGTGTCCCACCATACAATAAGGACATTTGCTCAACTATGTTCATAGCAGCTTTGTTTGTAATAGCAGATTCTATAAACAACCTACCTGTCCCTCAAATGAATAATGAATAAAGAAACTGTGGTACATTTACACAATGAATTACAACTCAGCTATTAAAAACAAGGAAATCTTGAAATTTGCAGGCAAATGGTTGAAACTAGAAAAGATCATCCTGAATGAGGTAACCCAGACCCAGAAAGACACACATGGTATATACTCACTTATAGATGGATATTAGCCACATAATAGAGGATAATCACACTACAATTCACAGACCTAAAGAAGCTAAATAATAAGGAAGCCCCTAGGGAGAATGCTTAATTCTCATTCAGAAGGGGAAATAGAATAGACATCAGAAGCAGTTGAAGAGAAGTAACAAGAAGGAAGCCTACCATAGAAGTCCTCTGAAAAACTCCACCCTGCAGGAGATCGAAGCAGATGCTGAGACTCACAGGCAAACTTTGGGGTGGAGCACAATAAGTCTTATGGAAGAGTTGGGAGATAGACGACCTGGAGGGGAAAGGAACTCCACAAGGAGACCAATGGAACCAATAAATCCAGGTGGAGGAGAAGGGTTCTGCAGAGACTGATGCACCCACCAAGGTTCTTGCATGGTGAGAAGCTAGACCCTCTACTCAGGTGTAGTCCATAGAAAACACAGTCTCCCTGTAGGTCCCATAATATGAGGGGTAGAGACTACTTCTGACATGGACCCTGGCCTCCAGATGTGGATCACTTCCCTTTGGCAAGGCAGCCTTGCCAAGCCACAGAGGAAGAAGACACAGACAGTCCAGATTAGACTGGATAGGCTGAGGTCAAATGTTAGGGGAGGAGGGTGCCCCTTTCTGAGGAATAGGGGAGGGGATAGGGGGATGAGGGAGGGAGAGTGGGATCAGGAGGGGACAAAGGAGGCAGCTGTAACAGGGATGGAAAGTGAACACATTTTTAAAAATAAAATAAAAATAAATTGAAAGAAGAGAAGGAAGGAAGGGAGGGAGGAAGGAAGGAAGGAAGAAAGGAAGGAAGGAAGGAAGGAAGGAAGAAGAGAAATAAGGTTTCAGATGCTCATTTGTGCCACCATCACAAACTCTAACCCTATGAAACCATGATCAAAATAAAACATTTCCTCTCATAAATTGCCTTGACTATGGTTTTATCCCAACAATAGAAAAGTAACTAAGACACATGTATAAAGGAAGATTCATCAGGATAAAAGCTGTTTTTTCTCTTTTAAACTTTTTACTGATTCTTTATGAATTTCAGGTCATGTACTCCAACCACACTTATCTCCCCATCTCTTCATATGCCCCCTCTACCCTTGCACCCATCTTCCCAGAAGAATAAATACAAAATAAAATAAAATTTGTTAAAACCTCATTGTGGAAGCTATGGTGTGTCAGAGTCAGTGTATCATGTAGTACACCCATCTGCCCAAACCTCTTTACATTGCAATGAGACACTTGTCTGGTTCAAGGTCTCTGACTTCAGTTACACTGTCAATATTGGATAATTACCTGGACTCCTCTGGGATATGCTGTTGTTGGCTGTGCCATGGAGGCCATATAGCTTTGGATCTGAGGGACCGGCACATTTACATGCTGCAGATCAAGTAGATGTTGAGGTGAGCCAACTGAGTGCCCTAGATCTGGCTCTAGATCTAGGTGGTAACTGAGTTGGTCAGCCTGCGAGTTCTCCTGATCTCCCACCATCAGAGTGAGCTCTACTGTGCTGACCAGGCAAAGTGTGGGACCCGCTCTCCAGAGTGCTGCCTGCCCTTGGGGCCAACTCACATGCCTTCCATAGGTATGATAGGGAGGCATCTTTCCTACACCCATGCTACTAAATGGGAAATGGGCAGGGCAGGAGGACAACTCTCCTGAGTGCTGCAGCCTGCAAGGGGCAAGAGCCAGCTCTCTTGCACTCAAACCACCAAAGCCAGCTTTCTCATGTTGTTCAAGCAAGGGGTGAGAACAGTTCCCTTTTGCGTGGTGGCCATTAGAGGGAGGGCCCACATCAACACAGTGGTATACTAGAGCATCAATATGGCCTCAGGCAACAGCCCAGACCAAAAACATCTGCATGGCTTTTGGTAGTATCAGGAGCCTCAGACATCAACACAAACCTTGGCTGTGATAGGTCCAAGTATCAGTATGGGCCAGATATCACCATGGCAGTAGAAACCACTCAGATCAGTGTGTCCCTTGGCATCAGCAGGGCCCTCAAACATGCCCATGGTCTCAGGTGGCTGATGAGAGCACAGATATCTGCATGGCCATTAGTGGTAACTTGGGCATGTACATCAACACAGACCCCAACTGTAACAAGTCCATAGACCCAAATATGGCCATCAGCCTCAGCCCAGGCCAAAATGTCACTATGGCCTCAGGTTGGGCAGCACAGGCCTCTCAGATTCGTTTGCTACCCCTACCTCCTCAGCCTCATCAACATGGTTTCAGGCAGCAGCCTAGACCACTGATATCCAGATGGTCTTTGTTGGCAAGACAGGCCACAGACCCTGTGGTAGGGCCATTGACCCTCATATCTGCCTGTTTCTCAATGTCACGATGTCTCCAGTTCCATCTCTCTCCATATTTCACACACCACGTGGGGACACTTTTTCTCCCATATCTACACTGCATGCTCTATCTTTCCCATCTCTCTATCACATATTTGCTCATTGTTGTAATGCCCACCAAGGGGCTAAGGCATGCTCTTTTGGTATCTTTCTTTCAGCTGCCCCATGCTGTATTTCAAGTAACAATATTTGATAGACCCCTTTTCCATATGCAAAATTAACAGGATTGGGGGAGAAAAACATTTTCTCTTTCCAAGTTTCTTTTCAAACAGTATTTCCATCACTGTTCATCTAGAAGTTAATCATTGTTGCTTAAAGAAACAGGATGTAAAATCTGATGTGTGCATTTCAACATAGCACGAACGGCTTTGAAGAAGAAATTAAGTCATAAGGTGCTGAGGCAGCATTGAATTATGAGAAGAATGGAGAAGGACAAAGATGTAGGGGATTTTTAATCATAGGCCTTAATTAAAATCAGAAACTTCTGCAGAGAATCCCTTTGATAATTGCTTTTAATTTCTCTATCATTTGTCTTTTATGTTTTTAGCTATGTTCATTATGAGAAAGATTTTAAATTTCAAATAATGGTGCATACTGAATTCTCTATTGCCTCAATTTTCATTTCACTAAATTCTTTTAATATTGAACTGAACAATGTATCCTGATGCATCCAGTTATTAAGGAACATTTGACTAGTCAAATATAACTTCTTAAAACTTAGGTCTTTTATTTTGGTACTCTATCTTAATGCATTCTTATAGCTTTTTATTGTTTTAATTATACCAGTTTTCAGATCTAATTAATTCTGCCAGAACAATGGTTTATTAAATTGCTTTGACACAGTAAACAGTGGAAATGTATGGCATGTGTATGTGTGTGTGCGTGTGTGTGTGTGTGTTATTATTTTCTGTAAAGCAGTTGAATGTTAATTGCTATTATTCAAAATAGATAAATCAGTTGTGTATACAAAAGTTCTAAATATCAAATTTTAAATTCTGTTTGCTCCATAGGATGCCATTCTTCCTACGTAAAAAAAAAATTCATCAGTAATAAATGTGTTTTATACTATAACTAGAATTATAATCCAATTTTAAGTATCAAAGAATCATACTTTTTTATATGCTTTATCCGTAATGTTTCTATATTTCCTAGAATCTAACCTCAAACTAAATTAAAATGGCTTACAGAAGTTGACCTACTATCTAAGCATTATTATTTTATTTAATATTTTAGATTTATTATATTTTTATGTGTATGAGTGTTCGGCTAGCATGTATGTATGTGTACCAGTGCTCACTGAAGTTAGAAGAAAGTGTTGTATCCCCCTGACCCTAGAGTGACAGATGACTGTGAGCCACTGTGGTGGCTTTAGTGAACAGAACCCATGTCCTCTGCAAGATCAGCAAGTGTTCATAAGTACCAAGTCAATTATCCAGCTCCCAAATGTGTTCTTAAAATCTGTACAGTATCCATATTCTCCCTCTTGTTATTTCTTCCACAAATAAAATGTTATGCCTTTGAAATGTATTAGCTGGAAGTTGTACACAACAACTTCATTGGTAACCTAATGAACAGACCTTAACATTCACCTGTGTTAGCTGCAGAATAGACAATCTTTAATCTGGGTAGTCATAAAATAACTGAAACTTACAAGAACTATAAGCATTTCTGTTATGAGAAACAAACATAATAAAAGCTCATCACAAAAGTACTCTTTTCTAAATATTCATTTTACATTTATGAATCAAGAATTTACATCCTCTGTGTACACCAGTTATAACAGAAATCAAAGGGGAATCTACAGTGGTTATTTTAGTGTCTTCAGTGTAGCTTTGAATATTACGTGAAGTAATACTGTTGTACTGCATCCAGTCTTTACTAGAACATGTTGTCCACAAAACAACAATGTGGTTTCACTTGCAACATTTCCTGGTTTGGACACCAGTGATACTTCAGCCTCCTCTCTTCTTTCAAAATGAAAGTAAACTCTGGGATCTGAACCTGTTGCCCACCAAAAGTCTAATATCTGCTTTCTTCTGCCTCCATGGTCCTATTTTTTAATACATCCTTTAATGGAACACAAGCTTAATCCACAAGAATAGAACAGACTACAATCTCCAAGTTCTCTTTTATGAAAACTGATGGGCAATACATTTTTATTTTCCCACCAGGCTCATGGACACCTGGAGGCCCCTTTTGTTCAAGGTGATGGACTACAGAACCTAGATATCGTTGTTTCCATACCCATAGTTCCTTGCTGTGTCAACCTTTGAGTCAAATTTCACTCAGCACTGCATCTAGACAAGTTGACTATTTAAAAAAATAGTTCTCCAATACTTTGTTAATAGGTTATCTTCGAGTTTTGCCTAGGGTATCACATCTGTGTTTTTGCTGCCTCACCCTTTTAACTTCTCAGCAACTGAAGTATGCAATTTTCTGTCACCCCAGCAAACAGTCAGGACATTTATTCAAGGTTAGGATAACAGTTGTATTTCAATAGTTTCCAAATGGGAGTTGACAGTTTGTTAGTCTCCCAGGTACAAAGTCAGAATGGTAACACAAACATTATTTGAAGCTGTGTGTGTGTGTGTGTGTGTGTGTGTGTGTGTGTGTGTGTGTGTGTGTGATGAGTGCACATATGAGATGAGGAGAGGTTTCCTGTGTAAATAAATGAATTTAAATCATTTTTAAAAGGAATGCAGAAGGATAATGTTTGACAATGAAATGGTATGGCGTGAAACAGCAGAAGAGAGATATTTTTGAGCAAGACTGGCATAGCTTCTTTTTTAAACTTCAACCTGAGTGTGGCAAGCTAGAGTCTAGTGAAGAGAATACAGACTAGAAGTTGATAGGCTACTTCCTTGTAAAAATAAGGAAGGAGTTGAATTTTACTGAGTTTCTAGGATGGTTCTATTTGATAAATGTTCATTAGTCTCACACATGGCTGATAGTGAGACAAGTCCTATTAGTGAGGTCTTAGTTCAACTGAGAGACCTTGCCTCAGTGAATCAGGTGAGCCAATATTGAGACTCTGTATATCAACTTCTGGCCTCAACAGAGACACACTTATACACACATGCACACAGATGGGAACATGCAAATACACACACATACACACACCCTTTGCCCACACACATGGACATGAAAAAATAATAAACAAGTAACCACAACAGCCTCACTATCATGAACAATAGCAGAAAGTGCAACAAAGTGGATAATGGAGGAACTTGGATTGTGATGACAAGATTGAGTCACTGAATCAACGCACTTTGGTCTATCATTCTTGAAATGTAAATTTATTTTTTTTCTTTTTTATTTTTTTATTTTATTTTTTCAAGATATATATTATTTTATTAATTTGTTCTTATTATATCTCAATGGTTATCCCATCCCTTGTCTCCTCCCATTCTTCCCTCCCTCCCATTTTCCCCTTATTCCCCTCCCCTATGACAGTTCAGAATGGCTAAGATAAAAAATTCAAGCAAAGTAAATTTATTTTTAAACTCATGAGTCAATGTTTGAATTATTGCTTCACAGAATCTTAGGATATGTATTCCTTTATTGATTTTTAGGAGCATTGACTAGTAAGGCTAATTTATATCATGTTTATAATTCTCAGAGACAGGATTTTTCAACGAAACATACCAATTTTTCATAAAACAATTTCACATAAATTTAAGTGAGGTTGCATAAGGCTAAAATGATACAAAATTTTAAAGTTCATCACATGAAAATATTTTATTTTTTAAATTTATTTGAGCAATAATCTATGAGAACATTTGTAACTTGTCATCTAAACATGTATTGACATTATTCTGAAATTAAAATAAATTTTAAAACTTTAAAAATTAAAAAAAGAAAGACATTACAAATGGTAGGTGCATGTTTGTGTAGCACTGGTGTAAATTAAAGGTTTTCCAAAGGTATGTCTACCACATCAAAGTACATTTTATGTGCTTTTCCTGTATGCTTGATTACATGTTTGCTTTGTTCTTTTTCCTTCTTTGTTTTTGCCACTTGGGGGTGGCCCACCAGATCTCAGAAGAGATAATATTGATTACAAACAAGTACTTATACCACTGACTTTAAATATAAATTATGAACATAACTTGTCAGGAGCTGTGGGGTATTTTGATCAATTTTCTTTCATTGTTATTCTTGCCTCATTTGCAAGTTATTATACTTTATATCAAAAGATATATCTTTATAATTGTCAGTACTATGTAAGGTTTTGAAAAGAGGGAAAGGAATAGATATTGAAAACTTTGAATAAGAAAATAAGTGATATTAATGTGTCAGTAATGTAAGTAAAACAGGTGATTCAAGTAGCATATTTTGGGGCCAGATAATGCTAACAGAACTGAAATAGGGCTCCTAAAAGAATGAAGGGAGCCATAGATTGCCTACTTATACCTTCATAGAGCTTAAAATACTTTTCATTCATGTTAATTCTCCAGAAATTTATCCCCAGTAAGTTAAATGCAAAAAAAGAAGTCATCAATAAAATATAGTGTACATCTTAGCAAATAATGCCTATGACTAGCAATCTGGTTCAAGAGAATATTGATGACGTTACAGATTTTTAAATTTGCTGATCATAGTAACATAGAAGCTGCTGTGGCAGATAAATAAAGAGTATGCTTTATTTGAACAAATGCAAACATCAAATTTTGTATTAAACTTACAAATACAAAAGAACATGTTAACTTATTTTAAGTAATTTAGTAGTGTTTTAGCAATGAGCATAACAAGTTGTCAATAAAGCCAGAATGCCAGGTTCTATCTCTAGAACACTCTGCATGTGTGACTTTACACAATTTTCCCTAGTCTCAGTCTCTTCATCTGCTCAATGGAGGTGATTACATTTATCACCTTGAAAATCATAACTAACACCTTAATTGGTCACGACTATAATTAAAAGACAGACTAATGTATTTATAACATTGCATACACTTAAAATGTAAACTATTGTATGCATCATCATATACATAAAATATCCATTTTAGAAGTGTAAATTAAAAATATATCTTTAAGTTTTTCTATTTTATTTTTTTGTTTTTCTCCACCTTAATTTTTATTTCTTTTTTCATTTTTTATTTAATTAATTTATTCAGATTACAACTCAATTGTTATCCTCCCATTCCTCCCTCCTTACAACTTTCATCCCATTCCCCTCCCCTAGGTCTTAAGACTGGAGAGGGGTCCTCCTCCCCACTATATGGTCATAGGCTATCAAATCTCATCTTGGTAGCCTGCTTATTCTTTCTTTGAGTGCCAACAGGCCTCCCCACCAAGGGGCGGTGGTCAAATATGGGGTACTAGAGTTCATGTCAGAGTCAGTACCCACTCTCCACATAACTGTGGAGAATATCTTGTCCATTTGGGTAGATCAGAGTAGAGGTTCGATGTTTACTACTTGTATTGTCCTAGTTTAGTGCAATAGTTTCAGCAGACACCCCTGGGCCCCAATCCACTGATCACGATGTTCTTCTTGTAGGTTTCTAGGACCTTCTGGTTCCTTCTATTTCCCAATCTCCTATATTTGTCTTACATAGAGTCCCAGTAGGATGTCCTCACATCTTTCCCAATCTCATGGTAAGTGAAGACTTTCCTGGGACATGCCTTTTGGGCTAGTGCCAAATTATAAGTGAGTATATACCATGTGAGTCTTTCTGCTTCTGGGTTAACTCATTCAGGATGATTATTTCTAATTCCATCCATTTGTCCACAAATTTCTGGATTTCCTTCTCTTTAATAGCTGAGTAGTATCCCATAGTATAAATACACCACAGTTTCTTAATCCATTCTTCAACTGAGGGACATTTAGGCTATTTCCAGGCTCTGGCTATTATGAATAAGGCCGCTATAAATATGTTTGATTATATGTCCTTTTTGGGTGGTGGAGCATTTTCTGGGTATATTCCAAGAAGTGGAATAGCGGGGTCTTGAGGAAGCCATATTCTCAGTTTATGAGAAAGCACCAGATTGATTTCCAAAGTGGTTGTAAAAGTTTGCATTCCCACCAGCAATGAAGGAGTGTTCCTCTTTCTCCACATCCTTGCCAGCATGTGGTGTCACTTGAATTTTTTATCTTAGCCATTCTTATGGGTGTAAGATAGGAATCTCAGAGTCATTTGCATTTGCATTTCTCTGATGAGTAAAGACGTTGAACATTTCTTTAAGTGTTCTCAGCCATTCAATATTCTTCTGTTGAGGATTCTCTGTTTAGTTCTGAGCCTCATTTTTCAACTGAGTTATATGGTTTGGTGGTGTTTAATTTCATGAATTCTTTATATATTTTGAATATTAGACCTTTGTCAGATGAAGAGTTGGAGAATATCTTTTCCCAGTCTGTAGTCTGTTGCTTTGTTCTGTTGACAGTGTCTCCTGCCTTACAGAAGCTTCTCAGCCTCATGAGGTCCCATTTATTAATTGTTGACTTTAAGGCCTGGGCTTTTGGTGTTCTGTTCAGGAAGTTGTCTCCTGTGCCAATGTGTTCCAGGCTCTTCCCCACTTTTTTTTCTAAGCGATTTAGTGTTTCTGGTTTTATGTTGAGGTCTTTAATCCACTTGGACTTGAGTTTTGTGCATGATGACAAATATGGGTCCAATTGTGTGTTTCTACATGTAGACATCCAGTTCAACCAGCACCATTTGTTGAAGATGCTATCCTTTTTCTATTGAATATATTTGGCTTCTTTGTCAAAAATCAAGTGACCATATGTGTGTGGATTCATTTCTTGGTCTTCAATTTGATTCCATTTATTAACCAGCCAATCACTGTGCCAGTACCTTGCTGTTTTATCTACAGTTGCTCTATAGTACAGCTTGAGATTGGGTATGGAGAATCCTCCGGAGGATCTTTTATTGTTTTTCCATGTGAAATTGAGAACTGATCTTTCAATATCTTTAACATATTGTATAGGTATTTTTGATAGGGATTGCATTGAATCTGTAAATTGATTTTGTTAAGATGGCCATTTTTACTATCTTAATTCTCCTTATCCAAGAACAAGGGAGATCCTTCCATCTTCTGATGTCATCTTCAATCTCTTTCTTCAGAGGTTTGAAGTTTTTTTCAAACAAGTCCTTCACTTGCTTGGTTAGAGTTATTCCTAGATATTTTATATGGCTTGTGGCTGTCGTGAAGGGTGTAGTTTTCCTAATTTCTCCCTCTGCCTGATTGTCATTTGTATAAAGGAAGGCTACTGACTTTTTTGAGTTAATTCTGTATCCCTCCAATTTGCTGAAGGTGTTTCTATTTTATTTTAATAGTCACATAAATACATGATACAAAATGCTTTCAAATTTGTTCAGGAAAAAACTGAAATCGTCAGTCTGTTTTACTACTGTCTAGATGTTTATTTATTTTGCTACATACTTTTGAAATAATAAATTTATTAATCACAGCAATGGCAATAATGCATAAATTAAATTCAATTAAGTAATAATTGCATTGAATATATCCAGCCTAATTATTGTGTACTTCATCAGAAATAAAAATGGTAATGTTTACTAAGTATTTGCAATGAATGTTGGGATATTTGTTTTTGCTCAGTTCAGATTGTTTTTAGGCAGCTGTTCAACTCTCATTCACATAAACAAAGAAACTTATTTCAGGGAAGCTTAACTTAATTTATTCTGATTCTCGAATGTCATGTTGTAATGTCACACTTTTTTCATATTATCAGTGTTGCTACCCAGAGGGATGCCAACATTCTTCATAATTATCAAACATTTAGTGAAAAGTGGACAGATTATATGCATCTTTGTCGAGGGAGCATTACAAAGAGAAAGCACTTTAGAGCACATGGGACAACTCCCTCTTTTATGGGCAAAGAAACTGATGTCCACCAAATGACCCAAGGACAGAGAGAGGTACTTCAACAAGTAAAGAATTCAGACTTCAGCTCCTTATATACCACTGCTTTCTGTTTACAGGGTCTTGTCCTCAAGTTATGGCCAAGCTATGAGAAAACTTCATTCATTGTAGAACTAATGGATATGATTCGAAAGCCATTGTTATGGCCTTTTATAAAGTTGTATTGAGACCTTCAGAAGGTCCTGCATTCAATTCCACTAAAGATACAGCACTGTTAATAGATAAAAAAGAAAGAAAATTGGTGATATCCATAGCTCTATCTAAAGTTTGTGATGGAATCATTATGTTATCCTGATTAAAGAAATTGCTCTCTTTTGGTCAATCTGCCCCAGCTATTATCTGAGAACATGTAATCAAAAAGTGCTGTGTGACATGTCCTAACAAGAAAAAGATGGAGTTATAAGTGATTAGAGATATTACTTGACCCTTTATTTACAGCAGAGAAAAAGGAGAAAAAACAAAGTGCAATAAGATCTTTTGCAAGAAAACATTACTGAATGCTGGTACATCTCATAGAAGACTAGTAGCCTTTGTCCTCTAATCAGAATACTAGTGTGATTTAACATAGGGTGACTTTACACTTTGGAAATCAAGAAATTCTTTTTGTAAAATTGGAGGTTTAACTATCTACTCATGGATATTATCAATGTAGATGTAAATCTTCTAATTTCATAGGATTTATTTTTTAATACTTTAAGGTGAAATTTATGATTATTTGTCTTTTCTCCAATTCTGTTGTAAATTTAACCAAAACTCATCAAGGAACTAAAGAACACTTAAAATAGCATTTTCACGTCTCAACTTCAATTTGGAAGAGAGAGAGAGGAGAGAGAGAGAGAGAGAGAGAGAGAGAGAGAGAGAGAGAGAGAGAGAGAGAGACTTTTTATCCCGGAGATTCCTATGTAACCCAACCTATCCTCCAAACTACATCAGTACTCCTGTCTCTGTGTTCCAAGTATTAAAATTGTAGACATAAATTTACACCAACCACACATGCTTATTTCAATACCCTCTGCCACTCACTGAGCTGCATCATGAACATTCTGTATTTTAAAGAAATTTTTATTATTTTATTGAAAATAATTTGTATGCTTAAGAAGAAATTTGGCAGAATGTGAACATTCAAGTAATCCTAATATAGGGAATTCTATTGTGCTAATTTTCTTTGCCACAGTTCAAAGAATATTTTCCTATTTCTCAATATTTTCATTCACTAAACTGATTATTCCTCCAAGAGCAATAGTTGATCAAAACAAGCAAACAAACAAACAAAAATGGCCAGGCATGAAAGGCCCCTTCTGAGTTGTTGGTCATGGTAGTCCAAGGGACTCCCAAATTATAGGCTATTTGTTACTTTGATTGTTTCACAGATGCTGGAAGTAGTTCCCTATTGCTGAAGACACAATGTACTTTCTACACAGGATCTGGAGGATCCCTGCTGACTCCTACTTGAAAGTTTGTTCCCTTGCAATATGCTTTGCAAGCGTCCAATGGTGGGAAGAAGGCAATAGCCATACACAACTGTGATCTCTATGAAGTACAATGACCAGCATGGTGCCATATCGCTAAAGATACAAGAGTGGCATACACCATGGCTGTAATCCGTAACTCTCTAATTGGACTTAAGTCTCACTCAATAAGAGGGAAACTATGCCTGGTACTGGAAACTTACACATCTATCTGGTGCTAATAAAATCATGACTCTTCAGGGAGAACCTACAATTTCCAGTTTACTAAACCAAGGGAATTCCTAACTATATTTTATACACTTATTCGTATACACAAAGATAAGTATAGGTCTTGCCCCTTATCAAAGTGACACTTCTTGTAATAGACAGAGATCATTATGGAAAACCAAAGCTGATTTACAAAATACAGACAGTGAGTGATTGTAGGGTTCCCAGCTTCACCTGATGCATCAACAATATAACTCCTGAAACTAAGCCTCAGAGGTCATAGCAGAAATGGTAGGTGCAATTGTAAAACCCAGAGGACCAAGAAGTTTTCATGATATTATACTTCCGACAGATGTCAGAGACAATATACCCATGAAGTTTTAGCATGGCTTCCTAAATACGATTGAGCAAGGATGACACCAATAGACAGGCTAATGTGTATGGGGAAAAACTTGTGGGGTCTCAAACCCATAAAAAAACTATAAGCAACTAAGAAATGCTGAGAGCTTTCCCCATAAATTTGAAAAAGTACAAAAGACTGTTCATGGAGAGTTAGGATGGAGAGAAAAACAGATGAAATGATATAATTATATTTTCAAAGTAATTGAATATTCATAGTGAGAAATTAAAGTAGAGAAAGGATGTGGACTAGAGATTTCTTTGGTCATGATCCACATCCTCAAATATTTGACACACTCAATGTTACTCCATTGAAGAAAACTGATATTTTTCCTTTCCTAGCAGGAATAAGTGACAGTGCAATTGTTAACCTTTACTCCAGTGACTAGATTTTCATACATTCTCTCTTTTTTAATTTAACAAAATAAGACATAAGATCAAACAAAAACTATTACATCAAAAGTGGACAATACAAAACTACAGAAGAAAAAGAGGCCAAGCAAGGGCATAAGAGTCAGAGAATTACTCTCTCACACATTCAAAGATCCCATAAAACCATTAAGCTTGAAGATATAATATAACCACAGAGGACATATGCAGACCCTGGGACATGTTGCTTCATTCTCTGTGAGTTCATATATGCTTTGTTCATGGTGATTTAAAGGATCTTGCTTCCTTGATGTACTCCCTGCCCTCTGGCTCTTACATGCTTTCTGCTTCCTCTGCCACAGGTTTCTCTCAGCTCTAAGTGATGATGACATCCCATTTACTACTGAATGTCCCAAGGTCTCCTACTCTTTGGGTCATGTCTGGCTGTAGGTCTCTATATTTGTTCCCATCTGCTACAGGAGGAAGCTTCTCGGATGTTAGTTGAACAAAACTGTGATATATGAGCATAGCAAAATATTATTAAGAGTTCTTTTACTACTAAACTTCCTTTCTTTTTTAAGACCAGTATTATCTTGCTTTACCTTAAGTCCCCAGACTATCTATTCTCAAATTCTCAGTCATCCAAGCAGTATCAGATATGAGTTACATGTCCTGGAGTGGGCCTTAAGTTAAATCAGACATTGGTTGGTTACTCGCACAAGCATTGTGCTACCCCTCTCCTACCATATCTTACAAGAAGCACACCCCTGTAGATAATGGGTTTATGTTTGGCTTGGTGCTCATGTTTCTCTTTTGAGAGCCAGCAGAGTATCTTCCTACTAAAGACTATGGAACACGGGGTGAAGGCTCTATGTAGGCAATACTTCTCTATCTCCATCTGCAATGAGTTCTGTAAGTATTTTCTTAAGCAAAGAGGGGTTGCTGTCAGTTTGTAGAGAGCAACCTATAGTCTTTGCAACTTTCTGGGCTGTTGGGAGATTCATATGGAGACCCTTTGGCCAGCAGGTTAGGAGACTTCTAATGACGCATCTGTTTAGGTCTGTTTAAATAGCTTATGTAATCTTGATTTAACTCTGGTAACTGTTCAGAAAACTATCCCTTTATTTATTGAGTCATTGATTAATTTTTCCAACTTAGGGGAGTACATATTTTTAAAGTATGCTCCTCTGAGTCTTTAGATTTCCATAGTGATTGTTGTTATGTGCCCTATTTCATTTCTGCTCTTATTAATTTAATCTTCTCTCTGAATTTTTCAGTTAGTTTTGATAAGGGTTTGTCAATCTTACTGATTTTTTTTCCTTATAGAACCATCTCTTTATCGCCTTGATTCCTTTTGTTTGTTTATTTGTTTTGTTTTGTTTGTCTTTGCTTTTATTGGCTTCAGCCCAGAGTTTGATTATTTCTTGTCGTCTACTTCTTTTTATTATAACTTAGTCTTTTTGTCCTAGAGCTTTGTTATTAAGTTGCTAATATGATAGCTCTCCAACATCTTTTCATAATATTTTTACTGAGTATTTGGAAATTTTACATGGTAGCCCCTGAGTACCCTCACTTCCCAATTTGCCCAGATCTACCCCCTCCCCACCCTTAAAACTCTCCTCCCTCCCCCCCAAAAAAGTAGAAATAAGTCCAATTTGTGTTGCCTATATAATCACTGGAGCATGACCACTCTCCTTGTGGTGAGCCCTTTAGAGAAAACTAGCCCTATCTCCAGTAGGCTCTGAGTTGGTCCACCTCAAAAGCTACATCGTCTGCCACAACACTGCCAGGCCCCTGCCAGGCCCTCAACCCCAGTTGGACTCCTGCTGCTCAGATGTATGCCCCACCAGTCAGAAAACAGGTAAGAGACCCTCCTGCATCTGAACCGCCCCACTTCATAGACCTATCCCACTACACCCCTCACATCTCACTGCCTACCAAACTGCTGAGACCCTTGTCCCAATTCTGTAAGACTTCAACTGCCTGCCACACAAGTCAGAAGAACAGGTGAGGCCACACCAGTCAGAAGAACAGAGACACTGCTGCAACAAACCAAGCTAGCTATGAGAAGTCTAGCCCCCAGCCTAGAAAGAGACTCCCTACTGAATCAAAGGTCATGCTGGTAGCCAAAATTCTGCGCCACAAAGACCAGAAGACAAAAGAGGAAGCAGAAACCAAAGAACAAAATAGCCAGCCAACAAAGACAAATTCAGAAATCAGCACCTACACCTATAATCATCCCAAACTCAGATGCCTAAATGCCACCATAAGAATAGTCAACAACAGCCAGGGCAACATGGCACAACCACAGCTCGGACATCCTATGACAGCAAGACCTAAATAGTTCAATGTAGCTAAAGTATAAGAAAACCACCTTCAGAGAAACTTTGTAAAGATGATAGAGGTCCTGAAAAAGAAAAATGAAAATATTCTTTAAAGAAAGAGGGAAAATACAGAAAAAATTAGAGGAAATCAATAAATCCCTTAAAGAAAGCTAAGAAAGAACAAACAGATAAAGGAAACTCTTGAAAACTTATAATGGAAATAGAAGCAATAAATAAGACAAATTGAGAAAATTCTGAAAATGGAAAAATCTATGTAAGCAAAGAGGAACTACAGCCACATGAATCATCAACAGAATACAAGAAATGGATGAGAGACTCTCAGGCATAAAAGATAAGATAGAATAAATAGGTCCATAGGTCAAAGAAATGTTAAAACAAAAAGAAATTCCTAATACAAAACATCTAACAAATTTTGGACACTATGTGAAGGCCAAACTTAAGAATAATAGAGGTGGAAAAAATAAAAGAATCCTGGTTCAAAAACTCGGAAAATATATTTAACAAAACCATAGAAGTAGAATTTCCTAATCAAAAGTAGGGCATTCCTATAAAAGTACAAGAAGCTTACAGAAAACCACACATACTGGACCAGAAGAGAAAATCCCCAGGACACATAATAATCAAAACATAAAACATACAAAATAAAGAAAAAATATTGAAAGCTTGAAGGGATAAGGACCAAGTAACATATACAGGCAGATATATTAGAATTACACCAGACTTCTCAACAGAGACTTTAAAAGTCAGAGGGCCGGAGAAGAAATCTTGCAGACCCTAAAAGACCATGGATGTCAGCCCAGACTACTATACCCAGCAAAGTTTTCAATTACCATAGATAAAGAAAACAAGATATTCCATGCAAAAACTAAATTTAACCAATATCTTTCCAGTAACCCAGCCATATAGAGGATACTAGAGGTAAAACAAGGGTAACTACACCCAAAAAACCCACAGGAAATAAACAAAAGGAAAAGCACACAGACTTGCACTTAGCATCACCAATATCAACAATCACTACTCATTAAAATTTCTCAATATCAATGGACTTAATTCCTCAATAAAAAGATACAGGTTCACAGAATGGATGCCCAAATACGGCCCATCCTTCTTCTCCATAGAACATACGCATATCAAAATCAGAGATAGACATTACTTCAGAGTTCAAGGTTGGAAAAATTTTTCCTGAGAAATGGACTCAATAATCAAGCTGGTGTACTACTCTAATATCTACCAAAATAGACTTCAAACCAAAATAAATCAAAAGAAATGAAGATGGATATTTCTTACTCATCAAAGGGGAAAAAATCTATGAAAATGATGTTTCAATTCTTAACATCCATGCTCCAAACTCAAGGGCACCCACATTTGGAAAAGAAACATAAATAAAGCTTAAATCACACATCAAACCTCACATATTAATGGAAGGAGACTTTAAATACCCTACTTTCACCAATAAACAGATCAGCCAGACAAAATCTAAACAGAAATAGCAAAACTAACAGACATTATGGCTTAAATGGAGCTAGCAGATGTCTACAAAACATTTTACCCAAACATAAAAGAATAAACTGTCTTCTCAGCACCTCATGGAATGTGGTGGCTTGAATAGGTATGGCCCCAATAGCCTCATGTGTGTGAATGCTTGGCCCATAGAGAGTGGCACTACTGGGAGGTACTGGGTTGTTGGAATAGGTGTTCCACTTGTCCGTGGAAGTCTGTCATTATGAGGGCCAGCTTTGAGGTCTCCTATGCTCAGACCTGCCCATTATGTCATAACCTCCTTCTGCCTTTGAATCAAGATGTGGAATTAGCATCTCCTTCTCTAGTACCATGTCTGCCTACATACCACCATTTTCCCTCCATGATGATAATTGACTAAACCTCTAAAGTGTAAGATAGCCTCAATTATATTTTCGGTTATAAGAGTTGCCGTAGTCATGGTGTCTCTTCACATAAATAAAACCCTAACTAATACACAGAACTTTCTGCAAAATTGATCACATACTGAGTCACAAAGCAAGTCTCAACAGATACAAGAAAACTGAAATAACCCCCTGTATCTGATCAAACCACCATTGATTAATGCTGGGCAACAACACAACAGAAACAAACAGAAAACCTAAAAACTCATGGAAACTGAACAAATCCCTACGGAAGGATAACAAGGTCAAGACAGAAATAAAGAAATTAAAAACTTCCTTGAATTCAATGAAAATAAATGGACAACATACCCAAATTTATGGGACACATGAAAGCAGTGCTAACAGGAAAGTTCATAGAGCTAAGCGTCTTCATTTAAAAAGTGAAGAGATCTCATACTAACAACTTAACAGCACAACTGAAAGCTCTAGAACAAAAAGCAAACACATTCAAGAGAAATAGACAGCAGGAAATAATAAAACTGAGATCTTAAATAATAAAATAGAAACAGAGATCACCACAAGGAATAAATGAAACAATTGATTTCTATGCAATGGGAGAGAGCCAAACCCTGACATTATTAGCAATACTCTGCTATGCTTGTAGACAGAAGACTAACAAAACTGTCCCCTGAGGGGATCGCAACAATTGCAGGGACCCACAGGCAAACATTAGGTAGAGCTCAGGGAGTTTTGTGGAAGAGTTGGGGGAAAGGATAGAGTGACCCAGAGGGGACAAGAATTCACAAGAAGATCAACACAGTCAACTAACCATGGTCAACCAAGTACCATGGGGGCTCACAGAGATGAATCCACCAAGCAGAAATCATGCATTGAGTGTACCTAGGTCCTCCACACATAGGTAGCTGATAGGA
The DNA here is from genome assembly GCF_964271855.1 of Acomys minous. Classification (NCBI taxonomy): domain Eukaryota; kingdom Metazoa; phylum Chordata; class Mammalia; order Rodentia; family Muridae; genus Acomys; species Acomys minous. The sequence continues at coordinate 65,382,581 of NC_140489.1, read as the reverse complement.
AGGTTGGTCTTTATGAAGGTCCCCTAGCAATTAGAGCAGGATCTGTCTCTGCCGTGGACTCTGTTGCCTGCTTTTGGATCACTTTTCCCTAGCTTGTTGGGTCTCAGTGAAAGAGGATGCACTTAGTCCATACAGCTTCACGTGCCTAGACAGGTTGGTAAGGGAGGGGCTCCCTTTTTCCGGAGGATAAGGAGAGGGGGAAAAGGGAGAAGAGAGTGGGAGGGTGTGATCAGGAGGAGAGGAGGGAGGGGGCTTCCATAAGGATGTAAACTAAGTAGTAAATAAATACAAAAATAAAGAAATAAGAGTTGGTTCTTTGAGAAAATCAGCAAGACAGACAAACCTTTACACAAACTATCTAAAAGGCATAGAGAGAATATCCAAATTAACACAATCAGAAATAAAAGGGGGGACAGGCACAGTGGCACAGGCCTGCAATCCCAGCACTCAGGAAGTCAGAGGCAGCCAGATCTCTGTGTGTTCAAGGCTACCCTGGTCTACAAAGCAAGTTCAGAACAGCCAAGGCTACACATAGAAACCCTGTATTGAAAAATAAATAAGTAAGCAAGTAAATAAATAAATGGACTTAACAAAAGACACCAGGGAAATTCAAAGAACCAGTAGTCATACTTCAAAAAGCTGGACTCAACAAAATAGGAAAATCTAAAAGAAATGGACAATTTTCTGGATATGATTTACAAAAATGAAATAAATATTAAACAATTTAAATAGACTTATAACATCTAAGGAAATAAAAGTAGTTATTAAACATCTGCCAACCAAAAACAGCTGAGGGCCACATGGTTTTAGATGATTATTTTACCAGACTTTTAAAGAAGACCTAATACCAATACTCTTTAAATTATTCCACAAGATAGAAACAGAAAGAACATTGATGCCTAATTCATTTTATGAGGCCACATTCATCCTGATACCTAAACTAACTAAACACTCAACCAAGAAAAAGTATTCCAGACAAATTCCCTTTAATACTGATGAAAAAATACAAGCAGAATCCAACAACATAACAAAAAATAATAATGATAAACCAACATAATCAGGTAGGTTTCACCCCACAGATGCGAGATGGTTCATCATACTAAAATCCATTAGTCTAATTCACCAAACAAACAAACAAACAAACAAAAAAAACATGATTATCCCATTAGATGCCAAAAATGCCTTTGACAAAAATCCAACACCTGTTCATGATAAAAAGCAAATTCAAAACCAAACAAACAAAAAGAACCTCTTAGAGGAATCAGAGATAAAAGGAACTTACATAAACATAAGAAAGACAACACACAGCAAGCCTAAGCACAACATCAAATTAAGTGGAAGAAACTCAAAGCAATTTCACTAAAATCAGGAACAAGAAAAGGCTGTCCACTCTCTCCATATCTATTCAATACAGTACTTGAAGTTCTAACTAGGGCAACAAGACAACTAAAGGAGATCAAGGGGATCCAAATTGAAAAGAAAGAAGTCAAAGTATCACTATTTGTAGATGACATAATAGTACATAAGTGACCCAAAAGATTCTACCAAGGAACTCCTGTAGCTGATAATCACCTTCAGTGAAGTGGTTGGATAAAAAACTAACTAACAAATAATAAATAAATAAATAAATAGCCCTCCCATATACAAATGACAAATGGGCTTCACAAAAGCTACAAATAATATAAAATGTCATGGTGTAACTCAAATGAAACAAGTGAAAGACCTGTATGATAAAATATCAAGTCTTCCAAGAAGAAAATTGAAGAAGATACCAAAAGATGGAATGATGCCCCTTGGTCATGGATAGGTAGGATTAACATAGGAAAAATTAGCAAAAGCAATGCGCAAATTCAATGCAATCCTCATTAAAATTTCAACAAAATTCTTTACATACATTAGAAGAACAATGCTCAACTTCATATGGAAAAAACAAAAACCCAGTATATCTGAAACAATACTGTACAATAAAATAACTCATGGAGGTACTGCCATCTCTAATCTCAAGCTGTACTATAAAGTGCTAGTAATAAAACCACATGGTATTGGCATAAAACACAGACATGCTGATCAATGGATTTGCATGCAAGACCCAGTTGTAAATCCACACACCTATGGACATCTAATTTTTTTTTAATAAAAAAAGCCAGACATATACAGTGGAAAAAAGAAAGCATCTTAAATAAATGCTGCTGGTCTAATGGATGTCAATATGTAGACGAATACAAATTGATCCATATCTATCATCCTTCACAAAACTCAAGTGCACATGGATCAAAGGCCTTGACATAAAACCAGACACACTAAAACCTGACTGAAAAAAAAAGTGAGAATAGCCTTGAACACATTGGCACACGAGATAACTTCCTGAATGGAACACCAGGTGTGTAGGCACTAAGATCAACATTTAGTAAATGAGACCTCATGAAATTTAAATGCTTCTGTAAAGCAAAGGATACTGTCAATAGACAGAATCTCACAGAATGGAAAAATATTTTTACCAACTCCACATCTAAAAGAGGACTAATAGTCAAGATACATAAAGCATTGAAGAAACAAGACATTAACAAGCTAAATACAATTTTTAAATAATACAATTTTAAAATGGGGTATAGATCTAAGCAGAGAATTCTCAACAGAGGAATCTCAAAAGGCCAAGAAACACTTATAGAAATGTTCAACATCCTTATCCATCATGAAAATGAAAATCAAAGCAACTTCAAGATTCCATCTTATATCCCTCAGAATGACTAAGATCAAAACTTCAAGGGATACCTCATGCTGGTGATGAATGGAACAAGAGCAGCACTCCTCTACTGCTGGTGGGAGTGGAAACTTCTATAGCTTCTTTAGAAGTCAATATGGTGGTTTCATAGAAAATTGGGAGTTGATGAATTGATCTATCTCTCAAAAACTAGCTATACCACTCCTGGGAATATACCCCAAACATACTCTACACTATCACAAGATCACTTGCTCAACTGTTTTCATAGCATCTTTAGTGATAATAACCAGAAATTGCAAACAACTTAGATGGCCCTCAACTGCAGAATGGATAAAAAAAATGTAGTATATAGTCATTTTTCATTTTCTTTTTTTCCAACTGTATCCAGCTTTATTAAAGATATGTTTCATAAACAATCATGGTATTTCAGGCAAGACATGGGCAGACAATCATTAACAGTATACAAGAACTTCCAAACTCCCTTCCTGTATAGACTACCAAAATCAAAAGGCCACTATGAAACCTCTACTCAGTTCTTTGAAAAGGGAGAAGGAGCTTAGAGTGAGGGTTGACATTTCACATTAAAGATGTTGTTTAACATTTTTTCAGGAAATAAAATGGAAATGGCAGAATTATCAATCTGAAGACCCACAGTCTTTTATAAAAGGAACCACCGATATTCTGAGGACACTCAATGACATCACTGCAAAGTTCAGATTGCCCAATAGATTGGAAAAACAATTTTGGGGGTCAGGTTGCAGCAGGTCTCTGGTTTTAAGGGAGTTAAGTCTAAGTTGATGGTATGGGTAAGGAGGATACAAAACTGAATTTAGTTTTCCCACATCACTAGGTGTTTTGTGCCATGATGGCCACATATGTCAACACCAGGATGTCTCCTGGAAGCCAACAGGAGCTTTTGAAAATTATCAGGGAAAGATGTTTTCCATCATCAATCGAGCTTGGGAGACGTTGTGTTAGTGACACATGTTCCTTCCCCGCCCCCCATCCCAAACAATGAAGTGTTCTGTGTGCTAACATCATAGCTTTAAAAAAAAAGTAAAACAAAATTCTGCTTTTATAAAACTTGATAAAAATAGTATTTCAAACTGTACAGTCACCAGAAGTACACAGTTATCAAAACTGCCCACAGGTCACTTGGCATCTCCAGCTCCTTCGGCTTTCTGTGCCTGGTCTGTTTTGGCGTCTCCACTTTCCGCAGGATTATTCGCATCCTTACCGGCATCAGCTTTCCCCTTCTGCCCCGCGGGCACCTTCTCTCTGGTTTTAGGCTTGGGCCCTGGCTTGGAGGAGCAGGTTTAGCAGACTTTCTCTGTGGCTCATCCTTCACCTTGGCTTTATCTTCTTTAGCATCCTCTTACGCCCTTTGGGGCATGGCGGAGGTAGACGGGACATCAGCTCTGAATGCTGGGGATACAGCAGCACGTGGGTTTGGTCTGTCCTGGAGTCACTCTCGATGCTTCTTTACACTGCTCAATATAGTCAGTTTTCATAATGCCATTGGAAAGTGCAGTATGTCACACAGTGCTTTTTTTTTTTCCAAACAGCTTTACAGGCAAGTATTCATTGCAACTAGTCATTGGTCTGCTTTCAGCTTTCTGGTTTCTCGTCCTCTGTAAATAGTGGACTATCCCTCAGACTCATCTCAGACATCCCACTCTTGCCCAGAATCATCAATGATTCTTTAGAATCACAAAATAATCAATGATCTTGTAGCTAGGCAGGACATATAAGAGCAGGTTCTGGCTGAGGGCCAAGTTAATGTGAGTGGCCTGGGATGCCACCTAAAGCTGTGTTGATGTCTTTGACCTGTCTGGCTGCTGAGGGCTGTGACGGTGCCTGTGGCTCATGTATTAGAATAGCTACACCAGCTTGTTTCTTAGGTGCATTTCTCGGAATATCTTTTCCAACTTTACTCTAAGGTAACATCTACCACTAATATTAAAGTGATTTTGTTGGATGCTGAGGAAGGATAGATCACGTTTTCATGCATTCTGATAGCCCATGTCTTTTTATTGAGAAATTGAGACCATGATACAGAGAGATAGCAATGATCAATGATTGTTGAATTTGTGATGGCTATTCTTGGTTGTCAACTGTGTTGTGAATTTTTTTGGTTTTATTTAAAAATGTTTTTGTTTCAATCCTAAGTGTGGGATATGGAGTTCTGCTCTAGTTTGTCCATAGCTGATAATTGCCTTTTGACAGGGTACATCATGTTTTCAGCTGTGTACTACAAAGGGCAAGGTCTTTGTCAGTAGGGATAAAAGCCAGACCCAAAGAGAAACTAGGGGCTCCAAGAAAGAAGAAGATTATTGGTGCTTCCCCCCTGCTGCTCCTGGTTGCTGTTGATAAAGTTTTGCCAGAAGTTGAAGAACAAGGATTAGACTTGCCCCCAAGAAACCCTACAAACCCTGAACAGGAGGAAGTAGATAAGGAAAACTACATCCCTTCTCCCCACTAAACTTTTTTCTCTTCTACCTGGTGTTGGTGTATTGAAGGGAACTGAAAATAGAAATAGTTGTTTAAAATTACACCAACTAGACCATATCTAGAAGGAACTACAATCCAGTAATGAAGGGCACACCTGTGAGATGTGTTCTGCTTGGTTTGGAGTGGGTGAATCCACTTCTAGTCCAGACTGCTGGGGTACAAATATTCTTGGATCTGCATTATGAGGTTGAAATACAGAGTCCTATAAACTATATTTTGAGGTGGGAAGACATACTTTTAATATGGGCCATACCTTCTGCAGGAAGTCTATATAAGAACATAGAAGAAGGAAGCTTTTGTTGTTAACCTGTTTGCCCTAGCCCTGCTAACTCATCCATTCTTTCACTAGCATTGGAGCCTACTTCCTCAGGATTCTAGCATATACTGAAGGCCAGATGAGATAACCAGCCTTGTGGGACTGATCAACTACCAGATTCTTAGACTTTCCATGCAAAGCTAGCCATTGCTGCATTAAATGAGCTGCAGCCTGTAAGTCATTCCAATAAATCCCTGTGTGTGTGTGTGTGTGTGTGTGTGTGTAGATAGATTTGTTTCATAAATTCTGTAATTCTACAGAACCTTAATAAAGAAGGATGTAAGTGCCAAAAACAAAAACAAAACAAAACAAAAGACCACAGAGGTATGGAATGCTAGTTTGCTGGCATGACATGTCTGTTGCATTTGAACTCAGAAGTTGTGATTACCTGCACAAGATTTACACAAGATTGGGCCTAGAAGAACCTATCATGAAAAAAGAAAGTTCTTACTGGGCTCTATTCCTTCTTGAAGATTTATATGTAGCTAACCTGCACTTCTAGTTCATTCAGATATTTAAGTTTTAGTCCTTCTCAAGTCTCACATGGGGTTGAAGACCAGATAATTTTACAATTAAGCTTAGTTGGTTAGGGGTTAAGATGGTTTTAGATCAAGATAAATGATTTAAGTTAATAGAGTTGAGATATGATATAGGTTGGTTACTCCCAAAATCTTCGTGCCAGCATTGCCCTAAGGTATCCTCCAGGCAGGCATCCTTGTATATGGAAGACTTTGTAGCTGGGTTAGTGTTTATCTGCCTCATTAGCTAATATGCAGACTACTTTCAAGTACTATGAATACTAGTCAACGGGGGTGAAGTCTCTAGAGATGCATCAGCTTGACTTCTCCCTGTTCAATGAGTTGTGTAGGTGTTGTCCTCAGCATTGGGCCTTAATATCAGTTTGGCAACAGCCTGAGTTGTTTAGGGAGTCCCGTGGGGTCCCTTTGGCTGTATTAAGCTTATACAATATATTCTAAGCACATTTCCCCTGTCCAACTCCTCCCCCCAGATACTTCCCACCTCCTCACCCACCCAATTCCATGTTATTTCTTTTTCTTTCTCTCTTTAGAAAATAAATTTGCAAATACAAATCAAACAAATAAAAAGTCCACTAAATAAAAAAAATCACAGTATCCAAGCAAAAGACCAATAAGAAAAAAAAAATTCTCCATCAAAGTAATATAAGACAAAATGTCTACTAAAATAACCTTTTCATTTTGTGTCTCTCACCTACTCCTGGCCATGAGGCCCACCCTGAAGTGTGGTTAATATACCCAGGGAAACTCCCTTGGAAAATTAATATTTATTTTTCAAGGTCCTTTGCAGATGGCTTCTCGATTAGGGTTAGGAGCCCATGTTCACTTCCCCCTCTCATCACTAGGACCTTGTATGGTTTGAATCTATACAATCCCTTGGCATGATGCCACAGGTTTTGTGAGTTTATAAGTGACCAAGTCCTATGATGTCTGAAGGGCACTGTTTAGGTTTTCGTCCTTTCTGGATCTTGTTGTCTTTCTGCCTTGTCTTTCTCATAGCCCCCATGATCCCTGAGGGAAAGTATTTGATAAGTATATCCCATTTAGGACTGAGTGTTCCAAAGTTTCTCACTCTCTGCACATTTTCCAGTTGTCAGTGTCTCTATCAGTTCCCATCCACTACATGAGTAAGCTCCCTGGTGATGGCTGAGTGAGGCACTGATCTACAGGTACAGCAGAATGTTGAAAGCCATTGTATTGCTATGTTCCTTTGGCAGAACAATTGTATTTGGTTTTCCCTTAGACAAATGGCTTATTTAGTCTCAGACTCTTGACCACTCAAGCAGTACCAGGATTGGGTTCAATCCCATGGAGTTAGCCTTAAATTCAACCAGATAGTAGTTTGATTACTCGCACAATGTTTGTGGCATCATCAAATCATGCATGCAGGTCACCAGTATATATCTCCCAGGTTTGTAGTTGGGCTAATAGTTTCTTTCTCCTCTGGTAGTATGCAGAGTAACTTCCAATACCATGAACACTACTCAGTAGGGGTGAAGTCTTTACTTCTCAATGATAAGTGAGGTATGTAAGTGTTGTCTTCAGCAATAAAGCCTGGAAATAAGTTTCTGGAAAGAAGCAAACAGCCCTGGAAATAGCCTGAGATGTTTGGGGATTTTCCTGGAGCCTCTTTATTCAATGACTCAATTAGCTATAACTCATTTCTGATACTGGCATTTTTACTTGATGGTGTAAATGGTCTCCCCCATTATTTGGTGACTACATTTACATTATATATAATATATATTTATATGCATATATCTATGGTAGTAGGTTTCCAAATGTTCCATCAAATAGCCCTGAGTGTTAGTTTTCCCTCCTCTGTTCCCTCCTTTACCGCTCACTTCCGGTTCCCTCCATATTTAATCCCCCAACACTAATCTCTCCATGCTACATAACCAAACTTTAATTTATTTAATTACATCTTTCTTGCCTGGTATTTATAGTATCTTCAGAATTCAAATTGCAAGTGTGACAAAATCTTTGAAATTTAGTTGAACTTATACAGGAGACATTTTATTATTGATGCTCAACAATTATGTCTTATATATGTCCTGTTATCCCTTCAATTGTTTATAGTTCCCTAGTTCCCCATTGCACTCATAGTAGTTATCAATGAGATGTTTTGAGTTCTTGACTCTTCCTGTGATCATGTACAAATGAAAACATAAGTTTAAAAAGGAATAACTACTATAAAATAGAAGATATAGAAAAAATGTTATCAGGAAAGTAGAGCTACCAGAAGAACACAAAGTCAAGGAACTCTGAAGTACATAGAGGAAATGCAGAAATAGAAAAGGGGGATGTGAATAATAGAAATTTAAAATCAGCAATGAGATAGCGAGAGAGAGACAGAGAGAGAGAGAGAGAGAGAGAGAGAGAGAGAGAGAGAGAGAGAGAGAGAGAGTAGGCAGTTACTAAATTACCATTTGGAATTGGTTAAGAGCATTGGCCTGGGTCCTCAAATTCCTGTGGCCCTTAAGGAAGATGTATTGGAATCACTCACTGGGCATTTGCAGAGACCAATTTTTTTTGTTTCTTTTCTTAAAATGTATATCTTATTTATTATAATTTATTCACATTACATCCCAATTGTTATCCCCTCCCTCTTATCTTCCCATTCCCACCCTCCCTCCCTCTTCTGCCTATTCCCTTCCCCTAGACCCTTCCTCTAGATGCTGAACTCTCCTACCCCAATTGTCTGGCAATAGACTATTAGGTCTCATCAGGATAGCCTGCATCCATTTCCTCTGTGTGACCATTAGGCTGTCTTGCCAAGGGGCAGTGGCCAAATCATGGGCACCAGAGTACATGCAGAGACCGTTCCTGTAAGCAGAATTTCGGCTTTAAAGACCAGCATGTGCTAAATTATTTCTGATAGACCATCATAGTGCCTGGCATGTGTTCTTACAACACATGCTCTCACTTTCTTCTCTTCCCTTATATATTCTTTTTTCCTCACAACCAGCTCAAAAATTTATGGGTCATTGTGTCATGGCTCCTTTTAACACTCTGAATTTCCTCATCACTCTTACTTCGTATTCAGTTAGCTGAGCCACAACCCTTGTAATATATAGTTCTATATCTTGCTAGTTTCAGAATTTCTGCTACTAACATTCTTAAGGAAAACAAGACAATATGAAACTAGACCTCACTAAACTCATACTGCTAGACCTATAACACTGCCTGGAGACCATGCTATCATGGCAAGGCTATTGGTCTCCTACTCTGCTACATGCCCATCCCACATCTAATCCTTCTGTTTCACTTTCAGGATCTTCCATTGTGTTCAGTCTTATCTGATGCTATTCCCTGGCACACTAAGAAAATTAAAACTACCAGATTGTCCACAACTTTCTGAATCCATAGTTTTCACTCTTAGCACAAGCATGATTTCTTATACAGACCTAAAAGGATTTATATTACTGGCTGCCAGCCATTATCTCTTTCTTCTTCTTCTTCTTCTTCTTCTTCTTCTTCTTCTTCTTCTTCTTCTTCTTCTTCTTCTTCTTCTTCTTCTCTCCTCCTCCTCCTTCTTTTTCTTCTTCTTCTTTTCCTTCTCCTTCTCCTCCTCCTCCTTGAAGTACTTCTGCTCAGCTACTCAGTAAATGTTCCTTTAATCTTGATTTTATCTAAACAAGCTAAACTGCTTAAATCTCATATCATTTGCAAAAATAGTTACTCTGCCTGGAATGCCCTTAGCTCAATACTCATAGGGTCATTATCTCAATTTGTACACATGTGGCTCGAATACCAACTTCTCTATGTTAAGCAGGGTTCTAAAGAATCTATTATGAGTTCTGTACTCATAAGTACATGTGGGGCTCATGAACCATATCCAGCCTGGGAGACAGTGCAGATTCTGTCTCAAATAAATAAGGGCCGATGTGATAGTTCATCATTAAATAATGATGCTCCCTGCAAAGCCTGAGGTCTTGAGTTTGACTAAAGATTCCAGATTCAATGATGGAAGAAGAAAACTGACTTCCTCAACTTGGCCTCTGATACCCATCCACATTATGGCACCCACACATGCACACATACACACTATAACATACTGGTTAACTTAATCTTAGTTCTAGATGTGTAAATTCTAAGGATAAAGAATAGGTGAGAACAGCGATGCATGTTTGTAATCTCAGAACTCATGAGACTAACCAGGGGGTGGGGGATTCACCATCAGATTGAGATCACCTTAAGCCACATAAGTGAGACACAGCCCAGCCTGGGCTATAGAAAGTAAGCCTCTGTCTCAAAGTAAAACAGTCTTTTAAACTCATAAAATTGAACATTGTAAGCAATAGAAATGGTAAATACTTCAGTCTTACCATGTATTTGATATTCCAAGTATCAGCCAATTCAGCCTCATCTGTCCTCAGTGTAGCAACCTCTCCTTTTTCCACTAGGTGATTTTGATGTGCTGATGATGGACAATGTATGCAATAACACACAGCCTGAAATCAATTAATGAATCAGATCCAAACGCTAGAAGCAGAACCTGAAAGTTTGAGCTTATTAACTACAATGTCTCAAACACTTTGGTTTTAATCTTTTTATATTTCCAACATCTGAATATACACAAAATTTATATTTTGTTATAGTCAAGTCTTTGTATTAGATAAATAACAGAAAAAAACAATATAAAATATGTCTAAAGCACATGGCAGAAGGTTAGTATTTCTCCCCAGACAAGCAGACTAGTCTACAAGAAATGAGCAGAAAACAAAGCAGAAATATTTTAGAAGAAAAATCGACACATCAGTGTATAAGCTTGTTGGTAAATGAAGTGAAGTACATTTACACTGATTCTGAAAATTATTGTTTTCTGCTGAAAAAAACTGGCAAAATATAATTTCATATTCAGGCACTTCTACCAATTGACATTGCAAATACACACAACTCCAACCTTAAGTAACGCAATCATTACTATGTGATAGCTGTCTCTTAACAATTCATTGTACATGACTCAAAAATTCCTTTCTCTAAAGAATTTTTACTATAAGCAAATAATTTAAGATGGAGAAGGAAATGTGTGCAAAAATAGTCTTACTGGAAAACTAGAGACAAGAGAAGTAGTAAATAATGGCCTGTGGACAATGGCTAAAGGTTCACTTTTTAACCCCATTTCAGTATAGTCATTTGAAAGCTGGTTTTCAAAAACCAAAATCAATTATAGAAGAATACTCATGATATAAGATTAAATGAAAAAGCCTTACAACCAGGATTGAAGTTATTTTAAACATGCTACAGAATATATATACTGTATATGTATTATGTATGTATGAATGTATGTATATACAAAAAATCCTAGCTTTTATAAAATATGTGATATATTGAAAAAGTCACTTCTGAATATATTCAAAGAATTTAATAGATGATTTACTTTTATTTTCTTTTAATGATACACTAGAAATGTTTCTAGCACTATGTCATTATAACTGAAGTCCGAAGTCAAATTTAGCAAGGGAAGCACAAAAGCAAACTACAGATCTTCACTTCTCCCTCCATTCCTCCAAAGCCAAGCCCCCAGGCTTTATCCCAGATCCATAGCAGAACATCTTCTGCAATTTACTTCCCTTTCTCTTTCCCATCTCCAGTGAATAACACAGATCTTCCCTTCCAACCCCTCAACTCATTACTGTATGCTTACCAACTCCAATAGGTATCCCTGTGTACTAGAAGGCCACTCTACCCACAGAAGCCAGTAGACTAAGTGCCGATCTTCACCTCTTCCTCCATTTCCTTCATGTCTGATGCCTCAGCCTCATTCCTAGCTCTGTAGTAGAGTACCTGCTGTGGCATTTCCTCACTCTCTGACCCCATTCCTAGGGTACTAGGCAGAACCTGGAGGAGCACCCTGCTTTCTTCCATCCTATGGACTCCTAAGCCCTCCTCCTAGCACTTCCACATTCCTAAGTGTCAGTTACAAATAACTAAAAACACATTTAACCTGGAACCTGCAATGGCCACACCTATCAGGATCCCAGAAGAATCTCCTACCAGACAACACATAGTCACTACACTCTGCAAACAATCAAAGGAGGCAACAGAAACCATGGAACAAAACACCCACACAACAAAGACTTGCCCAGATACCAGCACTTAAATTTACAATCTTCTAAAATCCAGATGCCCAGACAATAACCTAAAAAATCAATAGTAACAGGACAATATGTGTCCAGTAGAGCCTAGTAATATTACCAAAAGAGGCCCTAAGAATTCCAACATAACTGAAGCACAAAAGAGACCTTATAATAGCCTTTATTAATAAGATAGAGGTCCGTAAAGAGAAAATTAATAAATCTCCTTAAGAAAATACAGTCAAGCAAAGAAATAATGGGAATGGAATCAACAAAAACAACTGATTGGAACGATGTCTGGAAATGAAAATTTGAGAAAACTATGCAAGAACCTCAGAGGCAAGAATTACCAACAGATTACAAGAAATAGAAGAGGATGGGATAACCATTGAGATGTAACAAGAATAAATTAATAAATTTTTTAAAAAAAGAAATAGAAGAGGATGTGGAGCAAGAAAAACAGTTCTCTATTGCTGGTTTGAGTGCAAACATATATAGCCACTATAGAAATCAATGTGGTGGCTACTCAGGAAATTAGGAATCTATCTACCTCAAGATCCAGCTATACCACTCTTGGGCATATACCCAAAAGATCCCCCAATCTACCACAAGGACACTTGCTCAACTATGTTCATGGTGGCTTTATTTATAATCACCAGTAACTGGGAACAACTTAGATGTCACTCAAACAAAGAAGGCAGGCAGATCTCTGAGTTCAAGGATAGCCTGATCCATAAAGTGAGTTCAAGACAGACAGGGCTGTTAGTAAACCTTGTCTCTAAAAACCAGAAACATAAAATAAGAAAAAATAAAGATAAAAAATAAAACCTAAAAATTAAAAAAAAAAGATATCGAAAACAATCTGGAATATAAAAGAACTGATGTACATATCACATGACTGCAAGTTGTACTATAGAAGTATAATAATAAAACCAGAATAGTATTGGTTTAAAAAAAACAGACCTGTTGATCAATGGAATCTAATTGAAGATTTAGACATAAACTTACAAATGTAAAGAAACCTGATTTTTTTACGAACAACCCAGAAATATGTCCTAGAAAAATGACAGCATCTTCTACAAGTTGTTCGGGTCAAGCTGTCTGGATGCATGTTGAAGAATCCAAAGAGATACTTACCATCGTCCACAAAACTCAACTCAATACAAATCAAAAACCTCAACAGAAAATCAGTTACACTGAACCTGACTGAAGAGGGAATGTGAAATAGTGTTGAACTCATTAGCACGGGAAAACACTTTCTGAACAGAACACCTTTAGCACAAACACTAAGAGCAACAATTAAGAAACAAATCCTAGGACACTGGAAAGTTTCTGCACAGCAAAGGGCACCATCAGTTGGATAAAATGGCAGCCTAGAGTTTGAGAAAAAAATTTACCAGCTACAAACCTAATAGAAATTAAAAAAAAAAAAAACTAGATATCAACAAAACAAATAACCCAATTTTTAAAAATAGAGTATGGATAACTTCCAAAGGAGATGACTCAAATGGCTGAAAACACATAAGAAAATGTTAAACATTTTTAATTATCAGGAAAATACAAATTAAAAATGATTTTGAGATTTTCCCCAAAGGATACTTCATCTTACCACAAAGACACATGTTCAACCATGTTCATCGCTGCTGTATTCATAATAGCTAGAGATGGAAAATACTTCGGTGTCCCGCAACAGAAGAATGGATAAAGAAAACGTGCTACAGTTTATGCAATGGAGTAGTGTTCAGCTCTTAAAAAACAAAAACAAAAACAAAAACAAAAGAACACATCATGAAATTTCCAGGCAAATTCATGGAACTAGAAACTAGAATAAAGTCACCCTTAGTTAATTATTCCCAACCCAAAAAGGCAAATATTCACTTTTATGTGATATGTGTTGTCCAACCTACAATCTGAAAAAACACAGAGGCTAGGTACAGAATAAAGGACTAGGAGGGACAAATAAATATCCCTAGGAAAGGGAAATAGAATAGGTATTTATAAATGTATGGGAGAAGGCTGGAACAGGAGGGTCAAGTGGGGAGAGGTAGAGGAGCAGAGGATGAGGGAGAGAATGCAGGAAGAGGCAGCTAAGATGAAGAGGCATTGAGGGGTTGTTTGGAAACTTCTTGTTTGGTTTTCTGTTTTTCTTGAGACAGGCTTTCTATGTGTGTCGCCTTGGCTGTCCTGGACTCACTCTGCAGACTTGGCTAGCCTCCAACTCACACAGAAATCTGTCTACCTCTGCCTTCCCAAATACTGGGATAACAGGTGTGCACCACCTTGACAGGCTTTGTTTGAAAACTTAATGCGGTGATCTGAATGGCAGTGGCCACTATAGATTCAGAAGAGTGGCATTATTGGAGGGGTGGCTTTATGGGAGGAAGTGTGTCACTGGGGGAGGATGGGCTTTGAGGTCTCAGAAGCTTGTCTTGTCAGACCCAGTAGGTCACTTACTCTTACTTCTGCCTGCAGATCCAGATGTAGACCTCTGAGCTACCTCTCTAGCACCAAGTCTGCCTGCATGGCACCAGGCTTGTGACCATGCTTCCCACCGTGACAACAATGAACTAAATCTCTAAACTCTAAGCCAGCCCAAGTAAATGTTTTCCTTTACAAGAGTTGCTGTGTTCATCATGTCTCTTCACAGAAAAACAAAACAAAACCCTAACTAAGACGGGGTTGGTATCAGGGACTGGGGTATTGCTGTGATAAACCTGACTATGCTTTTGTTCCAAGAAATGTGGACTTTGGGGCTTTGTATTAGAAAAGCAGTTGAATACTTTAAGCAGAATTTAATCAGCCATAATAGTAGAAACATGAAAGACAATGTTGCTGAGGGTGATTTGGACTGTGCACGTCTGGATCAAGAATTTTCAGATGAAGAGAATATTAATTTGTGGCCTAGTGATCATTCTTGTGATATTTTGGTGAAGAATGTAGCTGCATTCTGCCTTTGTCTAAAAATTCTTCCTGAGGCTAAATTGAAGAGTTATTGATTAATGGCTTTGACAAAAGATATTTTCAAACAACCTAGTTTGACTGTGTTGCGTGGCTCTTGGCAGTCAGTCTAATCAAGGTCTATAAGGAGAAAGTTGAGCAAGGAAAAATCCAAAATGTACAGTTTGAGGAGAAAAGAAGAACCAGGAACTGTAAAGAGAGTAAGAAAAGGTCTGATGCTAAATGGGAATAAAGGGAGTGGCCAGCACAGACCAAGACCCCATCCATCTAAGCCTTGTGAAAACAATTTAAAGAAAAGCTTAGAGCCAGGCATGGTGATAGACACCATTAATCCCAGCATTCTGAAGGCAGATGCTGGTGGATTTCTGAGTTCAAGACCAGCCTGGTCTACAGAGTGAGGTCCAGGACAGCCAACACTAACCTTTAAAGTACATAATTGAAGACAGAAACCTGTTGAAAAGGTATTTGAACAAGAGGCCATGTACCACCCCCAATAAGCAAAAGAACTTGGCACCACCTTTAGCCACATGGTTCTGACTTTAAAATAAAGGAAGAAAGGAGAGCCCTCTGTGACTAGGGCAAGCCGCCGAGGCCAGGAATATGTCAGGGGTGTCCTTGTATGGAGACTTAGAGAGGACATTTGGACAAGTAGTGAAGGTGGAGTCTGAATTGCCTTGGAAGCCCCAAGATGTTGGATATGCCAAAATCATGAGATACCCTCGGAGGAATATTGCTAATGAAGCAAACCAGCCCAAGAGAAAGAAGTAGGTTGAAGTTAACAAGTATGAAAGGATTTGGAGATCTGAAGAGTGCTTGGACATCAGACATGGAGATGTGGAGTTTGGGGTTTGTCCTGTCAATTTTTGGTCTGGCTTTCATCCAGAATTTCCTCACTATGCTCCCATTTCCTCCCCATTTTGGAATGGTAACATTTGTCCTGTTCCATTGTGTGTTAGAAGAATGTAGTCTGCTTTTTTTTTTTAAACAGGGGGCTTGCAGTTAAGAGATGACCATGAGTATCACAGACTTTGAACTGTGGACTTTTAAAAGACAGCTAAGACTGTAAAGACTATGGGGACTTTTGAATTTGGACTAAATGCACTTTGCATCAAGATATGGCTACAAGCCTATGGGGTTCATGGAGTGAAATGTAGTGGCCTCAATGAACATGGCTCCCGTAGACTCATAGGGAGTGTTATTATGGGAGGTGTGGCGTTGTTACACTATGTGTTGCCTTATTGGAGGAAGCAAATCATTGGGTGGTGGGTTTTGACATTTCAGAAGCTCAATTCAGGACTAGTGGCACACTCTCTTCCTTCTGCCTGCAGATCCAGACATAGAACCAACCCTCAGCTATCTCTCTAGCACCATGTCTGTCTGCATGCCACCATGCTTCCCGCCATGCTTCCCTCCATGCTTCCTGCCATGCTTCCCGCCATGCTTCCCACCATGCTTCCCTCCATGCTTCCCGCCATGCTTCCCGCCATGCTTCCCTCCATGCTTCCCGCCATGCTTCCCACCATGCTTCCCGCCATGCTTCCCGCCATTCTTCCCGCCATGCTTCCCTCCATGCTTCCCTCCATGCTTCCCTCCATGCCTCCCGCCATGCTTCCCTCCATGCTTCCCTCCATGCCTCCCGCCATGCTTCCCTCCATACCTCCCGCCATGCTTCCCTCCATGCTTCCCGCCATGCTTCCCGCCATGCTTCCCTCCATGCTTCCCTCCATGCTTCCCTCCATGCTTCCCTCCATGCCTCCCTCCATGCTTCCCTCCATGCTTCCCTCCATGCTTCCCTCCATGCTTCCCTCCATGCTTCCCGCCATGCCTCCCTCCATGCCTCCCGCCATGCCTCCCGCCATGCCTCCCTCCATGCCTCCCACCATGCTTCCCGCCATGCTTCCCGCCATGCTTCCCTCCATGCTTCCCTCCATGCTTCCTTCCATGCTTCCCGCCATGCTTCCCTCCATGCTTCCCGCCATGCTTCCCGCCATGTTTCCCGCCATGCTTCCCGCCATGCTTCCCGCCATGCTTCCCTCCATGCTTCCCGCCATGCTTCCCGCCATGCCTCCCTCCATGCCTCCCTCCATGCTTCCCGCCATGCTTCCCGCCATGCTTCCCTCCATGCTTCCCTCCATGCTTCCCGCCATGCTTCCCTCCATGCTTCCCGCCATGCTTCCCGCCATGCTTCCCTCCATGCTTCCCTCCATGCTTCCCGCCATGCTTCCCGCCATGCCTCCCTCCTTGCTTCCCGCCATGCTTCCCTCCATGCTAACTTCCATGCTTCCTTCCATGTTTCTTACCATGCCTCCCTCTATGCTTCCTGCCATGCTTCCCTCCATGCCCCCTGCCTTGCCTCCCTCATGCTTCCCTCCCTGCTTCCTGCCATGGTGATAATGGACTACACCTCCACACTAAAAGCCATCACAATAAAATGTTTTCCTTTATAAGAGTTTCTGTGGTTTGTCCCCTTAATGGGGAGGCTCAGTGGCACTCACGGGAAGGATAACAGGCTACCAAGAAGAGACTTTGCACCCTATGATCATATACAGGGGGACAAAGTCCCCCTCAGTCACAGTCATAGGAGAAGGGAATACAGTAAAAGTGGGAGGGAGGAAGAAATGGGAAGATAGAAGGGATGGGATAACAATTGAGATGTAATATGAATGAATGAATAAATTAATTAATTTAAAAAAGAATTTCTGTGGTCATGGTGTCTCTTCTCAGCAATAGAAACCCTGACTAAAACACCTAATAGAGTAGAAGCCTCCTTTAAAAAAAAAAAAAAAATATATATATATATATATATATATATATATATATATATATATATGAAAGCAGTCTATATTAATTAACCAAATAATAGAAGGAACAGAGCCCCAACTAATTATCTTTTGTCATGAAGAAGTTTCCTGCACTGCCTTTGGGTTAAATTTAATTGAGTTTTGACCAAATGAGTCCCATGGAAATCACCAAACAACCCAGGCTGTTGTTGTCAGACAATGAAATGTTGCTTTCCACCGACTGAAAGCAAGGCTCCATTGGTGAGGAAAACACCCACACAATTCATTGAACATGAATATGTAAAGCCTTCCCCTATACCTAACCTTTCTGGGTCTATAGACTGTAGCTTGCTTATCATTTACTTAATGAATAATATTTACATATAAGGAAATACATACCACATTTATCTTTCTGAATCTGAGTTACCTTACTGAGGATGATTTTTTTTAGTTCCATCCATTTTTCTCCAAATTTTATTATTTCATTTTTTAATGAATGGATGACTAATATTTCATTATTTAGATGTGTTACATTTTTCCATATTTTTTTCTGTTGAGTGGCATCTAGGTTGTTTCCAATTTCTGGCTATTATTAATAGAGCAGCAATGAACATGGTTAAGCAAGTATCCTGTGATAATGAAGTATCTTTTTGGTATGTGGCCAAGAGTGGTATAGCTTGATCTTGGAATAGATCAATTCCCATCTTTCTGAGGAACTACCACATTGATTTCCATATCGGCAGTACATGTTTGCATTATGTAGGGTTTAATTTATGTATCCTTGCCTAAATGTAGCTAAAGACACTCTCCAGACTTTGTTTCAGGGCATGCACTTGCTTATTCCTAAAATAGCCGCTGCATATATACCCACACATTCACTAAATACTGGGCAGGGATGCCTATTTGCATATCACTAGAATTGATGGGGAGGGAGAAATACATCTCTAAGTCAGTACTTACCATGTGAACAAGACTTGGATAATATGTTGAGGGTGTTTGTTTGTTTGGTTTTTAGGTTTTTTAGAGACAGGGTTTCTCTGTGTGACAGTCCTGGCTATCCTGGATTCACTCTGTAGACTAGGCTGGCCTCGAACTCACAAAGATCCGCCTACCTCTGCCTCCCGTGTGCTCGAATTAAAGGCATGTGCCACCATACCCAGCTTGGAGGATATGTTTTATGAAAGCATTTTCTGGAAATATGAAAAATACCTTAATAAGGGTCACCTGTTCCTTCTAGAGGATTGTGAGGTATATTATGTAGCATCCTATGCCCCATGTAATGTTTAATAAAAAATGAAATTTAAAAATGAAAACATATGGATTTCTTGTGTCCTGTTACCAGTACTATATCCTCAGCACTGAAAATGCTGTCTGGCATACAGCCTATGCCTGATATAAAATTGTCAAAACAAAGAGAACACTTACACACTATTTATGGCCCTTATATAATTCTCTATATCTTTGTAACATTATAGATAAAATACTTAACAACATTTATGAGTAATTGCAGAAATATCTGATAGTTATTACACCAGCTGAAACGCATCTTAATTTGATAACTAAGTAGTCTTTCCAAATACTCAGGCACAAATACTTGAAGGTAGAAAAAGCCAAATACTTTCCTTAGTGTATCAGAAGAAAATGTGTAGGAAGTGAAGAAATAAAGAATAATATGAGTATACAAAAAAAAGTCTGGGTTCCATCTTTTCCTATGTAATGTAATGTGGTTAATAATCTTCCCACATCTCCTTTGCAGTCAAAAACTGTCCAGTGCTTGCATGAAGAGAGCTTGCCTGCATTGGTGTCTGCCTACCAGTTGAGGGCAGCAGAAAGCAATTGGGAGAAAATGAATCCAAGATTCCGCAACTTGCTGCCATTGCATGCAGCTGAAGATGGATCCAATGTGTAAAACAAGGCTGCAGATCTGCCAGCAAGAACAGAGTAACCAAATAATTAATGAAGGATGTGAAGTATTCACATAGACAGACAAGAAACAATTCCAGGAAATTCAGAATGTTCTGGACTCAATTCAGCATAGTTCCCAGAAGGCATTCAGTCATCTCTCTCGAAAGAGGCTGAACTGAAGACATCTTAGATCCCCTTCATCTCCCAGGATGAGTAGCAAAGACGTTTATGGGGACAATCTTTCTGTCACTGTGATGCCTCCGTGCCTGTGGAAATATCATTAAATCATTAAGGTTGAGGAGAAGATCTACATGCAAGTAGCACTGTACAGATTAGGCCGGTTGTATTTGTGTATTGTGAATACACACAAAACAACAATAATAACAATTTTTAAAAAGAGGCCATTAATTTGAAAGGGAGCAAGGTGGGGGAGGGTGTGACAGGGAGAAAAGGAAAGAGGTAATTGATGCAATTGTATTATAATGTCATCAAAAAATACAAATAAGAAATTGAATAAAAAAGGGAGATTCCAGCACAGAGTCTATCACATTTGCATGGAATCCCAACACTTTAGAAGTTGAGAGTCCTCAAGTATTTAAGGTAGAATCCTACTGCAGGGCGCATCCTACTGTGCTTCCTGTTGTGAAATGGTCCTACTTTCCGATGTGACAGCTCCAAGCCTGAGGTGGGTAAGTACAGGTAATAGCTATGGACCCTTTTCTGTGTCTTTCAAGCTGGATGGCCTTAGGTAAGACATTCAGTCTCTTGGTCAGTTTTCCCAGAAAGTTGCCAGAAAGCATGCCTTGTTAGTGTCAGCACCTCTAAATCCAGCATCCTAAATCTGAAATGCTCTCAAATGCAAAACTTTTAAATGTTTATATGCCATTTTATAAGTTTTGGACTTGGGAGCATTTGGGATTTAAGGTTTTTTCAGATTAGGGATATTCAACCAGCAAGATTTAAACAAAATCTGATACACTTCATGTCCAAGGAGTTTGAGGTAAGAGACACTCATCCTGCACAAGCACAGTGATGTAAGGCAGTTTAGTTGCCATTCCCTGGACCAGAGAAACAGACAGATGTCAAGGGAACAGAATGGCACCTGGGAAACAAACCTTTGCAAGGTTCCAAATTGTCCTCATAATTAACCTTGTGCTTTATATCAACCCAGACAGGAGGAAAATGCCACCTCTTGCGTGTGTAGCCAGCAGAGGGCTGAGAATATGTACATCTTCAATGATGTGTGCCTTCTATAAACAGCCCTGGCCTTGTTAAATCTGTGCAATGACCTTCCTAAGTCATATGGAAGCTTCAAACACCTTACTATGCGATCCTGAAAGAATTTATTCAAAGAGCCACATAAGCCAGGAGAGATGTAGGCTGTTTGTAGCTAGAATACTTTGCATCCGGTACCTAAAAGTATTAATATTAATTTATAATTGTGATGAGGCATGGAAACGTGTTAGAAGAACTCAAATACAGCTGCTTTAGCTTTATGTTCAGTCTAATCGCCTTCTCACATGATCTTTCTGGGTGGACAGCAAGATAGAGCCGAGTGCATGCCAATGAGTTGGTAAAATGTTGATTGGAAAAAGTAGAAAACTTGTTTTGTTAATTAAATTAAAAAAAAACAAGAAAGGGAGAATATAGTAGAAACAAGAAGAAAAAGGAGGACTTATTAATTGTTATTACTGATAAAACATCTTTTAGATGAATTCAGAACTGATATGGAATCTCCACGCCCCCATCTCAAGGAAAGAGGGATTACAAATAATAGTGCTGTCACCAGAAACCACCCTCAAGCCATAGGTTGTGGTTTATAGATTCATAGGCCTTCTGAGATATATGAAGTAATAAAGATGTTCATCCTTTTCATTTTGTGTATACAGAAACAAAGGACAGGAAACACAGTGTGGTTAGCTTACATTCTCCCAGATGCTAGCAAGTATTCCAGTTATAATACTCAAGACTATCAGCTTACTTCATATGCCAGTTTGTAGCCACATTCCACATGGAAGTCACAGAAAGTATTGGTAAAAGGAAAATGTGATCAACATAGCCCTAAAGCACAGGCCCTTGTATTCCATAAATTCCCTTGTATTCCAGCTATCAGCTGCCTCGCTGATAAGAAGTAAAAACCACACCACCTAGTATACGTATAAACCCCACCCACACACATGGCCAGCATACAAAGTCACAGGAATGGGACTTCTTCTACTACCTCAGTCTAAAGTGTTAAATGCCAAGTAAATGCTAATGTTGTTATTCTGAAAATCCTTGGACTGTCTAATCTACCATCACTAAGGATGCACCTGTGCCCACAGAGTCCCATCTATAATCTCTTCTACAAAAAGAAAGAGTGGGGTCCATCCAAGCATAGGAATTCAGTTACTTTTATTTCAAAACACTTTGAGCACTGGTGATATAGAGAAAGCACAGATGTGGTCATTTAAAATATGATATAGAACCCCTACTCTGATCTATCCAACGGACAGAACATTCTCCACAGTTATGTGGACAGTGGGGACTGACTCTGACATGAACTATGGTGCCCCTTGGTGTCAAGTCCTTTTGGCACTCAAAGAATAAACAGGCTACCAAGATGAGACTTGATAGCCTATGACCATATTGTGGGGGAGGAGGTCCCCCTCGGTCATAGACCTAGGGGAGGTGAATGGGGTGAAAAAAGGAGGGAGGAATGGGAGGATACAAGTGATGTGATAACAATTGAATTGTAATCTGAATAAATTAATAAAATTAAATTTAAATTTAAAAATAAAATATGATATAAAAATTAGTGTGTTCCTGATACTAACTAAATAGTAATATTAAATCAGTAATAAATTGTTTCCTCAGAATGAAACATCATAAATGTCTACTTGTTTCAATTTTAATTATTTATATGTTTATGACTCTTGTCATCAATTCTTACTGATAATTTGTAAAATCAATTTAGTAAAGCACTAACTGCCTTAGACGAAATCTGGCATGCTAAAACATAGTTTAATTTCTTCATTTCTCTGTGTTCATGTTGTAATATAATTTTTTATATTATAGAGGTCGCTTTGCAAAATAGACAATCAAACTGTATTAGAAAAAAACCCACTGCACCTTTGTGCTCTTAACAGCGAACTCTTTCCTCACTGCTATTCAGCCTTATCGTCACTAGATGGTGCTGCTGCTATTTGAATGAGATTTCATTTCCAAGTTGTTTTTTTTTTTTTTTTTTTTTAATGTGGTTTGGAAATTATTTGAGGTGTAATTTCTTGGGAGTTTGTACAAACAGAAGATACCTGGAACATTGTATATTAACAACTACAGGATTTTCTTTCATGTGAGGAAAAAATTACGAAGGTGAAATAACTTCCTAAGGATTCTTGGGGAAAGAAGGGTAAAGCTGGAATGGCAACAGTTCTTGAGTCTGCATGTCACCAGCTTCTAAGTGGCAAGATCATTTCATCTGTGAATCATAAACCCATCACAAAATACACTGTATAACATTTATTACACATCTAATTTTACTTGGCTTTTTTGGTGATGATCTTCTTGGGAGCTGGATACATGAATCATGTGGAGAGCCAAGGCTTTGTTTTGCCTGAACTACAAATGTGATTTCTCTCTGGGGGGAGGGTATGTTCCTTCTTGGAGGGGGATACTAGCAGCCCCCAAAAATATCCAGTAAAAGTTCTTTAAACTAGAGAAACATACCCTATACCTGAGACCATGCAAAGCACAGAGCACCTCTGTGAAGATTTCCTGTGGCAGTTTCTTCAGCAGACTGGAGTGAAAGACACTGGAGAGTTTCAGTGAGGACCACTCTAACCTCCTTGGGTGGGGAGAAGGGAAAGGCAGGACCAAAGAAAAACTGAAGTCAGGTTTACTGTTAGAGGCTACCAAAAGCTTTAGCTAGACTTTCAGGTAGGTCTGCTTTCCAAAGACCAAAATCATCCAGTCCCTCCAGGATAATTGACAAGCAAGCAGCAAAAAGGGGAGGGATCTTCACACACTCACTAAAGTTGTCAGACCCCCTTTCCAGACCTCATCTCAAGGAAAAAAAAAAAAAAGAGGAGGAGGGAGAGGTGAATGTGCCCTGAAAAGAAAACAAGGGAAAAAAAAAGCTAACATTGCAGCTAGCCTTGGGAAAATCTCCACAGATGAGCATTTCTATTGCATTAAGTGGCTCGCATTAGCAGCCTACACACGTAGAGGAAGGCTAGCACTCTGTTAATATAATGCAGGAGAGGGATGATAGACCTGGGAGTGGAAGAGCTAGTTTTGCATAAAACAAAAAAAATGTATCGTCCGTTGCTGAGGACTAGAGTTCTTAGGGCTGAGACTAGGAGGAAAAAAAGTGTGTTGGGAGGAGGTGTCTCTACATCACCTCTGCTCTCATCTTATTCACCAGGAAATGTTGGTAGATACAGATTAGAAAAGAAATAAAAGAGGGAAGAGGGAATGGGAGATGAGAAATATGAAAAGGAAGAGGACGGGATGAAGAGAAGGAACCAGGGTGACAGAAGAGATAAAACACAGTTGAAGTTCTGGTGTTTGCTATACTTATTTTAAAATGTGAATTCAGTTAACCTGCTCCTTTCTAGCCCTCCTGGCTTAAACATTGTTCTAGGTAACTTCGGACAAATAAACTTTGGTGTGAGGCAGAGAAGGCTGAATGGTTGGTCTGGATCATCCTTGAGGAGGCAGTGGCTCTGGTGTCTGCAAAGGGAAAATGCAGTGCACAAAAGGGAGTTCTCCTTCTAGCCGCCGTCACCCTCACTTAGTATACCCCTGCTCAAAGCTTAAATCAAAGTACCTGGGGAGGATAGCTCCCGCCCCCGAAGATCCAGGAGACCCAACAAGTCTTTAGGCGATAAGTTCATAGACTGCGCCAGAGCCCCAGATTCTCCCTCGCACTGCAGACAACCCAGGACTACGCAAAAAATCTTGATTTTCTCTTGGATGAGTCTGGCTCCAGAGACACAACCAAGCAAAGTCTGCATTATGGCTATTTCCAACAGGCTAACCGGGTCGATGAAACTTACTGGACTAATTATATAAAGGCAGGAGCTCAGATCTTTGTATGCGTGCGGGCAGGCGAAGCACGGTACGGAAAAGTAGAACTGCGAACCTGGCTGCTTTCTGGGCGCAAAACCAGAGAGAGCGGAAGTGTGATGATTCTGTCTTAAGTTATTCCTTTACAGGACCTGAAAATCAGGTGAAAGTGGATTGTCTCTCCAGAACCTTCCAAGCCCTGACAAGCTTCCCGGACGCACTCCTTGGCTCTTTCCCGGGAGATCATGCACTAAATGAGAAAGCCAGTGCTTTTGTCAATTGCGCATAACAATTACATAGAAAATATTGTGACGATGTTGCAGGGCGGAAGGGGATATGAGGGGTGGCGTGGGGGGAGTTAGTTTGGACAGCAATTTGCAAAGAATATTAACTTTGATTCTCTGGGTCACCGCAGGGCTAAAAGGGTTGGCGTTGCACTACAGAGCTGTTCCTCTAGATGGCGGCCTTTAGTACCAAACAACCGCTAGGCAAAGTGTTGACTTCAAATAGGATTAAGCTTCTTGGTGGTTAAAAATAATAGTAGTAATAATATAGAGGTGTGGGGCTGTTTTTCCCCTTTGGGGTATTTATTTATTGCAAGGAAAAGTCATTGATTTTCCTAAGCAAACTGTGTTTCTCCTTCGCTTGGTGGAAAATAAAAAACTGTTTGAATAAATAAGTTATTTCTGAACATTTTGTTGTCAAAGTGTTAAATGTTCCCGTCATTTTTATTCAAACACTAACATGATTACAGCCAATTATATATTCACCAGTGTTCTTTATTTTAGAGTAATTGTACTTGTCACTAATAAAACAGAGGCATAATGGATCGCTACTGTTCTGGATTTTCAAGCAATTTTGTGTAATTTGATTGAATTATACATTTTATCTGCTACTTTTTTATTTTTATATTTGGAGATCCTATTTTCTTGAAAATTGCAGTTCTATGCTTGTTTTACTGCTTTTCCGGTAACATATATTTCTGTAATGCTGAGAAATAGAAAGAATCTCTTTGAAATGTCGGAAATCAGTGGGTTACACAGACACACACACACACACACACACACACACACACACACACGTACTTTAGCATCAGGAAGACCTGAACTCAACACATCAAGGGAGTCCAGTCGGGCAGTGGCTGTGCTTCTCTGACAAGTTCAATGCCAAGGAAACTCCCCACTGGCACCAAAGGCAGTACCTCCCTGCCTGGATGGAGTCTTTGGGGCTTTGTCTTTTTCCTGTAATGATACTGTTAGGTGTCTGGGGCTTCAAACATGCCAAGACAAGCCGACCATAAATTCTGTTCATATGCAGTATGTATCAAGGGAAAGAAATACACACAGTACAGCTGAAAGATAAACTGTATACACCACTCCAATTACACAACCCTCAAGTGCCCTACCTACCAACTCATCCTCCATCTCCCCACAATTACAACGATTATCTATTTGGGCTTTTCTTTGGGCTTCAGATATACTTAAACGACTAGCATCAATTTACACCACCCCCTCCTTTAATTCATAACAGTTTTTAAATGGGTGAAACACACTCATCGACTCAGTGTCCGTACATTGGAACAAATTGGGGAACGAGCTGACAGCAGACGGGCTATAATTTTATAGGTTTATCTCCGAAACTGAAGGAGCCGAGAATGTGCAGTTCTCTTCCC
The DNA here is from genome assembly GCF_964271855.1 of Acomys minous. Taxonomy (NCBI): domain Eukaryota; kingdom Metazoa; phylum Chordata; class Mammalia; order Rodentia; family Muridae; genus Acomys; species Acomys minous. Next base: position 65,356,052 of record NC_140489.1, on the reverse strand, counting down.
AGGAAATCTTTTCAGCTTCTAGGACACGACTCAAACGCCCTGCTAGGAGCTGCCGCTGTGAGATGGAGCCAAAGGCTCTGACAAGTGGCTTGTGTATGACCCAATATTTATCAATAACAACAACAACAAAATCAAGTGAAACCAAGGCTTGGGATTTTGAACTGCTTATGGAGCCCTGGCGGATACACAGGGGCGAATAAAGTCTCTGGAGACCAGTTGGCTCCATTTGTCCGCCCTGGGGAGCAATCCCGGGGCAAAATCCAGTGCTAATTGATCTCAACCAGCCGCAAGATCAGCTGTAAATGTTCGAAGGGACAAAGAAAGAGCAGTGTGCTCTAAAGATACTCTGAGCACTTTTTCAAGCAAATAGGAGCGTGTAATCAATAGCATGTACATGAACATAGAGAAAAAGAATTACTTTAATTAATTAGGAAATAATGTTTCACGTACAATTCCAGACCTCCTCAATACCCAGACTCTCCCACTCACGGGTTATTTTGTGGTCTGGACCTAGAAGTCCCCTCTATGAAAACCTTCACTCCCAGTTCTGTGATGTGAGCCGGTTAGTATGTATACTTAGCTTAATTGGGGGCCTTTCTCTCTTCTTTGGGGGTACTTATTCTATGACTGGTGGGTTGCTTGGGCAGAAATCCCAAGCGAGCATAGCTCCTGGCCCTGCAGGCAGCTTGGAAGCCTTAAGCCAAGAATGCACCAGAGTGAGCCTCTCTAGCTCGGAGACCGCCTCGGCGCTCAGCGTCTCAGTACGGCTGCTCTCAGCAAGAACTGGGCTTCCTCGGCGGTTCCGTTTCCTCCTTGTCTCTTTTTTCTTATCTAACAAGTTCTTGCTCTAGGAGAAAAGAAGAGAGATGGAAAGAAGGAAGGAGAGAAGAAGCAATGGATGGAAGGAGGGAAGAAAGAGGGGGAGAAAGAGAAGGTAGAAAGAAAAAATAAAAAGAAAGGTGAGAGAAAGAGCCTCTTTGGATGTGAAGGTTTGTAGTTCACAAGCTCAAAGCTCAAAGCCAAACTTGCCCGACTAAGATACTATCCAGGACAGTGCTTTCTTTCTCCTACTTGTCTTAGGACAAACCCAGAAGGGAGACACCAGAACGGGATTGTTTAATATAAAAACAACACACCACTTTGGCTATCAATTCTGAAAAGGAATTGGGTTGTTTTAGTTTTCATTTGGTGGTGGTAGTAGCTTGCTTCTGTGCCCCGCTGCATCTAGCTTGCTCTGTCGGATGTCTCCTTCCTGCGTGTGGCTTCTTGGGAAGATCCTGAAAGAAGTGGTGTGTAACTGCTCTCCCCCACTGGGTTCAATACTTCTTAGTTGTTATTGAATATTCGAATTAACTTCAGCGCCACGCACTGCTATTTCAGCTCAGAGTTGTGCACTATATCAATACAAGCTCACAACCTTTAACTGGTCTCCCCCTCCCCCGCCTCCCTCCCCATGTTCACCATGGCAGATGACCTATAAAGCCCAAAAATATTGATCTGTTTGTGCATACTTCCAGTCTGATGTGCAAAAACCAGACATCTAAGCTGAAAGTTGCCTTTTCAGAAGGGGAGGGGGAAATCTGGAGATAAAACCTAAAAACAAGGCCGCTCTCCTGCTGGATTGCACTTGGCAGGCTTGGACGACAAAGGAGCTCAGGGTGAGCGCGCAGGGAGGAGAGGAGAGCAGAGGCTTGCAGACTGGGAAGTCTTTCCTCAAGCTCTGCCGCCAGGAACCACAGCCCCACAGCCATTGCAGCCCCAAAAGGGTGGACAGACAGGACCTTTGGCAAACGCTGGTGCCACAGGTTCTGTTTTGGGTTGGATAGAGTGGGGCGTGGGGAGAACCTAGAGGAACCAGCCCTAGAGAGCGAAGAGGCAGGTGGGTATGAGTTGTGCACATTGGTTTGTCCTGGAAGTTTTTGTGTTTGTTTGACTGTATTTTTGTTTTGTTTGGAAAGGAGGTATTTTTTGATAAGGAAGCAGAGATTTTATGAGTACAAAGCTTGCTTTATCTCCTAGAGTAAGGGAGGCTTTGGGACTGAGGTTCTCCAAGTATCCTCGAGCATGCAGTTTTCTCTCTCCTTACTCTTCTACAGATTTGCAGCGATGTGAGTCATTCCTGTATTATATTTATCCATCTCACATACAGCCCCTGGGTGTCTTGCGCATTCTGTGTGTATTTAATTGTTGAGGGATGGTTGCTTCTGAACTGACTGTCTAATAGTTGCAGCTGAACCATACATTTTCTTTTCTTCCAGTTTTCTCTTACAACTGGAGTTCGGGGACCTTCTGGAAAGGTGTTTCAGAACATAGGGGGTTTGATATTTGTGTTCTCAGGGAAGTTTATGCTTTTTCCCAAAGAAGGTAATTCAGGCTCCTGCTGAAAATCACACGGATACTCAGGAAAAGCTAAAACCAATGCTGGCATAGTTAGGGCTTCTGGGCCATAGGAATTCTGCATTTTTTCAGTCTGCAAGCTTCTCTCTCTCTCTCTCTCTCTCTCTCTCTCTCTCTCTCTCTCTCTCTCTCTCTCTCTCTCTGTGTGTGTGTGTGTGTGTGTGTGTGTGTGTGTGTGTTTATGAAATCATTTTTTCTTTTCCTTTAAAGACATACTGATGGACAAACCAGAAAAGACAGCATAGTCATACATGCTGGATTTTGTAAGTCTATTTTCTTCCTTTTCAGAAAGGTGGGGATTGGGTGGGGGAGAACTAGGAAGCCAAGCCTTGTCTTCATTTCCAGTTCTGGGACCATACTTCCCCTGTCTCTCTTCTCTATTCAGTGTTCCCTATCCTCTTGGAAAAGTAGACTGCATTGATTCCTTGGACAACTAGGGGGAAATATAAACACTGGCCTTTTAGGACTGGCTTGCCCAGCTGGTATATGAGAGAATTTCTCCCAATTGGATCTGATCTGCAAGTGGAGCAATGCCTACATCTTATTTAACAGAGGCTCAACTTCTTAAACTATCCATACTCACTAGATCTGAGCTTGTTTGGCAAGTAACAGGAAATACAGAAAAGGGCAGCAGGGCTTCCTATTCACCAGAGATGTTCAGAGTATTCTACAGAGAACTTGTTAAAAAAAAAAAAAAAAAAAAAAAAAAGCTCAAGGGTTCTTGGCTCTAGGGTGATGCCATTACATTGTGAGTCTCTCTTGGGCTGTTAGTACCAGGAATTTTGGGGTGCCAGTGGATCTAGTTTCACTATGCTTAGAACACATGGCCATGTCAAAGAGATGTGCCCAGAGAACTCAATGGGTTACTTCTTCCTCTCTTTAACTTTCTGGGTTCTCAGGTGGGGTGGTTCCCTAGCTTATGGAAGTTAAATGTTTCAACACTCAAACATGAGGCTCTCCCATAGATTTTTTTCCTCAAGGTTCTCAAGCAAAATTGCCAGTGCCACAATGTTATGATGGAAGGATGCTGAAATGACAGGCCTAGTAGACGCTTGTCTTAATCATCGGCTTCTTAATTTAGTTTTAGAGCTGTGTGTGTGTGTGTGTGTGTGTGTGTGTGTGTGTGTGTGTGTGTGTGTGTACCCACTCCATGCACATATGCACGCCCTCAATGACGTTAAGGGTGCGCGCATAAGCCTGCTGTGAGCAGCCTCTGACAACCTGCAGCTCCCTAATGAGTGACTAGGCAGGGCTGCTGAGGAAAAGTAACACTTCCCTAGTGTGAAGACCTCTTACTGGGAAGTTTAGTTCACTACTGTTCTCGCAAACCTAATCGTATAACCTGTAACCAAAACCCACAGAACAAGGATAAGGCACGCTAAAGAGTAACTTCTAATCACTAAATGTTAGCACCATTACCTGCTGTTAGGAAGAGATTACAGACAAGTTGGCTCTAGGGAGGGCAGACTTCATTTGTTACAGAATCCCTGAGAATACCTGGATGTCTCAGCATGGAATCTGCTGACTCCCACGTGTCAAGGGGTCACAAATGGTCCTGTGCATTTGTAAGAAGAGAACTTTAGCTAGAGCTTGTCCCTGCTCCCAAGGGAAAGGTGAAGGAGGATAAGTACAGCCCACCCTTGTTACTAGAAGGTAAGATAAGGAAGGCCCAAAGCAAAGAATTGTCCCTAAGAGAGACAATGTAACGTCCACCCTCATGAGCTCCACAGCCTCAAGACTGTGGAGTCTTGGAGATTAATTTAAAACTTGAAAAGGAATAATCTGTATTTCCCAAGCAACTCTTTCATTGGAATTGTTCACTCTATAATTCCTGTCCATGGTTTTTTTTTTTCTTTTGGGAGGGGAGCGGTGGTTGAGAGCTGAAGCCTACAAGTTCACCACTATGTAAACCAACACATCACATTTATTCTGATATGCTGTTATATTTACTACTTCACTAACACTACACATTTGCAGATTTGTAAGTGTGAGGTTAAATTGATAAGGGGGGGCAAATTATACTGATGGGGGAATTTGTTTCCGGCCTGAGACCACTGGCTGCCTGCCCTCTGTCTTCTGAAGGTAATCCCCGGTCGCTGAGGAGGCTGAAAACAGGGCTTTATGTACTGAGGGAAGAGCCCCACAGTGGACATGGGCAGGACTTCAAATCCAATTTACACCCAAATTGGTTGGTAGGATATACAAAGCCCCATCCAGAGACTTTCAACTTCACAATACTTTGTCCAGGAACCCCTTCCCCCTCTGCTAGCAGCAGTTAAAAAAATTGCTGATACAAATATAAGCCTCTGAGTAAACAGTGGATGTTTTGTTGAATAAGCCTGATGTGCATATGTGTGTGCATTCAGATATATATATGTCCCATCCTCATCATAAAGAGCAATTAAAATTATTTAATGGGATTCAAACTTGCTTTTTTGGAAATTGGAAATACCCTTTGCATCAGAAAACTAGTTTTAATCTTATAGCAAACTATATACTATATTTTACTATAAAACATACTGTTTTGAGAGACTTGCATCCATGCAACCTTAAAATAACACAGCACATTCTTAATTTGCATGCAAAACATTTTTCAGGCCACTATAAGCCCTGACATATAAAATCAGACTATTGCAGCTCTCACTTTACAACCCCCAGCTTTTGCTTTTTGAAAGTAAACAGAAGAAAAAAACTTACTTCGCCTGCTAATTTTTTCTACAGAGTAACAAAACAACACACACTTAGCTTTAACCTAAGAAGCATCTCAAAACACTAAAAAATTCACCAGTCAGAGCTGGTTGTATTCAAGGAACACCCCTCCAGTTCACTGCTGAGCTCAGATTTGAATAAAATGTCCAATGTTAACAAACAATACCCACGTTTGGCACTTTGTGTATTAAATTGATCAAACAGATTTTAGGAGACACAATGCACAATTTGTACAGACCTGATTGAGTTAATATAATATCAGCAAATTTTACATCGAAATGATTCTGTTTCTTTTCTTTGTGTTTAAAACCAGCACAGATTACAAATTTTAATGATCTGAAAATGTTTGGTATACAAAATCATGCTTATTTCAGTATTAGCAAAAACACAAGAAATTTTTCAACACAAACACCCAGCTGTGTCTATTTTAAAAGCAGTTCAATGACAGCTTGCACTTATGAGCATGCAATCAGCTAATTTCGCTTTTTTTTCTTCTGTGTTAATCAACACTTTCCTTCCTGCATATCAGAGTACAAATAGTATAGTTACTCCACATCAGTAAATGTTTACGTAACCTGTCCTTTCCCAAGAATCCGGTTACACCGAATCATTTCACGCTAGACCGACTACGAAAACGTACCGGGCCGTCCACCTCAGAGGGAGCCCCGTGAGCCATTATAAGCAGTGGTGAGAAGGGGGGCTGGGGGCTGGGGAGGAGTAGGTGGAGGAGCGGAAGGGAGAGGAAAGGAGGGAGGGAGAAAGGGTGGGCTAAGAAGAAGGAAGAGGTGGGGAGGACGGAAAGCAAGCGTATTGAGAAACCGCGGTAGAGAATGGGCCTGAGGAAGAGAAGAGTGTGTGTGGGGGGGGGAGGGGGAGCAAACAGGACAACTCAGGCTCACAGATCTGTCTAGCTGGGTTAGCATAGCCCATCACCTTGCCAAGCTCATGACAAACTCCAAGCTTAGAATCCACCTTTGACGTTGATGTGGCTTGCAACGCCAATGGCTAGAACCCTGGAATTTTTCTTCATGCATAGCTTTTAAAGTGAGAGGATATGTAGAAATAGATCCAATTAGTAGTAGGATATTTGGGGACAGTTACTCAAAGATCCCTTACAACATTCCTAATAGATATATTAAAATTCACTAGTTACTTATAATTGTGTATTATTCTCTCCAAAGTTTCTCTCTCCTTCCCTCTCCTCTTCCTGCTACCCAGTTCAAAGTCGAGGGTGGGACAGTCGAATATTATTCGTAGAGTATTATTCAATAGAGTATTCGTGTATTGCATTTTTTCTGCTAGTTTTTAAGGCCCTTTACCTCCCTCCATTTTTTTTTTTAATCAAGTCTGCCAGATCATTTAGCTAAGAGCTCATCAAAGTGAAGAATGCTTTTATGGCTGGAGTATTTTACCTTAAAGAGGAGGGGAAAGGTACTCGTGACCTATGTGTCTCCACCTCCCTCTCCTCCCTGGCTACATCCTCTTTACAACGTGGCGTGCTTCACGCGGGTGAGGGCTGAAACGATTCTGTGTGCTACGCACTAAATAAATTCCAGTCCCCGGGAATTGGGAACGATGGGCCTTGGTGCTGGCCCTAGCCGCGATCCTTTTAATGGCCTTGAATCACAAACTATCCATTCATTTCAACCTCCCCACCAAACCATCCCCCAAACCCAGAAGGTGGAACTGTCAAATCCACGTTGCCCAGGCTCCAGCAATATCCAGGAAGGGCAAGAGCTGATTTCGACATAGTGATGTTTCAAGATTGAGGTTTTAAAGAGAGAAAGTATTTTGTGAAATGGGAAAAAGGAGAAAACATAGGATTTTTAAAAACGGAAGTAGACGCCCACTCATATTTTCTTCAATGTCAAGCAAAATGAAAATATTTCCAGGGTGATCGATCGCGGCTACAGGCTTCCAGTACTGCCTAGAAGCTGAAAAGGAGGTGGAGTGCTGACAAGAAAACGCCACCGGGTCACCCGCACCTGTGCGCGAGTCTAGGCGTGAAGAGAGACATTCGGAGAGCGCACGTGTTACCTGCTTTATTTCGGGACTTTTTGGTACGGTGTTCGCCCACGGCAGCTTTCCGCCCAGAAGACCACCACAGGCACCCACCGCTCAGCCACCCCTGCATACAGCCCTCAGCACCCCGTCGCAGTCAAGCTCGTCCGGGGCCGCAGGAACTAGTAAGTACCGGACTGGCCGCGGCCTCTCCCTCCCCATCTCCCAGGGCCTGCAGCCCCTTGCCCGGCTTTCCCAAGCTACTAGCACACAGGCTCAGAGGGCGCTTCCTGGGCCGCAGAGTCTCTAGGGTTCACGCCCTCTCCCGCACCCTCACAGCTTGCCCCTCCGCCGCTCCCCCAGCTCTTAGAGACAAAATTGGATACAAACTTTAATCAATAAGGATAAATATTGACGCGCAAAGGAAAATAATCCCATACAGGGAGGAGGCCATAGACGAGCGACCGAGGCCCGGGGCGCACGCCCCACGCTAATCCTGGCCGGGTGGGCAAGCTCCCGCCGATCCCTGCGGCTCCAGGCCTGGGCCCCGCCACCCGGAGTGGGGGCTGTGAGCTGGGGGCGGGTCCGGGGCGGGGCGGGGATGGGCGGGTCCTGGGATACCGATTGGTCGACGGCCAGCCAGACGCTCCCGCACGCCGGCGGTTCTGATTGGTTCAGCCGTAGGAAAGGTTAAACCAAAAATTTTTTTACAGCCCTAGTGTGCGCCTGTAGCTCGGAAAATTAATTGTGGCTATAGCCGCCTCGATCGCTGTCTCCTAGCCTCGCCGCGGCCGCTCCGGGACGCGCCCGCCCGTCGCCCGGCTCTCCCCCCCTTCGGGCTGCCGCTGCTGCTGCTGTGACTGCTGCGGCGCGAGGAGGAGGAGGCAGCGGGGGAGGGGGAGGCCGGGCGCGGAACGGAGCGGGGCGCTGCACCCCGGGCGGCGGGTTGCTTCTGCCTCTCTCTCTCTCTCTCTCTCTTCTCTCTCTCTCTCTCTCTCTCTCTCTCTCTCTCTCTCTCTCTCTCTCTCTCTCTCTCTCTCTCTCTCTCTCTCTCTCTCTCTCTCTCTCTCTCTCTCTCTCTCTCTCTCCTCTAATTTTTGAGGGGTGATTGCAGCTTTTGCTACATGCCTTGCCAGCGCCGGAGCCTGCGGTCCAACTGCGCTGCTGCCGGAGCGCTCAGTGCTGCTGCCGCCGCCGCCGCCCGCACCCCCCGCAACCCACTCCGAACCCTCGGGTCGCCCGCCGAGCCGCTGCCCGGCTCCCACGCCGCCGCCGCCGCTGCCGCCGCCGCCGCCCCCTGACGCCTGGGTGATGCTGGACATGGGAGATAGGAAAGAGGTGAAAATGATTCCCAAGTCCTCATTCAGCATCAACAGCCTGGTCCCCGAGGCCGTCCAGAACGACAACCACCACGCGAGCCACGGCCACCACAACAGCCACCACCCCCAGCATCACCATCATCACCACCACCACCACCACCCGCCGCCGCCCGCGCCCCAGCCGCCGCCGCCGCCCCAGCAGCAGCAGCAGCCGCCCCCGGCCCCGCAGCCCCCCCAGGCTCGCGGCGCCCCCGCAGCCGACGACGACAAGGGCCCACAGCAGCTACTGCTCCCGGCGCCTGCTGGCCTGGACGGGGCCAAGGCCGATGCACTGGGAGCCAAAGGCGAGCCTGGAGGCGGGCCGGCTGAGCTAGCGGCCGTCGGGCCGGACGAGAAAGAGAAGGGCGCGGGCGCCGGGGGGGAGGAGAAGAAGGGGGCGGGCGAGGGCGGCAAGGACGGGGAGGGGGGCAAGGAGGGCGACAAGAAGAACGGCAAGTACGAGAAGCCGCCGTTCAGCTACAACGCACTCATCATGATGGCCATCAGGCAAAGCCCGGAGAAGCGCCTGACGCTCAACGGCATCTACGAGTTCATCATGAAGAACTTCCCCTACTACCGCGAGAATAAGCAGGGCTGGCAGAACTCCATCCGCCACAACCTGTCCCTCAACAAGTGCTTCGTGAAGGTACCGCGCCACTATGACGACCCGGGCAAGGGCAACTACTGGATGCTGGACCCGTCGAGCGACGACGTGTTCATAGGAGGCACAACCGGCAAGCTGCGGCGCCGCTCCACAACATCTCGGGCCAAGCTGGCCTTCAAGCGCGGGGCGCGCCTCACCTCCACGGGCCTCACCTTCATGGACCGCGCCGGCTCCCTCTACTGGCCCATGTCGCCCTTCCTGTCCCTTCACCACCCCCGCGCCAGCAGCACTTTGAGTTACAACGGCACCACTTCGGCCTACCCCAGCCACCCTATGCCCTACAGCTCCGTGTTGACTCAAAACTCGCTGGGCAACAACCACTCCTTCTCCACCGCCAACGGGCTGAGCGTGGACCGGCTGGTCAACGGGGAAATCCCCTACGCGACACACCACCTCACGGCCGCCGCGCTCGCCGCCTCAGTGCCCTGCGGCCTGTCGGTGCCCTGCTCTGGGACCTACTCCCTCAACCCCTGCTCCGTCAACCTGCTCGCGGGCCAGACCAGTTACTTTTTCCCCCACGTCCCGCATCCGTCAATGACTTCGCAGACCAGCACGTCCATGAGCGCCAGGGCCGCGTCCTCTTCTACGTCGCCGCAGGCCCCCTCGACCCTGCCCTGTGAGTCTTTAAGACCCTCTTTGCCAAGTTTTACGACAGGACTGTCCGGGGGACTGTCTGATTATTTCACACATCAAAATCAGGGGTCTTCTTCCAACCCTTTAATACATTAACATCCCGGGGACCAGACTGTAAGTGAACGTTTTACACACATTTGCATTGTAAATGATAATTAAAAAATAAGTCCAGGTATTTTTTATTAAGCCCTCCCCCTATTTCTGTACGTTTGTTCAGTCTTTAGGGTTGTTTACTATTCTAACAAGGTGTGGAGTGTCAGCGAGGTGCAATGTGGGAGAATACATTGTAGAATATAAGGTTTGGACGTCAAAATTATAGTAGAATGTGTATCTAAATAGTGACTGCTTTGCCATTTCATTCAAACCTGACAAGTCTATCTCAGAAGCCTGCCAGATTTCCATGTGTGCAGTATTATAAGTTATCATGGAGCTATCTGGTGGATGCAGGCCTTGAGAACAACCTAAATTATGAAGAGAGTTTTAAAATGTTAAACTGTAATTTGTATTTAAGAATTTGTAGTAAAGGTGCCCAAGAAATTATATTGGCCATTTATTGTTTTGTCCTTTTTTTTTTTTTAAAGAACTGTCTTTTCTTTTTGTTTACTTTTAGACCAAAGATTGGATTCTAGCAAATGCACTTGGTATACTAAGTATTAAAACAAGGGAAAAAAAAACCGAAAAAGGAAAGTTGTTTAGTTGGCAACACTGCCCATTCAATTGAATCGGAAGGGGACAAAATTAAGGATTGCCTTCAGTTTGTGTTGTGTATATTTCGATGTATGTGGTCACTAACAGGTCACTTTTATTTTTTCTAAATGTAGTGAAATGTTAATACCTATTGTACTTATAGGTAAACCTTGCAAATATGTAACCTGTGTTGCGCAAATGCCGCATCAATTTGAGTGATTGTTAATGTTGTCTTAAAATTTCTTGATTGTGATACTGTGGTCATATGCCCGTGTTTGTCACTTACAAAAATGTTTACTATGAACACACAGAAATAAAAATAGGCTAAATTCATATATATCTTGATATTTTTGTCTCTTTTATTAAGTAGAGCTAATTTGCAAAATACTATTCGATTTATAAGGAATTTGAAGGGCTTTTTCAGCCAAGCTGGAGTTTCAACTGCTCCTTTAATTTGAAATGAGACTCTAAAACTGAGAATAGTATTTCCCCCTTTGTGAATAAATTTTACCAAGAGCAGGCTACTTAATAAATACTACTTTTAAATAAAACATTGGATTTTCAGTTGATATCTTTGTTTTTGTAGATATACAGCAGACAAAGATACTCAATTTTATGTGCATAGCTGTTTATTCTGTGCTTATTTTAAACTTAGTTGATAGAAGACCCTTTATATATATATATATTGTGTCAGGTATTTGTTTCTAGAACTTGGCAAATAATAAATAAATATATGTGTATAGTTAGAAATTAATAATGAACAAGATACATATACATATGTATGTATACATATATATACATATATATATCCCTTCAGTTCAGGTACAATTTGCGCTATGAATGCTGCAAGCACTTTTGTTTAACTATTTGTATTTATATTTCTAAGTCAGCATTTATTTTTGTGGCTGTTTACCCACGGTGAAAGAATTCTAATAAAGATGTGCTGAATTGGAATATAGAGCTTGCTGAAATAATCACCTGTTGTAATGACTCACAGACAAATGTTGATATTTAAATCTTTAACTAAATTCAACTTAAAATCCTAGTGATTCAAAGTAAAATACCCCATCTCCCTCATTCACTTTTACAACATAGAAGTATTTGTTTGATTCTCTTTCAGTATATTTGTATAGTTTAATTTACAGATGTGTTTCTTTTGCTTATACCAAATTATTTTTGTTTTCCTTGCAATATGCATATATATGAAATGTTTATATATGCATACATATGAAACAATATGAAAAACTTTTCGAATTGTATTCTAGAGCCCATGTGCCATGATTCCAGAAAATAATTAGAAAACCTGAGTTAAAGGTTTAGTAATTAATTGGATCCTGTGGTGATTCTGTGGAAGACAAGTTGTTCATTTGTTACATTTGTATAGTCTGAAATGTGTTCTGCAGTAATGCAATAAGCTGGCCACTTCTTACAATGGGACCAGTGAAAAATAATCTGTCCCTAAGATGTTATCAGCAAACACTTAGAGAGTTGCTCAGGGAAGGGGGAGCGAACCTAGTAAGGACATGGGTTGGCTAAAATTGATTTTAAATTCAGAAAAGCTGATGTTGGGAAATGTGGATGGCTGGATTCTGAGTTGGGGAGATGAAGAAGACAGAAGGGGGGAGGGGAAGGAGGAAAAAGAGAAGAGAGAGCGGGCTCATTCTCTAAGGAAAATTTAAAAAACTGGAAGAAAATGTAAAAAAGGGGGGGACAGGCAAAAATAGACTCACTCGGGTGATTATTTTGATTCTCTCTCTTAGAAAGGCAAGGTTTCATTTTCTTAATAGGTTTACCTTACACTTACCTTTTAAGTTTCCTAAAATCTAATAGTTCTTAAAAGTACCACAAAGTGCCCTGTGGAGAGAGGAAGAAGGCAAGTGTAGGATTAGGCAAGGGAAGTCTTCATTGCGCAGTTGAGAGGTAAACTAGCCTGAAGAAAGGCCTATGTTTAAGCTGGGGAGAAAAAAGAAAGAGAGGATGATTTATTGCTGGTTTCTGCTATGGGTTTTATTTATGGAATGAGTATGTTCTACCAAAGAGGAAATACAGTATTGCCTATAAACAGTTGAAAAGAAAGCTGAATTCATATAGTAAAGCATATATATATATATATATATATATATATATATATATATATATATATATATATATATATTTCTTTTATGAGTATTTTTCCTTGGGCCAGAGTAAATGAACTATCTATACTTATTTGTGGTTTTATAAGATGTTTCTTTAGAAGATAGAGAAATATAATTTTAATGTCAACTTTTTCATACTTTCAAGTCCATAGTGAAGTTGACTTGTATTTATGGAACTAGATACTGGAGTACAAGTGTGCTTTAGCACATGTCTAATTTACATATGTAGTGAATGTGATTGGAAGCTTTTTTTATTAGGCTTCCTAGACCTGAGAAAGAATATATGTAGAAAGAGAATTTGGTAAAAAAAGAAAAAAGAACTTTCTGAAGCTCAGTGTGTGAACATTTTTTATTTCACTTATCTTGATCTGGCTACCTTCCCTCAGAATATCCTCTTTTAAAAAAAAATGACAATCTGGTATGGCATTGATACATTTAATTTTGCTTCAGACTTGTTACAATGTTTTTTACTATGTATCGTTACCAAGTTTAGCTGGTTACACTTTTTTCTTTCCAGACAAACACTTCTAACTTTTTGAAGATTATTTTCCTTCAAACTTATAATTGTTTAAAATGAAATAGAGTCTGCCCTTTAAAAAAATGGAAAAGAAAGTGATCACAATTTAAATTTTTAAACTCCAAATTGAAATATTATAGATTAATATTTTACTTGAATTAACATCATTGAGAGTTGTTAATAAAGAAACACAAAGACGTGGTGTAAAATGCAACAGCAAGGGAGTTTTCCAATGGATTTTTCCCTAGTTAAAAAAAAAAAGAAAGAAAGAAAAGAAAAAGAAAAAGAAAAGAAAAAGGGAAACCAACTTGATTTATTGATTGGTCAGTGCAAATGTCCTTATAGTCAAAGTTGTTTTCCAGTGACTTCTATGACTGGAAACACACAGCAAGGGCAGAAAGGGGGAAAATTAGTCTCGAAGTATAATGATTATTATATGTATTCAAGTTAGTACATATTTCACCCCAATAGATGGGTAAATCAGTATCGGAAGTCAATATAAAACATGATTTTTACAACATGTATTTTCTTTCTCATTGAGGAATTTGCATGCATTGATATAATTTTAATTTTGAGAAATTAATTTTTTGAGTAGCTCATGTGGCTGGTTGTTTTTAAGGTTTAAAGCCTGTCGAAGACAGGCTTAACAAAGGGTGAAGGTGAAGATCTTAGAGGTTTTAGTGCTGGCTGAGCCGGGGCTGCTGAGGTTGTGTGACTGTGCCTAGAGGGCGGGGTTCCTGTGCATTCCTACTTCAGCAGATAACCTGCTCCCAGCACCACTCCAGCTCCTTCCACACAGATGAGAATCTCCAAACGAAAATCTGCCGCAGCCCTTCCGAGAAACAGGGTAGGTGAACACTGAATTGTAAATTCCCCCCTCGTTATGTATGCTTCTACTCAAGGCCAGTTACAAAAGGAATGGGGATCCTTTAGATTCGCTTTCACAAAAGTATGGCTGAATTCTTTCTACCTGCAAGAATTAAAAGGTATTAGCAATCGCCCAGTTAACTGGAAGATCTATTTTCGATTTTCTTTTGCTTCCAATTTCCCCCTTTTCTCTCACCCCATTTGTCCTGCCTTCCTATTCCTCCGGGAACTCTTTCCCCGAACCACCGAAAGTTAAAAATAAGCTATCCTTTAGTTTTCAACTCCTAAATTGATCATTTTCCTCACTCCAGTGGTCAGTTATTGAGGACCTTGTCCTGGCAATGTAGGCCCAGGGTCTCTAGGCTGCGAATATATGACGTAGTGTTATGTTTTGTTTCCCTCCCTCCCGATTTGGTGCCCCCACCCCAGCCCCCAATCCAAGGTTCTGCTGGATGTAGTTGGAAGGCTGCTTGTGCGGAAGACTTGAGAACCGTGAACACTCTCGCCCCCCGGAGATCAGAGATCGGTAAGTGAAAGTTCTCCGCTCCGCACGTGGTGGGAGGTTAGTGTGCTCCGCGGACTTCTATGGGTGAACCCTTAGATTCAGACTCTTGTAGGCTTAAATGTTCTTTGGAGATTGTTCCTAGCTAGTGGATTCCCATAACCATGGGTGAAAGGATGCATGATTTGTCCACGTGGGAAGAAATCGTGGTGAATGTCTAAGTAAGGAGGATTTAGAAAAGAAGACATATTTATATGGATAAGGCAATGGGAAACTGTAGTAAGTCAAGACATGTAAGATAATTCCTTTAATGAGAATTTCTGAATTTCATGGCTGCTTCAGATAAAGAAATGTAATGTTCAAAGCCGATATTATCTATCCTCACCAAGAATCTCTCTCTCTCTCTCTCTCTCTCTCTCTCTCTCTCTCTCTCTCTCTCTCTCTCTCTCTCTCTCTCTCTCTCTCTCTGTGTGTGTGTGTGTGTGTGTGTAAAATGCTGCTGTCCTCCTACTTTCACAGTGGCATTGCCAGCCTTACCCCGGTGTGGCCCTCTCTGGCCAGCTATTTTGCCTGGGTCAAGCCAGGGTCTCTAAAGGACTAAGCGAATCTGGTGCAGATGGAGTTTAGAGCCCCTTAAGGGAAAGAAACTTCTTGGTCTTCTGGAAAAAAAAAATAGGGAAATGAGCACCGTTCTGTGCTTGACTGTGTCCCTGCTGGGAATAACTCGGTTCCCGGCTTTGGAAATCTCAGGAAAATAATTGATTTTTAATGCACACTTAGGAGCCCGCGCGGTATGCTCCAGAGTCTAGCTGTCCCAGGGTGCCTGCGAGAGCGCCAGACTCTGGCTGGCTCCTCTACAAGCTCCCCAGAGGCCGGGCTGCAGTGTTGGGTTGGCCTGCCCTGCGCCTCGGGGCTCCGTCGGCCTTTGGTGATGGCGCCCGGACTGGACTCCACATAGAGAGGCTTTGTAGTCTAGGGTTAGGGACAGCAGAGCGTGGACCCAGACTCTAGAGCTGGTTGTGGCCACTGCGAGGCAAGGGCAGCCGGTATAGGCCTGCTCTCAGGGCGCCGCTGCCTACCTTCTGGCTCTGGGAGCCGCGCTGCCGGAGAGCAGCAACGCGAGGGCGCTCTAGCCCAGGACACAGCCGCGGGCCGCTTGGGATACTGGCTTCCAGAGCTGAGGCCTTGTGCGCCCCTTTCTTCACTTCTCCGAGGACGTTGTTAGTCTTTGTTTGAGGGGCGCAGTTTCAGATCCTAGCACTCACCTGGTAGTTGGTAAATCTGATTTTCCAATAGTCCTTTATCATTGCTGTCTCTTTCGGCTTTATCGCCCACGCTTCTGGTGTTTCAGAAAGAGTTTGTCGACAGGGTAGGACATTTCCTGAACGCTAGGAGCAGTCTGGAGTTGAGGGGTGGGGAAGACAAAAGCGGGGAGCAGGTTATCGCCAAAGCACGAGATTCGCTAGGAATTATCTTCCTTTTGGAAGAATTGGAAAGAAAAAATGAAAAATGCGTAGGGGGTGCTTCCACCTGCACTACCCACCTCCCTCTTATAATAGTCATGCTTAGTTGTGAAGCCTCCACACCGCTGCTTACCGGGCCTTTAGCAAAAAACTTAAAATAAGCAGAAATGCCAGAGGCTTGCGATCCGACAAGTTACCTAAGATAACAACAAATAGTTCCGATTTCTGTACGTGACGCTGTGAGGAGAGATGGAATGCCCCACACCTTTCCCGGGACTGTGGCCTACAACATTTAAGTGTCTTTGGCATTGCGGGGGCGGGAGGGGGCGAGGAAAGTGCACACAGCTCTTGGCTAGATTTGCGACTTCGGGTGGGTATGAAAGAGCAATAACTACACATGTTTTGGATATGAAGGGTTAGGGTTGAGTTGGCCTATATTGTTAGCATCCCGGGGTTGAAATAGCCCCCTTCGTTTCTTCTCTTCGCTGTTACTACTTCACTCTTTGTTTGCTCTAAGGAGCAAAATCCTGCGTAGGCAGATTTTGTTTGTTTGTTTTAATTTCTTTGATTGAACAGGAAGACTGAAAACTGTAATGGGGTTAGAGAGAATTGCCTCTTGGTTGGTTCTTTCATTTTCTCATGCCTCTGAAATTTAATGACCCAATCATTGTTGTTTGAAGTTAAATTATCTGTTAAATTAGCCCTAAACAATAACTGATGATATTTTCCTTTTTGGGTCTGTTTGTCCCTGAATTCTTGGCCCTAGGTGGGTATGGCAGGAGTCAAGGAAAAATTCCGCATTGTGCGCTATGATAAAAATAATCAGACTCAATGCTTATGTTCAATGAACGTATGGACGAAAAATCATTTTTCAAAGTTGTTTGACATTATAAGTTGGACATTCTTTTTCGAATTTGTGCTTAAGAAACCTAGACTCAAGCATGAATGTGAATGAATATTTCTCTAGATGAAAAAAATATGAAAACAATTCCCATTACTACCCAGATGCCAAATCTGAAAGGAATTACCCACTCTGGCCTCTTAATAATTCCTCATACAAGAAAAATGAGCTGTAGGAAAGCTAGCAACATTGCTTTAGGTGTGCATTTTAGAAATCTAAAGCATGGCTGTTTTGTTGAGTCTCACATATTTTTCACTTTACATTGATAGTAGGAAATACTCTTGAAATCATGCAGGCTTCCCCTCCGTTTTTTTTCCCCCATCGATAAAGCTTATGTAAGTTCAGGAGGGAGGGCTTTCACGCATACGGAGAGATCAGTACCTTTCACATTTACTACATAACAAGTAGCTAAAGAATCTTTAAATCCGATGGTACTACAGTAGCTGAGAAAACTTTGAAAGTACTATTGTGTTTGTGCTATTAAATATGCTGAATGAATAATTAGAGACTGGGATGAAAGTTGAAGAATTTGGAGCAAGAGTAAGGTGGTAATTTTATTATTTAATACTTTGATAATTTCTATAATTAATGATGTGACTTTAAAGGTTGGCAAAGCTTTCTTAGAAAAAAAAAGAGCACTCTGCCTACCTAATCAAAAATAGTCGGGGAAAAATTAAGTAGAGTCGGATAGAATTGACAGCAAGTATTACTTGTTTCTTTATTTATCTTTTTCTTTCCTGAAAAAAAAAAAAAACTTCTAATTACACATGGCAAACTCTGATTGCAGGTTAGAAGACTAAAATCGATCATTTCTGCATCAATAGTGTTATGTATTACTACATTGATTTGTGTTTATTTATGCAGAGGTTTCAGCTATTTGCTTCCATATTTCAGTGCCTCCTTCTTTATTATTATCACACATTGCTTTTAATGAAGGAGGAAGCGAAACACACAGTGCACATAACTCATGCATTTTAAGTATACCTCATAGTGGATTCTGGGAGTGTGACCAGTTTACAAAATTATTCATATTTGTTTTTTAGTAATTAGGAGCCTGCTTCTGCTTAAAACCTCATGCTGTTTGAAAGCTTCCGTTTCCCCCTTCACACGTTGTATTGATGTGTTTCAATAACAGAAAAACTGATTTGGTGATCTTATGTTTAATAGAATGAAACTGGCAAATAAAACATCATTTTAAATTGGCTTGGCTGGGTTAGCTTTACAAAAATAAGCTGGCCATGAGGTTTTAGTAGTGCTTTTTATGAAAAAATAAAGGATGAATCATTTCAATATAGATATCGGACATTTGTTTTAAAACAACTGCTAACTCTTAATTATGCCAGAGGTCCTTATACAGAAATAAAAGCATTACAAAGTGTGATATAGTAAATACATGTACATATATTATTTACTAGTGTGCACATGCTATTACATCTTTTGAAGATAGCCATACATTTTACAGTAATGCACCACACGGGTAGTATGTACCAGGATTCACTTCAACAGAAAATAGAAAACTCTGAGTCACTCAGTGTGTTCATTATATGTACAAGGCAGGGGTAGGGTTGAAACACGCCGCATTTATGATCTTCTATTGACATTGCAAAACATCGTGTTTATGATCTTCTATTGACATTGCAAAACATTGAAAAGTTACTTGAAATTTGAAAAACAAAACCAAAAGTGGCCTAGCTTTTTGAAGGCTATTTAATATTTAATCTGCAGTACATTCCTTAGTGTGGAGAACCAGTCCTTCCACTTTCAGTTGGGAGAACAACTACCAAAATCACCAGGAATTCTATGTTTTTCTTATTCATTTGCTGTATACCCTTGCTTCCTCCTAGTGAATGTAAGATAAACAGAAAATGTATTTGTTCCAAATGATTTTTTTTTTTTTTAGATCAAAGGAACCTTGGGAGATGGAAAGAGAATTAGTTTTTCCTCAGTAGTTGTCCATGGTGAGAATAAGGGGCTGCAAGCAGAAGGTGGGGCATCCTGGGATCTAAAGTTCTGCAGAAATATGACAGGAAGAGAGCAGGAAAGGTTACCTTTATTTGTTTCACTTGCTTAATTTTTCTTTCCCTTGTCAAGCCTTTGAAGGTAGCACAGTGAAGTGGCTGTTGTGGAGGCAAGTGCTCTAAGCACACTAAGGAGGTTGAGATTCCTAAGCATCCAGTGTTGAGCAGGACTTACCAGCCAAGTTACTTACTCACAAACCCCTCCCTGCCTCTTTCACGCATGTACCAGCTCATCCTCACGTGCGTGGTGTAGTGGACAGTGTTGACTTGAATTGCTCTCTGGATGCAAGCCTTTCCTGTGAATGAACCCGAAAACACTCGACAGGTCGTGAATAATCGTTTTAATGAGTGTGCAAAGTGTGCGATGGGGTGCACCAAGTTGTCGGGTTAAACAAACAACTTGTACTCTGACCAAATCGGATTGTTAAAGTGCAAAGTGATGTCAGTACCATTCCCACTGCCTTTCGGAAATCCACAGATCTGACACGCGGGAGTCCAATTTTCCCCATTAAAGAAAAATAACAATATTTTTCAACCGTGTGTGATCTTCTTTAATATCAACCAGAGCCAAACAAAAACCCATTTGAGAATCACAGTACTTTCTAACTGAAAAAGCAAGACAAAAGGAAGGAGATCCAGGGGGAGAATAAGGACACATCAGGAATTCTGAGGAAGAACTTGTGCCCAATATTTTGCACAACCTTGGTGATTGATACTGTAGGAACTATTTTTTCAATTGCTTATATCAAAACGACTGAGACAGTAGTTTACTCCCATACTAAAACTGAGTCTGTAATCCTGTGGGGGCTTTTTTGTTGGATGATTAGCTAATATTTAATATCTGCACGTTACCCAGGAGTGTCAATCTCACATCTACACTTGAAGGAAAGTAATACAAAGGATTCCTAATGGGCCCCATCTAAAACAACCTCTAAGTTTGGGGCTTCTCAAGAATTACACTGTGTCAGAAAAAGTTTTGTTTCTCTTACATTTTTGAAAATATGCACTTAAAATCTCTTTCATAAGCTCACTTGTTCACACTTTGGTCTTCTTTCATGGTTTCAAATATTAAATATGAAAAGTAAAAAGGTAAGCTTCAAAATATGTATGAAAAGCACATTTCTTGACACATTCCTTCTAAAAAAAGTTAGCAGAAAAGAGAAATGTATAAGATTTTTCTTTCCCTTACCAGTACCTTAGATATATTCAATAACAAACAGCATCCCCATCAGGTTTGCAAATGAATTTGAGTTCCACATATCTAGGTTGTCTGCTCTTTAACATTGTTGGGAAATGAATTTGATATTTGCATTGGATTCAATAGAATTTATTTCTTTATTGAAGATAGCAAGCTTGTCATAGCATACTGTGTATTTATCAGTTCTTAACAATTTAATCAATTGGAAAAAATGTTAGGTGTGTAGTAAGAAGACAAAATTATGAAAACTCAGATTTGTTCATGTACCCCCTATGTTTTAGCCACATATCTGAACGTCTGTGTTTCTGACCATCTATGGCACATATGTTTACTTATTACTCATAGCAACTGTATAAACTAATGAACCCAAAACAGAGCTGAGGTATTTGACAAAGTAAGCAAATCTTAACCAAGATGCTTTACTTTTGTTATTATAGTAGCTAGTTTTTGTACAAATGTATCAATTTAGCCTCACCTAGATCAAATAAAAATAATGAAATTCTGCTTCCATTATTCAAAAGATAAACAGTGGTTTGGTGATTTTGTCTGGTATTTAGTATATTTCTGCACCAGACTATCAATTTAGAGTATCCTCTGTTTTTAAATAAAATTTAACAAAAATTGACAATTTTTGGAATATAGTTATCTTCTCTGTGTGCTTGACTGATTGAAGAATTTTGGGAGCCACTGAGTGAATGTATCCATTTTTGTTTTAGATGTACCAACACCAGAGCTAGAGGGTGCATTTGTTTTTAATGTGTCTATATGTGGTTAAATAACTATACTATCAAAACATTAATTATATTGGAAAGAATAGTAGGGAGAATAGATTGCTAAGTTTATACTATGTAGAGTTTGTCTGACAGGGTTGAGGTTGTCTTCTTGTTTCTTGTTGTATATGAGCCTTCGTTTTCAGAGAGACTCATAAGAAGAGCAAAGAGATGAAAAAGGCTGATTTGGAGGGGAAAGATGCTTTTTGCTAGGATGGTCCTGAGCATATAGAATCTGTGTGAAAAAGCTGATGACATGTGGATCATTTTTCTTTGCTCATTTTTTAAAGTCTAGCAAACAGACCACAGATGACTGGGTGACTATAACATATCAGTTATGATATTCCTGATTCCCAAGTCCGAGTTATTTCTCAGAAGGAAATTTTAGTGTCCAAAATTTAGATGATCTTCCTTCGAAATCCTGCATCGGCATGAATCATCCCTGATCATTTATAGTTTTCTTTTTTGCTTAATTACTAGTTTTCAGCTTTAAATTACCAATAAACTAATTAATCCTACTAATCTTCCTAAACTCCTGGTGAATAGTATAATAGCTACAACAACAACAACAACAACAACAACAACAACAACAACAGTAACAACAGCAAAAGTAACAAAACTACAACAATAATACTAAACTATTAATAATAATAATGTAAATAACAGTAGCAGAAGCTACCTTAAAATAATAGGCCAAGAGGAGGAAAATACAACCCATTTCAGCCTTCAGTATGTCTGAAGTTGTGCCTTACTTCAGTTTTATATTTTGCTGGTTAATTGAATGACTCCTGTCTAGTTAAACTCAAGTTTTTGAAGAAAGATTCCATTTGTCTACTCTAGTAGTCCCTTGTAAATGCCATTGAGGACTTCTGTATTCATGCCCTATCATGGTTATGGGCATGTCTCCCTGAAGATGTTATTCTTAAAGCAATCATCTCCAGAAGGAAACTGGAGCAGAGGTAGACATGTGAAGGGTTCTACTGTCTACATGTGAAGGGTAGAGGGCTGGGGTACGGTCTGTCTAGATTACTTCTTGTCACCATACTTAAAAAGTATGTTCACAAAGCTAAGGAAGTTAATAACGTTAGAGTTTAAAGCTTCCAGTCAATTTGGAGATCATGGATCCAGTGTATAAACCAAGACATAAGTATCAGTGTCTATCCTGACCCCGAAATGAATTATTTTTATTTCCTTAGAAACAAGCAACCTGATGTAAAAAGACAGTGAAACTAGGACAGTAGATTTAGTGGTGGTAGACTTCACTGGTGGTAGTCTAGCTAAGAAATCAAACCCCAACTCTTCAGGTACAAGAGATGCTTCTATGAAGTACATTCTTGCATGCTAGGTGAGCAAATGGTGTCTAGGTCCTGGGCCTAGGTGGGAAGAATCTGTCAGTAGGTATCTCCTTGTAGGACTCTAACATGATTTCAGCCCAATATTCTCCTTGTCTCTTGAATACCTAGCCTCACTTTCACCCCCAACAAAAAGCGAAATGAAATGAAATAAAGAATTAAAAGGTATGAAGTTAGACTTGGCATTCGTCAGGCAGATATTAGCCCTGAAGCAGGTGGTGTCTAAATGCCTCCTATTGTGATAAAGATAGGGAAGCTGGTTAGGAGAGGAAGGGCAGCTATGGGAGAGGAGGACAGAGACTAAGGTAGACATTCCTTGTCAGTTCAGCACCTATGGTCACTCGAAGAGAGATCTGAGCAACAGGATGAGTTGGATAAGGAAATGGTAACCTTAACTATATGAATGTGGCCCTAGTCATGTACAAGAAAGCAGAACCCAGACTCTTGAAAAGGTACAAACCTGGACATAAATATCAGTAGCCAGTTTGTGCTCTGGAAAGTTTTTTTTTTTTTGGTTGTTGTTTTTTGGTTTTTTGGTTTTTTTCTTCATGATATTTCCTTCCAACCCAAGTGTACCCATAACCCACAAGGGAAACATTAATAGAAGGAAGCAAGGGAGGGGAAAGGCACAACTTCCATTGCTTCAGTTTGCTGTGGTGTTTGCTTTTTATGGGAAGGAAGCTGAGCATCCTTTTAAATTTCTTTTTAGTGTTTTTATCTTAATGAAAACACTTCCAGTTTGTGAGAACATTGTTTCATTAAATATAAGCAAAGAAAGAGAAGTGTTCATTTTGGAGAATAAATTCACAGAAGCATTGCTCAGTTCACATCCACCTTTATAAGTCTGCAGTGCAAGGAAGGTAGCTGTGGATGCTAGCAGATCTACACTTCCGTGGCTCTCCAGAACTTCTCCATGCTTCGAGCTTAAGACCTCCCACTATACTCACCCCAATTCTTCTGTAAATATACTTCTGCAACTTAAAATAAAGCAAGAACATCTCATATTCAATTTAATTACAACCCAAATAATGTTTTCAGGAAGATATTCTGCAACCATGATTCTTGTTTGAATTGTTTAAGAAATAAACTATCACTTGTTTCAGTAAGAAAATTGAAGTCAGATTCATGAGAAAACATGGCTCTCAATTCTGTTACAATCACTCCCTAAATATGGCTTTGGAGGAACTATTTTCTCATACCTTGTATTTTGTTTTATATGACTGAGAACTTCTGAACCAACACAGACATGCATGACTGAGAGAAACTACATTTACTGGTTCTGTAATGATGATATTTGATGTAAATAAAAACTGAAAGCAGTTATTTCAGTGTTAACAGCTAGGCAGAAATTCTTGTGTTTGTAAAGTTTACAAACCTATTTAATTAAATTAATAAGCTTCTATAGCTCAATATCTGAACAAATCTTTAGCCAACAGAAACCACATATTTAAATCCTTATTCATGTACAACATATATGCCAAACCAAATGTATCATGTATTGCTGACTCTATGAAAACTAAAAGTCAAATAAATACTAGCATTTCTTTTTAAGTACCAGTAATTGAGATTTACTAGGACTCTGCAGATACTGAAGGAAATCATTGCAGATGCCTCTTTATATTGTGAGCAAATATAGATTTTTTTCTTTCCATATTGGGAAATGGAGGAGTGAGGAATTAGGGTTGAATTTCCTGGAATGAAGATTCTCTTTTAGCAGTAAGCCAAGATGTACAAATTCCATCCATTATTCACACTCTATTAAATAAAAGAAACATACATTTTCACAAGCAGAAGTAAGCCCAAATAAGAAGAAATGAATTGTTTCAAATGATGCTAACAGTTTTTCCCAACAAAGAAAATTTCAAGGAAGATGCAAACAGATCTGTTGTACTAGTGGCAAAATAAAACATTTCGGTTATGCTGTAGGGAGTGGGTTCATAGGCTGCATAATTGTGAAGAACAGCATTGCGTTGAGTAAGGTCGTGCAGTTCTGCTTCACTCTTGAAGACACACTGATCCTCAGGGTTGTCTATATGCAAACAGCTTAGTTACTACTCACTAGAGTAGAAGAGGAAAGATTTTCATGACACAAGAAGATACGAAAACATTTATCCATCCTTGCATGTTTATTGTCTTTTATGTACATTTCTAAAACACGCTTTCCACTAGGCTGTTGCCAGGGAGCCTGGCTTCACAGCCACAGCCGGCAGCTAGCTTTAAGTGAAATGGGGTTCGGTGGAGCAATGCAGTTAAAAGAGAAAAGGATGGCCAGGGGAAAAAAATCAACTCATAACCCCATCAACGAAATTTTCATTGGCAGACAGACTAGGAAAAGGGTAGCTCTAAAATAGGGTCGTGGGAACACAGTAATTTTCTTTAGGTGAGTTTTGGAGAAATGCTAAGTGAAAATCTGTTTAGGCATTGGGATTAATAGCACAGCTTACATACGAATGCGCCGGAAATCATGCTCTGTGCAAACGAAAATGAAGAAATTTTATGCATATTCTAATTCTCCCTCTTTGGCTGCTATTTTGGAGGAAAAGACTTCTTTTGCTGATGGTGGGACTTTTTTGTTCTGCACAGGAAATGTGTAAATGAACACATTTTCCCCTCCTGTCTTTCCTTTGCATTTCCCTCCTCCTCCCTCCTCCCTTTGTCAATAACCAGTTAGGGAACTAAGTTCATCCTCTGATCCCTGACTGCCGTCCACTTCCCGGTGGGAGAGCAAAGGCCTACTGTCAGGCCCCTGATTTAGCTTTCCTCTGGCCCGTTAGGCCTTTGGAAATGATAAAGGTTCTATAGCTCGGAGACAGAGAGTAAGGAGTCCCAACTTTGTCTGGAATCTCTGCTTGCTTTAGACCTACCAGAGCTTATAAACAATGTGGTAGCAATGCCTTGACCATCAATCAGGGATAGTAAAGGCGCTGAATTTTAACTATACTGAGACTAGCGAGATTTCTGATTCCATTTTTGCTAAACCGGCCATCTAATGGTGCTTAGTATAGGGGGCTCCTTGCGATCTCTCTGGCGGACTTTGTGCAAACTCCTATGCTAGGCTAGTGAAAGGTGTGTGGAGACTCGCCGCCGGTGGGAGAGGGTTGCGAAGAGGAAAAGTGGCACTCTCCTCATCCCCCTCCTGCGCTAGGCACGCTTTTCAGAACAACTGGGGGAGGGTAGGGTGGCATGAGGGAAGATGCCAACAGACTTGGGTTTCTCCCTTTTCACTCTGGATAAACAAAACCTTGGAAGCAATCTTATTCTTCCCGGTTTAGATTTCCAAGCGTGGCACGGCTCGAGC
Organism: Acomys minous; assembly: GCF_964271855.1. Taxonomy (NCBI): domain Eukaryota; kingdom Metazoa; phylum Chordata; class Mammalia; order Rodentia; family Muridae; genus Acomys; species Acomys minous. Next base: position 65,330,579 of record NC_140489.1, on the reverse strand, counting down.
CCGCGCAGTTCTACCGCTCTTGGTGTAGGAGGGCGAGAGTTCCACGGCCGGGGCCCCGACTCTGCTGTTGGCTCGCGGCAGCCGTCGTGGCTCCCAAGCCGGTAGGCGCGCTGGGCGGTCTGGGTACCCTTGCAGCCCTGCCCACCAACCTCCAGTCCCCAACTCCCCGAGCTCGGATGCTGTTCGCAAGCGAGGCTGCGCCGGGAGAGGCTTTGGCTGCGCGCTGGGGGCTCTGCACAGAGGAGCCGCTGGAAAGCCTGGAGGAGTCGGTCCAGAGAAGGCCTGGCGGGCATAGCCTGAGACCAGGAGACCTTGGCCTTCTTTTCCCGGCTTTGGTGCCGCCGCACCCCTTCTGCAGGCCCTCACTTAGCCAGCGCCTTCCCGGAGCCTGGGGCTTGCTCGCTCCCGGCTCTACTCTCACTCCAGTCACGTGGCTGAAGGATGGTTCGGGAACCCGTGGCACCTTCCTCCCGGCTAGTGATGTCTTAAGTTTTCCTCTTCAGATCTCTTTATTTTCGTTTTTTCTTAAATGCCTTCACTTTTTACGCGAGTGCAAAGGCTGAAAGAAAAGGCCCAAATGAAAAAAGAAATCATTCTGGCTTTTCACACCTTTTCCCTTGCCCCTTCCTATACCACTGGCACACACTCACACTAGCAACTGAGGTTTGGACCTCTTCTTTAGGGGCCTAAACCAGAGTCTGCACTTAGCTATCACAGTAAATGGTAGGAGGCTGCATGCATAAAGGATTGCTTCCTTAGGCGGGAGGCCCTCAGATCAGCTGACCCTGGCATAGGGTGGTGTTTTTTGTTTGTTTTGTTTTTTGTTGTTTTTGTTTTTTTCTTCTTCTTCTACTCGGCTGAAAGGCAGATAAACACATATGTTTTACATTAGTGTTTTTTATGTAGCTATGGCCCTGGGGGGGGGGTAAGCATGTTGGAAATATTGTTCTCGGTCTTATTCATATACATGAGGTAAAATGCTGTGATTTTTTTTTAGGATGTTGAAGTTAGTCTTAGCCGTTTCCTTTACATTTTGCTGTCTTCGAAAAACAATTTTACTTCTTTAATAAGGGGTGAAGACCTTACAATATGAAGTTAGTCTCTTGTAGGAACTACAAGATTTCTTACAGTCTCCTGCTGCTTTGTTATAACTGAACACTTTTTAATCTAATTCACTTTTTGTTGTGTCTTCTGCACCATTCAACAATAACTTATATTTTTACAATAACTTTCACTTTTCAATATCATAAACACTTTTTTCATAATCAGGCAAACAGTTTTAGGTTTGGAAATTTGTAAGACTAAATTTGGTCAGTCTGTGTATATTGAATACATATTTTACTGAGCACAAGTCCTGTAATCCATGTACTATTCCCTACAGCATTTTATGTCCCACTCTCATTGATTGTAAAATAGTGAATTATATAACCAATGAGATAATAAGCATGGAACTAATTTGAAAGGCTATAATTGCTAATCAAATGTAAAGCATATTTATTAGCATCATTATTAAAAGGTGCCAGAGGGATACAGATAAAACCTGTTCCTATCCTCTGGGAACTTACAATCTAGTTGAGCATAAATAATGAAATGTAAATTGATAGAAATAGCTACTAAGCAATGTTCAGTGTCTGGCATATTGAAGACAGTCAGAAAATGATTGCCTCACATTAATTTGTAGTCATGCCATTCTTTTTAACAGAAATATAATACTATAAGTAAGAGAAGGATTAATTAGGAAAACTTTCATGGAGAATATGAATTTGTCCTTCATAAGTCACATGCCATGACTGGGAGCATATAAGCTGTTCTGTGTGAGGGATAAAGGTGGTATTAAGTGGAGGATATGAAAAATACCTAATGAAAGCGTAGGAAACCTTACAAAGTCATTATCATTGATACATTTTTACAAAAAAAGAAAAAAAACTAAAACTGTGTATACCTGGGTTTGTGCAGGCAAATGCAGGTACCTGAGCAAGCCGAAGGCATAAGGCATTGGATTACAGGCAGCTGTGAGCCAGCTACAACATGGGTGCTGAGAACTGAAGAGGGTTCTGTGGAAGAGCAGCATTTGCTCTTAACTTCCGGGCCATCTCTTCAGCCCCTTTATACTTACTTATAAATTATTCTAGCTAAATACCGAATGCAGAGAAGATTTAAGAGGAATAAGAAGAGATTTTGGTGAAATGATATTGAAAGCAAACAATTATCACTACAATAACGCCCCGAGCCTTTTACTCCAGTTTGTATAGAGAGGACATTACACTGAAATGATAAATTCAAGCATGAGCCTTGAATACATGGAAAGCTGCACTACCAATCATTATTACTTACCCACTTAATCTTCATTAGCAGTGGTGATGGAGACGGTAGCTATTGACAAGTGGGGATAAACCTTCAGATATTGCTATCACTAGCTGTGGTCAAGAAGTATTTTACATTTAGTATTTATATCCAAATTCACTTGAAGTGATATTCAACTATGAATGAGTTTGCTCTCCTACTATATCCACCCTCTCAGGATATCAAGGTTTTATCTACAGAAAATGTTAATTATAGCAACTACAGGGGGCAGTGCATCATGGCCATGAAGTAGGTAGAGTTGTGGGATGCTACTAATCACCCCACAATTCATCGTTTTGTCCCCTACAACCTCAAATTTTCCTATCCAACTTATTTGCAGAACCGAGGTTAAATGATCTTCAGGTCTGAGAATACTTTAGTCATCTACAGCAGGAATACTTAGATCTACCTTTTATTATAGTAATATTTTCAGTTAAAAATACTATTTTGTATAATAAGAAAATATAAGAAGGCAACATCTTTGATTTGCCCCAAGGCCTTAGATGGGAGAAAGTAGGAGAATATCTGCTTGGATATTCTACCTTTTATAAAAGCAGAGGTAGAAATCATCTTTAAAGGTTTGTCATCTGATTGCTATTTATTAAATTAATAAAATGTGTCTTGGGAGTTGCTTAGCAACTTATGAAAGCTTTTTAAAAAGTTCATTTGTTTGTTTAAAACAAGGGTAGGTAGCATATTATTAGCTACATTACATAAATCAACAAAGAAATGTACACCAAAAATGCAATATGATGTTTCAACACATGTTCTGCTTTCTGTGTCTGGCTGTTGAAATACTCAATTGTTTGGTTGATTTGCATCAAGTATCCCACAAACAATATTCATGCATGAAACTTCAGTGTACTATTAAGAATATAAGAAAACCAAAGTGGAAAATTAAACAAGTTTGTCACAAAATATTTGTCTTATCTTTTCTTCTTTAGGAATCTTATCTTCCAAGTATTTTTGTCAGACACTATCCTCTTTCTGAAAGGTTCTCTTTAATCATACCTCGTTGCATCTACCTAATCTGTATCTTTTCCACATGGCCAGGGCTCATTAAAAGTTTTAAAAGTCAATTCTGGTTCTTATCATTGCTGTAATCAAAATGAAAACATGGCCAATATATTTTACTTCTAAAATAAAATATCAACTCATATATTGATAAAACATGAACTTTCAAACATCGAACTTTCAGGACTGGTGAGATGTGTCTGTAACTCTTTGAATCACCTTTTCTAAAAGTTATTTTGGTAAATTGCTGTAAGAGTAGCTCATCAGTCACTTTGAAAGGAAGTGATCCTTGATTAGCAGTTGGCTGATACTGTGCTCCACAGATGCATAGAGGCAGTACAGGTGCGACCTGTAAGACAGGTAACTTCTGGCACCCAAGCTATTTTTTTTGCATATTAAAAAATGAAAAAAAAAGTTGAGTTTTCATCTTCATGCATTAGTCCATATAATTGTTATAGACAAAACAAACCAAATACTCCACTGAAATAATGATCTACAAGTACAGCATTTCTAGTAACTTTAAAGCAAGACAGTAGGTTTGGTAGGTACCTCAGTTTCCTCTTATGGTTTTAAAAGATCATATTCATGATTACCATTAAGTAGCTAAAATAGAATCCCATTACAATAAAGTCTTAGGACTTAGAGATCAAATCACTTCATAATTTGACTATATAGGGCTAATAAGATGCTTTCTAAGATGAACACTTCTTTTATAGTCAAGCTTGAGATTATGCCTTGAAGTTTATTGTTTATGAGCTCTAGGAAACTATTAATAGTTTATTATTTACTTTTTTAATACTCATAGTACTAAGTTTTGATGTTCAAAAAAAACCCCACTAATCAAAAGTTATTGCCCAAATATGTATTGTTTGCACTGGTAGGTATCCCAGTCTGTTAATAATAGTGGGCATATAAGTAAATTTTGAATTCATCGACTTTTACTCATCCATTCTTTCTACCAGATAGTAATTGCCTTTCACTTAAGATATTTTGTAAGCTTTTATCTTTCGAAATATATATTTTTTCTTTTAAAATTTCTTCAGATTTCTCTCTATTAATGTGGTTTAGTTTGTTTGTAATGATGATAAACTGAAAAATAATTCACATGACACCATTTGCAAGTTGATGAGTTTGGTTTGTTGTTGCTTTATTATTGACAGTTGAATAGTTGAATTTTTAGCACCTCTACACATTTCCCCAATAAAAATTCTCTCATTATTTTTCAGGGTACTTTGCTACATTTTGTTTAACAAATACAGTTTCATTCATATAATTGATGAATGAATTAGTTAATAAGAAATAAGAAAAAACCATTAAACATTTAAAAATAAATGAAACTCTAAAAAAAATATTGGTAATTCCTTGTGTGCAATAAACATAACAAAACTCACACCCTTAGGTCTGATGATAAATAAATTAAAGGGATTTAGTCATCAGATTTAGGGGGCTAAGGTTTCTTATTTGTTAAGCATAATGTAACAACAAAGTATCATGAGAAATTAAAATGTTTCAAATACAGTATTAATTTACTTTAAAATAACTTTTGTCTGTGTAATTTTGTTTTTATTAAAAACCTTTGCCTTTTCTGTACTGATCATCTATTTCTTGTTCTTCTTATGCTATTATTTTCAGAGCTTTACTCCTTGGTACACGGAAGGCTGGCATGATCATCCAGTTCACATCAGAGAGTGTTTAACTACCAGTGTGCTGACACCAAGCAGAAATTTCCAAGTAGAGAGCAACACTTACTGTACTCACGATATATCCCTGGAGAAAATTGCTTCATCATTCTTCAGAAAAAAAAAATCCTCTTCAGTATCATCCAGTCTCAGAATGACTACATACCCAAATTCTTGGTCATCATTCTATCTTCTAGTTCCATAAATAAAAATAAAATAATAATAAATGAGTAAAATTGCTTTGGTCTCAGTGAATCATTTGAGGCTTGGCTGAATCACCCAAGTTTGTAGAGCTGCGTGGAACTAATTCATCTTATCCTTGAATATCTGCCTCCTGAGAATACAGATTTTGTGTGTGGGTCAATTCTTCTCTTGACATTTACCTAATTGGAAAAGAGAACAAAGGTGATGTGATGGGGTTTGATCTTGTAGCACACACACACCTGGAGACATGGCTCTTTTGCCTGCTCATGGGGAGCCCTACCTTTTTCCTTAGGTTGCATGCAAGCTTATATATTTCTGGGCTACTATTATGTCTAGAGCAACAGTTTTTGCTTGGCATAGAGCTTAGTACAGTATGAAAGAACTCCTCTCATAGGAGGGGTTTGTAGAGTTTTATTCCAGCAATCAAGATGTATGTGATTAAATGATTGACTAGGGTTGGGGATGTAGGTCACTGCTAGACTGTGTCCCTAAAGGGAGTAAGGCCATAGATTCAACCCTCAGTATATGTGATTAGCCCAAATGCATACAATTTCTATCCTAAGTGAGAAGAAACAGCTGCTGTTTATCTTTATTTATCATAAATATATGGGTTTCTTTAGTGTGCTTTACATTATCCTGAAGTCAATTTAAAACATTTTTTCCACACACACACACACACACACACACACACACACACACACACACACACACACATTTCTTTTTTGGCTTACCTAGAACTTACTAGTCACAGGGAACTGTCTCTGCCTCCTAAGTGCTGAGATTAAAGACATGTGATTTATTTCATTTTTTAAATGGTTTTACAGAAAAAGGTATCAGCAAGAAATATAAATTAAAACATACACGATGAGATTAGTTTGTGTCTTGTTTTATTTTGACATTTGTTTTTTGATTGCTGAACTTCAACATCAGCACAATATAAGATAGGCTCAAACATGTGCAAAGCTGTCTTTGGAGAAGAGATTAAATCTTCAGCTACAAGATTTGATCTAAGTTAATGGAGGCAGTAGCTGAATCTCCAAGGAAATAGTAGGGACAGAAGTGGATAAATGAAAATCAGAAGCCACAAAGCAGAAGCTTAGTCCAGTGTGGTTCAGGGGTGAAGGAGGTGGATCATTCTGTTAGGCTTCAGTGTCAATGACAATCCTAGTCCAGTATTTAGTTTTAATAACTATCTTAATCATAAATGATAAAGATATTCAAAACCCATGTTTTCCAAGAAATATTCTTGATTACATGGCTTTCTTTCTTTTTTTTTAAATAACACATTTTTATTGAAAATTAAAAGTAATTTCTATTACATCTCATTTTCTATCCCATCCCATGCATCCTCCCATTCCTCCCTCCCTCCCACTTTCATCCCAATTCCCCTTCCCTATGACTGTGGCTATGGGGGACCTCCTCCCCCTGAATATGGTGCTAGGGTACCAAGTCTTTTCTTGGTAGTCCGCTATCCTTCCTCCGAGTGCCATTGGGCCTCCCCAACAAAGGGACATAGCCAAATATGGGGCACCAGAGATCCTGTGAAAGTCAGTCCCCAGTCTCCACTTAGCTGTGGAGAATGTTCTGTCCCTTGGCTAGATCTGGGTAGGGGTTTGATGATGACTGCCCGTTTTGTCCATGGTTGGTGCCTTAGATCAAGCAGAACCCCTGGGCTCAGATCTACCCATCATAATGTTCTTCTTGTAGGTTTCTAGGACCCTCTGGGTCCCCCTACTTGCCTATCCTCTATATTTTCCTCATCTAGAGTCTCAATAGGATGTCCTCGCCCAAGGGACAGGTCCCATGAAAGTCTGCACCTACCAGGATTACATGGCTTTCAAAGTAGTCCCACCCAGAAACTATACTAACCACAGCAATTTATATAGAGATAGTTACCATTAAGTTCCATGCTTTGTTCTTGGAGTTGTTTGTCATATATGAACAATATCATTATTGACTGTAGTAAAATAAGTTTTTACTATGTATCTATTCTTGATGGGAGAGTAACATTTTCCTATGTCAATAAAACTCATCAAAATGTAAGGTTTGAAAACTCAAACTGATTCAAAATTGTCTTTGTTAGGCCCAGCCACTTCTATCCACATGTGATATAAAACACAACTAGATACTTCTATGTGTAAAGGAGAGTATTTGAAGAGCTCAAATATTCATTTTATGGAACCAAATATTTACTGTAATGCAATATTGTGCATTTAAAAGAAATCCATGAAGGGAAGGCCAGTTAAATGCTGAATTTTCTGTTTAGTAGCTTAATTGTGATATCACCTTAATAAGAATACACATCAACTTCATCTTTCAATGATGGTAATATATTAAAATTCTCATATAGGAAATTGAATTATGCAAATTATGCAAACTATCTAGGATTGTGCTCAGTATATATCAGGATATATAAATTAAGCCAACTGTGAGATATCATGTCATCTCAGTTAAACAATATTCTTTTTTTTTTTCTTTTTGAGACAGGGTTTCTCTATATAGCCTTGGCTGTTCTAGACTCCCTTTGTAGACCAGGCTGGCCTTGAACTCACAGAGATCTGCTTGCCTCTGCCTCACACATGCTGGGATTAAAGGAGTGAGCCACCACGCCCAGCACAATATTCTTTTAAAAGACATAACATAACAAATGCTAGTAAGAAGTCAGAGAAAGGAGAACTTTTGCACAGTATTAGTGGAAATGGAATTCAGTATGGCAGGGGGGATTCTTAGAGTAAAATAGGCATAGAACTGTCATACTATCTCCAGATATTATTGGTAGATACCTAAAGGAGCTGAGGTCAATAATATTTCAGTTATATACAAAATTCTGCTATTTGCAGCATCATGGCTACAACTGGAAGACACTCAGTCAAATGTCAGGCACTAAAGAACAGGTATTGTATTTTCTCACTTATATGTGGCAGCAAAAAAAGCTGATCTCATGAAAGTAGAATTGGTTAACAGAGGCTGGGACAGTGAAATGGGGAGAGGATGGGTTCATAGGGACTGTTGGACAGGGGATCATTTTCTAATATTCTATAGCACAAACGCATAACTTTGATTAACAATGACTAATTAACTAAATGCTTTTAAAGACCTAGTAGAAAAGGTTTGAGATGTTTCTAACACAAAGAATGACAAACTTTGTGGTTAAGGATATGGCAGTTGCTGTGAGCTGATTGCCACAAATTGTATTCATGTATTGAAAAGTCACAGTGTTCACCAAAACTGCACAGCTAAACACTCAAAAAGCTAAAATATAAATGAATGGAAAATAACCCTTTAAGTACTTGAGTAAAGATAGACTCACATAAGGTAATAGAAATTTAGGATATGATTGCATAAGCAATACATTGGCAGGTAACAACTAATAGTTTAGATCATGAGTTTCTAGAAAGTCTTACCTGATCTTTAAATTCCACTCAGTTACTTCCTTTGCTTTATTCTGAAATTCTAAACATAATTTTTATGTTATGAATCTTTGTTATTCATAATAATGGTAGAATAAGTTAATGAATAAATGCTTTTATATATTTTCTCCATAACCTCACATGCTTAATACTATAAAAACAAATGAGTGTTATTCAGTCCTTTAGTGTCCTAGGAATGGGTCTGTCATATTTAGGATCATGTAAAATTTGCATAATCAATGCTGGATAGAGTGTAGAAAGTATGCTCAAGATTTTTTGAAATGATTTTTTAATTCCATATGCCTAGAATAATTCACTTTGTCCAATTTAGCTTCAGGGAAAGCATCATCTTGCCATCTTGTTATGTATATATAGGAGGTAAAATAAATGGATTTTATTTTGTAAATATATTTTATTAATTTATTCATATTACATCTCAATGGTTATCCCTTCCCTTGTATCCTCTCATTCCTCCCTCCCTCCCATTTTCCCCTTACTCCCCTCCCCTATGACTGTGTATGAGGGGGACCTCTTCCCCCTGTATGTGCTCATAGGGTATCAGGATTTTCTAAGCACACAGTTGTATCCCTGTTTTGACAATCAACCAAGGGTGGCCACTATTTAACTATACTTGAATACTGTTATTTATTTTCCATTAGTTACTTTAAGTTGTACCAAATACTAAACTAAAAATTTAATCTTCATTTAGTTCTATGAGAACAGGTAGCTCTTATTAGAAAGCACTTGCCTTCAGGGATTGGAGTCTAGACAGGTTTTCCATCCATTTGATATGTTTTTGTTTCATACAAATCCTCCTGGTAACTTTTTGTAAAGCCTGCTTCAATTCAATGTAAAGCTTGTATGTGTGAAAGAGATTATATCCTCAAATGAGCGTTTTCCTTGCTTTTATCATCTTGTGTCATTATCCCAATGCTCTTTTATTCTACTTGTTATTGAGAACGTACTTTCAGATTTAGCATGGAGATTAAATGTAAAACAAGTAAATAGCAAATTGTCTTGTTGGGATGAACTATAAAAGTCAATGCTTTTAAGAGATTTTTTTTTCATGCTTAACTGCTACTTCTAAGTGACTAAAAACTCAAAAAAAAACTAGATTGACAACCTTAAATTTTTCTATGAAAAATTGTTGTGATGATAAACTTTACACGAAGTGTAAGCTTTGCTATGATATTCCAAAATATAACTTTTTAACTTGCTCCACTTTGCTGATGAAAGAGTATCTAGTATTAAAATCCACTGTGCACTGTATTCGAAGGTTCTCCCTAAGTTAAAGACTTCTTTTAAAGTTTCCATGGCAGTATTTGTTCATCATCGTCCAGGAAAGAAACATCTTGTTTACTGTATACTTAACAGAACAAGTTGCATGTGATACACACATAATGTAACTCCCCAATACCACTGTTGCACTGACTACATTTGCCCAGCTTCTTTACATTTAGAATAAAATTATATTTTTTAAAATTAAAAAAAGAAACACATTGTAAGTTAAAAGAAACAACTGATAAATAATTTTAAAAATGATTATATGAAAAATACTTATTTCAGAGGAAGATACAACAGATAAATTTAATGTTTAATTCTTTACCTAAAAGATAAAAAGTAGATCACTTCCCACTAGCAATGCAGCCTCACCAGGCCACAGAGGAATAGGATACAGACAGTCCATATGAGGTTTTATAGGCTGAGGTCAGATGGGAGGGGGAGAGGGTTTCCCCTTTCTGAAGACTACGGTAGAGGGAAGGGGGGATGAGGGAGGAAGGGAAGAACCTAGAGGAGACATGGGCAGAGACTTCAGTCTGGATGTAAAGTGAATAAATTAAAAATAAAAAAGATCAGAAAATGATTACATATATTACTTCATGCAAAGTATACACAAATTCAGTGCATTATGTTTTATATTTTTACTTAATCATATCTACCAAATAGAAACCAAATTCCTTGAAAGTATGTGAGTTAAGTTTTTCTGTATTATAATCCATAATAACTAGCATACTGTTGTATAAAAATTGACTGCTGATAATTTTTTACACAATAATAAAACATGATTTCAACTGGGAAAAAAAAGAATATTCTCAGCTACATTGATATTATTTGTTTAAAATTAGCTGTCATAATTACTTTCTTCCAATATGGGTATGTAAAAATAGTATTATATTTTAGCCTTAACATTTTTCTCATTAATTATGTGTTTTTTTAGTTTATCTTAATTTTTAATTTAAAGTTTTCCTCCATTGTGTGGCCAAGACCAAGGGAAAAGGGAAAACAGTCAGCTGGTGCAGGGAGGGTCATTTTCACTACACTCCACTTACAGACAAAGCTAAACAGACAAGCAGAGTCATCATTTTGCCTGGAACTTTGAAGCATGGGACTGAGAAGGATAAATGGGGAATAGGGATGACAAAAAATACAGATCCTCCTCAACTAGATGCCTGGGCTGGAGGACTTGCCTGCTTTAGCCCAAGAGGAATCAGAAGGTCAAAATCAGATTGGGAAGGGCAAAACTATTGGTGATAGAGGGAGGACCATCCATATGGTGGGTGGTAGTGGTAGTAGTGGTGGTATTTGGCAATGGGAGTGATGAGACTGCCCTCCCCTTCCGGAGATCCTTCCTGTTTGGAAGGAAAGTGACAGCCTATAACACCCAAGAGCAGGTTTGCTAACTGATAGATGCTCCAGGAAAGGACCAGAGGCAGCTAATAAAGTCTTGCCATTCAGGAAGATGACAGCAGTGCCATTGATTTTTTTCTGCCAGGATGCTGTGGTCCTTGAGCCTTATCATAGTTATTTGCTTATAATTCATGTTTAATGCCTGTCAGCTTCTTTTGATGGAAATATTGGAACTGGTATAGATTATTTTGTTCTTTTTTTCCTCCACAGAACAGGAATCCACAGATTTCTGCTTTATTAATGAGCTTCATTGACCTAAATTGGGTCAAGAGAGGATGACAGATTTGAGAGATTTGAATTTTTCCACTATAGGTTCATTTAATAACTAAAAAAAAAACATGGTTAAAGAAGTAAAGGGCTGTACTTATTCAGACAAATGAGTTACATTTCTTCAGATCAAGCAACTAACTTTATAGCTTATTGTTCAACTGGCAAAATTATATCACATCAAACACTAATATAATGTCATATGTAATTCTCAGAATACTTTTTTATTTAATTATCTATTTAATAACTTTACAGTCTGATCCCAGGTCCCCCCTCCTCTCCTTTTCTCAGAGAACAAGAGGCCCCAAGGGGTACAAACCCACCCTGGTACCTCAAGTTGCAGTAAGACTAAGTGATTCTTCTTCTACTAAGGCCTGATAAGGCAGCCCAGCTAGGGGAAAGTGATTCAGAAGCAGACAAAAGAGTCAGAGACAGCCCCTATTACCATTGTTATGAGGCCCATATGTTGACTAAGCTGCACAGCTGCTACATATCTGTAGGGGTTCTAGGTCCAGGCCATGCTTATTTGTGGTTCAGTTCTGTGTGCCCCCTTGGGCTCAGGTTAGTTTATTCTATAAGTCTTCTTGTGGTGTTCTTGACCCCTTTGGGTCCCTCAATACTTCCTCTCACTTTTCCATAAAACTCCCCGAGTGTGGCCTATTGTTTGGCTGTGAGTCTGGGTCTCTGCATCTATTTCCATTGGCTGTGGGTGAGTATCACTAATAGTGACAGGAGTTGGCTTTCTCCTGTAGGGTGAATCTCAAGTTAGGATACTCATTGATTTATCATTCCCTTAATCTCTGCTCTACGTAAATCCTTACACTTCTTGTAGGCAAGACAAATTTTGGGTCAAATGTTTTATGGGTGGGTTGGTGTCTTCCTTCCTCCACTGAAAGTCATGCCTGGCTATAGAAGGTGGTGATTTCAGGCTGCTTAACCCTCCCTTCTAGGAATTTCAACTAGGATCACCAAATAGACTCCCAGGAGCCACCTCTTCCACCTCCCCGTACTTGAGATGCTCCCATTGATTTCATGCTCTACCATATGGAATTTGCAGACAAAGAGAAGAAACTAGAAAAGATCACCCAGAGTGAAGTAAACCAGACCCAGAAAGACACACGTGGTATGCATATGTGGATATTAGCCATAAAGTACAGGCTGTCCATGCTACAATCCACAGACCTCAAAAAGCCAAGGAAGGCCAAAGGGAGGATGCTTGAATCTCACTTTGAAGAGGAAATAAAATAAACATCTAAAGTAGATGGAGGGAGGCAACTGAGTGGGAGAAAGGAGGTAGGGAGGGTAATGGAGGTGGGGATCAGTTGTTTATTTGTGTGTGTGTGTGTGTGTGTGTGTGTGTGTGTGTGTGTGTGTGTGTGTGTATACTGGACAGGAAATGATCATTTTGTTCTTCAGGATTTCATTTTCAGGAGCCTAGAGGTGAATACTGGGTCCTCTTCTTCCTCTGCTAGGTCTCAGCAGATTACATCATAGCAGTAGTTCTTGCCTGGCTGCATCTTGACAGTGATAGGCAGCAGTCATCACTTTGCTCAGCATCACCTTTTAGCATCCAGTTGCCCTTCTCTTTTGGGTTTTTGTCCTATTACATTCTTCACTTGCAATCTTATATTATTCATTTCATCTGGCGTTGGCAACTTGCTCACTTTCCTGTTACTTAACACCTTGATGACACCATCAGAAACTGTCATACCAGAAACCATGTTTTAAAGGTGAAAGGGAGACACACACACACACCACACACACACACACACACACACACACACACACACACACACACACACACACACAGCTGGCCCAATCTAATTTTTACCTATGATTAATCAAATGAAACATTTCTAATACTCTTTACAACACATTCTTAAGTGTCTAGTTACAAGGTAAAGTTAGAGGCTGATATTTTTTAAGGCAATGTTTCATGTAGCATAAGTTAGCCTAGTGCTCCCTATGTAGCCTTGGGTAAATCTGAACTCGTAATCTCCTTCACCTCTCAAGAGTTTAAAATTACAGGCACGTGCCACCATTCTTGGTTTAACATTGAAATTCTTAGGTGTGCGTAAACTGTGTTCATACATGTTTTCGTACTAAATAATAATTTGTATATGAGATACATATCATTTCCAGGTACTTTTTGCATATATTAGAATTTTGCACACAATCACAATTGTCTGTAAATTAGAGGAGGTTAGAGTTCACATAGCATCTCATTTTTTGTGTGTGTGTATGTGTTGCCTAGTGCCTACTTCTATTAAACAAATGTCAAAAAGTAAATCATTTAAAATGCATCAGCTCTACAATTGTTCACATGTAATACTAAACTGAACAGCTGTGTCAGAGAAAAAGGAAAAATTTATTGGTAGAAATCACAGCCAGTACAGTGGCACATAGAGTGTTAGTACCTGAAGGGCTGAGGTAGGAGGATTATTACTTGGAGACTAGCCTGGGCTACATTATTAAGATTCTGTCTACAAGCCTATCAACACAAAATAAATAAGTAAATGAATAGATAAAGTTGAGCCAGGGGTGGTGGTGTCCTCAGTAGCAGGAGCACACACGTGGAGAGCCACAGAGCCCTTTGTGGACCTCGCCCCAAGATGGCGCCTGGCATGCAGCCAGAGCTGCCTCGGTGGAGGTAAACAAGTCCTTATTTGGAAGATGCCCGCTGCTTGCATTAGCTCCGCCTCTACAAGCCTATCAGCGTGTGAGATGTGGCTTAGTGTGATTGGCTGTTTGGGTGGTATAAATGAGCCTGACGGGAGTGGCTCGGGGGATTCTCCGAGAAAGAAGAAAGAAGGCCTGAATAAACCGCTTAGGAGAAGAACCGGTGGTCACGTCTTTCTTGCTGGTCGAGCGAGGCGCGACGCACACAGATCTCTATGAGTTTGAGATAAGCATGGTCTGGACAGCAAGTTGTAGAAAGGATAGCTAATATAGTAGTAGGACCCTGTGTCAAAAAAATAAAGCAATTAAAAAAAATAGAAATAAACACTTTTACTAGTTTATTATGTCAAAATACATTAAGTAGGAACTCATGAAAGAAGTATTATGACCAATTTTTGGCATTATGCATTATAAATTCCTCATTTTTACATTATCAATCACTATGTACATCTTTTTAATTCTTATATAAATACTTTTCTTGGTATTAAAAATAATAATCTGTGAAGTAGAACCATTTAATGAGAAAACAGTTTGGCATCTTTTATTCTTTGCACTCCCCCTCCATTTTTCACGTTCATGTACAGTAGTGACTGTGAACTTGTTAATGTTGAAGTTTACAGTCTATGTGGGTATGTGTGTCACTGAACTGCTATATAAGATGTTACAACATTAAACACCAGTCATTCTGTCTGTGATTTCCTATAAGATTTTATGTCTTGACAAGGTTTAAATGCTAAAGACAAATGGTTTCATTCCTGTTGTTTTATATCCTAAGTGTCATTATAAAATCCACATTTTTATTCCTAAACTTCTTTATATTACAGGACATAGATATTTTAGCCCCATGTTTTACGCATATTTGACAATAAACGGTTAAGCGGAAGCAATTGAGTATTTGTGGTTGAATGCAACATAAATGCTAATTAAGATGTATTGGTGAGTCATTTAAGATTTTATGTAAGCTGACTTGAAGTCATTTCTTCCAAAAACAGTTGTTAAATTTCTGCATGTTTCCTGCATGGTGGATTTTGAATTTAACATCTGACATGTTTTCTCAACTACTGGCTTATAATGAAAACATGTAGGTACTCCAGGGAATGTGTTAAAAGCAAAAACTCTATGATCCTTGAAAGGTAAATGACAGCACTGAGATTGTCGCATCTGGATGAGAAATGTTTCATCTGTTTATCTACCTAAACAAATACAAATAAAGATAATTAGGATAACAATTCTAGTTTTTGCAAACAACTTACGGCTTTCATTAGGTCACATTCTAACTTTGGATTTTTTTTTTTTTTTTGTGGCTTCAAATTAGTACAATGAGTTGACCTTCAGCATAATGCTAATAAATGATCACAGCAAGTGTAGTATTTTATGTTTTGAAGTTTAAAGATAAAACAAGTCCTTGTCTTTCAAACAATCATGAATGTTAAATACATATGTATTAGACATACAAGCATATAACCATATATGTATTAGTATCTTTAATTCTTAAGCTGAATTTATATCATCATAGCATGTTCTCTTTATAATTGAGTAATCTCACTTTAGAATTATTAAGTTACAGCTTTGAAACACTAAGTTACACACATAAAAAGAAACAAGTCTTCTAGTTAGTTCATAATTCCTTATATTTAAGAATAGCTCTTAGTATCATAGTAAGGTACTAATTGATTGTGCATGTATTATGTATGGGATACAGTATATATGTGTTCATTCATGTATGGGAATGTGGGTATGTGCACACCACAGTACCTCTGTGGAGGTCACAGGACAACCTGTGTATTGGTTCTCAGCATCCACCTTCCTTGAAACAGGATCTCTTTCTGCTTTACCTCTCTTTCTAGTGGAAGGAGAAGGAGTATCTGGGGGACTTCTTCTGGCCCTCCCATTTTCCCATGAGAGTTCTGAGATTAGAAATGCTTGCATTATGTATGTACCATGTCTGCTTTTGTGTAGGTTCGGGAGATTGGAACTCAGTTCAGGCTGACATGGCAAGTACTTTTACCCACCAAACCATCATTCTAGTCATTAGGAGTTGATTTTTATACTGAACTTTCTTCGTTTGAAGGAAAAAATTTAAATGTAAGCTAATGTTTTAAAAATAATACTGTATTATTTTAAGTGAAAAAAAAAAGCCATATTGTTGATACCCTGTAGATAACACTTAAGTATTTTGTTCACATTCTCATTCTTTGTCTTGATTTTAAAATAGCACAGTCATATTTTCTTGGTGAGTTCAAATGTTTTTTTTTTTAATACATGTTAGTCATACAGTTTGCTATTAAGTTGACAATCATTCTTTATTAGTCAGAGTGAAGTAACTGTTTAATTGAAAATACCATTTGTTTAAAATGTACTACTTCAAAAGTACTGGTTCAAAGTAAAACATCTCAATATGACAAAATTCTTTCCACCATAAAGATGTGAGCAGAGAACTATCATCCTGAGGAAAAGACATATTTTAATTGCTCTTAGATACAATAACCTACAGTTTACAAAAAATGACCTTTAAAGATTAAAGCAAAATTCTATGATAACTAAGATTCCCTGGTCTTGACAATTAGTATTTTAAATATTTAATTCAAAAAATTTTATCACTTTTACTGGTCAACTCAGACAAGGCAAATTACAAAAGATTTGTATTTGATGTGAAGATAAGAAAACTTGGCATTTATAGGTTATGCAGTTAAGAATTCTTTTAGTCTCAGTAAATATCAAACTCAACAGTACTTCATATGAAAAGCTCTTGATTTACTGAATTAACACTAATAGAATTATGGAAATTTCATAGTTTTGTAAAAATTAAGTAACTTTTCTTGTATCTCTCCTTTATGCCGTGGTTTGTTGTAGCAATTTCCATCATTTTTATGTCAGTAAAGGATACTATCCTAAAATTTTATATTGTGAATTGACAATAAAAACTTTACATGTAAATATAAAACATCCACATGATTAATTTGCATGGAATTCTGCATAGTCTACATTTGATATAACCAGAAAACTGGTTTGAACTGGCTACTTTCCAAATAGCTAAAGTATGTTATTTTTTGGAAAATTTTTCTAATTTTGATTTCCCCATTGGAATTAAAATATTATGCAGTACAGGGAACACAAAATAGTAATTAAGTTGGGTAGGATCTTGTAGTTCACTAGAAAAAGAAAAACCCACATATCTCTGCCCAAATGCAGCCACCACACTTTTCTTTTAAATCCAAGTTCAGCTATTACCAGCACACTGACATCCTCTCAGGATAGCTGAAATAGTATATCTTTTTTTCATGAGTTACATACAATTATATAATCCATTCCTTGGTTCCAATTTGTCCTGTGTACATTCTTTTGTTAGGTAAAACTAATATGAAAGAAATATTGATATTGGTTGATATTTATTTAATAATTATGTATCAGATATTATGTTTATTTACTTTTGAGTAAATTTGGTCACTTCTCCATTAAACCCAACCAAACACAAACACAGGTACACACACACACACACACACACACACAAACACAAACACACACACACACACAGAGAACGAGTCATAATCCACCTACACTTTATTGAGCAGTTTGAAATCAGAGGCTAAAGAGAAATAAGGAGTGAGTCTTTTAAAATTAAGTTAATGAAGAGGTATAAGAGCATGGTATTATTTTATGTCGGCAGTTATACATTCTCTCCCCCCCAGTGAATCACAAAGACTGAGGATGGAGATGGTTTTTACAGGGCGAAATAGGTTGTCTGTCAGTTGGCGTTAGGCGACAGTCTGTCTGCAAGCCGTAAGATGATCTGCACAGCTCTTGAGGAAAGCAGGCAGGATTCCTGGCTTGCAAGAATAGATATTGATCTACCTCAGCCACCTAAACAATGCCTCACCTGTCTGCCTTGTCCATACCTTATTTTACGCAGTCTAATGCTTGTTTTGTTTGACTTTTCTTTTATTTCTCTGGATCTGAGCTTTGATACACTTTGGGGAGTACATAAACACAGTGCTGTACTTGAACATCACCATACTCTGAGTCCTCTGGTGGCTTCAGACCACCCCTCCCTGGTGAATAGCTGTGTTATTGAAAATTATGAGCTGGAGCTAAATTACTAGGCCACATACAGAAGTGGTTGATCCAGCAGCCTAGTGTCCAATAACACCGAGTGTGAGATGGTGCTAATTACTGCCCTATGGACCTTGTTTAAAATTTCTTATATTTCAAGTACTAAAAGGGTTTATTATTATTTATTCTACTTTCCCCCAGCAGATAGCTGAAAGATAAGTTACCATAGTATTTAGAATTCTATCCACTTATTTTGGAGCACAAATATGCTACTATGTACTGCCTCAAGCACTAATGAAACACAAAACTACATTCAGCTTCCCAGTAAACTATAATATAAATATTTTACCAGCACTTATTATTAGTTTGCCATTTCCTGCTGACAGCTATTCCAACTTTGCCAGCAGGCACTGGGTCTCACAATTGTATTATGTTTTGAACAAATAACGACAAACAAAATTTCTCACAAAATAAATGAACAAGATTTCCTGGGAAAAAAATCTCTTCCGATGTTAAATGAATATTTCTTTCAAACTCTGACACATAATATTATTTAATTTGCATATTGCACATTTCACTTTTACTGGAAAACAATTAAGATAATGAGGAACTAAATAGTGTGCACTCAGGGATAATTTAATACTTCTGGTTGTTAGAGTTTAATATTTTTTAACTTTCTGCTATTATGGAGCAGCCCATATCGCAATACATCTATTGATAATGGAAGACTCTGATTTTCAAACGATACAATCTAAAGGCTAGCAGAAATTAAAAGCAGCCCTTGTAGAGCTGAAAATGAAAACATTCACACAAAGCTCTTTGCTTTTTCCTGAGCTATAAAGGTGCATTATAAAACTTCTCAATGGTTGAGATAAAAACTGTTTAAAACTCATATTGCTTTTAGGGTGACGTGAGTTTCTAAAGACTTTCTATTAACATCGAATCACTGTCTGTGACTACCATTCACCCTCTGGGCTCCAATGCTTCACTGTGCTCACCTGGGAACAGCGCATTTGCTGAACTACCATGCATTTCTCCATTATTAACTAAATGCAGCTGGAGTACAAGATACAAATTCATGTTGCCCTCTTCTTAAACTGAGTGCTAGTCATGATGTGCCTTCCTTTCCCCTCATATTTGGATGTCTATTGTACAACTTCCATGTTCAAAGCCCAGCAAGTTCTCTTCTCCTCAGCTTCAGTTAATGATCAGGATTTCAACTTCAGTAAGAACAACAGCTCACACAGAAGAGCTTCCATGAGTTTCCAGCTTGACCTGAAGATGTAGTGACCTAACACTAGTTCTCTTTTCCTTGGATTCTATCTCATTATTCTTAGGAAAGCTAGTTTGCTTCTTGCAAGTAACATTATATTCCTCTCAGGCTACTTTAGGGTGGGGCCCTAGCAAGCCTTCTCTTTCTGGTGTCATGTGTAATTCCCTTTCTACAATACGGTTTTCATTGCAGAATTATATTGCTGTTGCTGCTATTTCTAGAGATCCTTGTTTTAAAGTCCACTTCTCCTTCAACTTACTCCTTTTTTAAAGTACCTTTGCTCTCATTTGCAGCAAAATTAAATACATATATATGTATATGTATACAATATTTCTTCATGTTACTTCCAATTTCTCTAGTAGTTTTCTTTCTTGAATTCACTCCAAACAAAAGTGTTAGCCCCAGATCTCAACTGAAACTTGGCTTATCTATTACCCATCAACTGCATGTCATTAAATCTAATTACCAGAGCGCTCTTGCTCTCTCTCTCTCTCTCTCTCTCTCTCTCTCTCTCTCTCTCTCTCTCTCTCTCTCTTCTAGGTTTGTCATCTATCATTGTAATGTCTTGTCTTCTATGAACACAACTAAGTAGAAAGTTTGGCATTAGTAATGTTAGTAATGGTAAAAATCACATCAACAGTGCCAGTCAGTGGTGATTAAAACTGATTCATATTCATTATTGCTCTTACTTACATTAGATTTTAGGTTTGATTTAAGTTTCTTGTATAATGCTTTACAATAGCTAATTGAATATCAGTGTTTCACAGTAGCTGACTTAATTTTATCTAAGTGTATCATTAAATTTAATCTCATATCTAGAGATCAAGAATCTAAGTCCATGAAATAGAATTAATACTTTTATTTATTTATTTATTTATTTATTTATTTGGTCACAGGGATTCACTATGTAGCCCTGGCTGTCCTAGACCTCACTCTGTAGAGCAGGCCAGCCTCCAGTTCTGAGTTCTTCCTGTCTCTGCGTCTGAAGTGCTGGAGTAAAAGGCATGCGCCAGGACACCCAATTCTTAATCCTTATCTTGCTTGAATTGTTAGCAATATTTACAGAGTTGGTTTGTATGCCTAACTTAAGATATTGTCTTTGATTAACTTCCATCCTGAAAAGATCACAATACTTTTGTTTGCTTATTTCTCAAATTTGTAGTGCACCATCTTTAGCTTTGTTATTTTCTCCAGATCTCTCTGGCAGCAGCTCTTCCTCTTTCTTTTCCCATTTTTTTTTTTATAGAATTCTGTGCTATAGCCCAGGGTAATCTAAATATCAAAATCTCCGGTTTCTTCTTCCTCAAGCTAAGAATGTAAATGATTACCACCACAGCACACTCATTGGCTTCTGAATGTTTCACTTTTTGTAGGTTTGGTAATTACATCAATTCTTTTTTCTATCACTAAATTATTTCAATGGACATTCTTTTCTCAAGACTTTAACTGCCATTTTTATACTTATGAAACATATAAATATATATTCTTATACTATATAAATATACACATGTTATATATATAAATATAAATGGAATATGACATCTAAATTTATGTAAATATTACTATAAGTACATATATGAATATGATTCACCAATTCATGTTTCCTTTCTGAGTTACACATAACACATCTCTGCTTGGGTAGTGAATACACATCTTAAGCTTAACAGGTTTATAAGGTTCTCTTACAACTTGTTTTTCACCGTTTATTTTTCTGGGAAATGTAACTTTATTCTTCTAACTGGAGAATCCAAAATTCTTTTTTATTTTTTTGTTCTTTTTTTTTTTTACTTTCTTTTTTTATTAATTTATTCTTGTTACATCTCAATGGTTATCCCATCCCTTGTATCCTCCCATTCTTCCCTCTCTCCCATTTTCCCCTTATTCCCTTCCCCTATGACTGTTCCTGATATGCTCATAGGGTATCAAGTCTCTTCTTGGTAACCTGCTGTCCTTCCTCTGAGTGCCACCAGGTCTCCCCTTCCAGGGAACATGGTCAAAGGTGAGGCACCAAAGTACGTGAGAAAGTCATATCCCACTCTCCACTCAACTGTGGAGAATGTTCTGACCATTGGCTAGATCTGGGTAGGGGTTTAAAGTTTACGGCCTATATTGTCCTTTTAATTTTTTTCCCAAATTTCTTTAGAATTGTTAGAGGATCAGTATTAATAGTCTTTTATGTATACTGCTTATTTTATAAAGAACTTGTTTGTGTGTAGTTTAGAATATAACCCAAACCCATTTGCTTTTTACCAGGATTATTCCCACAACCCAACTCAAAGTCACCCACTAGTTCCTCTGGATTTTACAGCAGCCTCTGCTTTGCATTTGTTTCTCTTTATTATTTTTAACTTTTTATTTCTTTGTGGCAAAGTCTCATGCAGCCAAGACTACTCTTGAACACAGCTAAGGGTGGTTTTGAATTAGGATCTTCCTGCCCACACCCCTTTAGTCCTAGGATTATAGATGTATATCACCATGTGCATTAATGTGGTGCTGGGAAGAGAGCCCAGGGATTATTGTACACTGGCAAGTACTCTACCAACTGAGATATATTCCAAACATTTTTACTTTTATTCTTTATCTAACAGCACACCAGTGTTAATTTAAAACTTTAGATATCACATATTTTTTCTCTTGAAACCCTCACTACTTTTTATTTAATCTAAATCCAAAAATCCTTACAAAAATATACAAGGCTATTTATTCTAAATAAGACTTTTTCCTTCTGAATGCAGGAAAGGGACTCATAAGCATCAGAGTTTGGTAAAACCTGTAAGATCTAAGAAGCCACAGAAATTTAAATTTTAAAAGCTTCAGAAATTTCTTGAAAATCTCGTGATTCACAAACCCCTTCCACAGAGTATTATAATTGTGTGGAACTGGATATTCTTAGTATGGGAATCCTGAAAACTGAGTAAGTGGAAAGATGCAAACTCAGAAACCATAAAGCTGTTGAGTAAAGCATCTCATTTTCAGGGGTGAGGTGTTGGACATAGAGCTTTCAAGGCAATATAAGCCATAAAGATTCTTGTCACTGATATTGGTTGGTTTCATGCCATAACTACATGGTGAGTCTCTATGAAGACACTTTATGCTTTGATTGGAGGGCACTGAAAAATCATCATGGGATTGATATGGGAGTTTCCTTTCTGCCGGATGCCATTCAATGTGCCAGAAGTTGCTATTAAGGCTTCTCGTGGATAATTTTCATTTATAATCTTATTGGATATAGATCTTACATTTTATTGTGCCAACATGCCAGGCACAATGCAATAATGGTATGAATACTGCAAACTATTTTCTTATTGGAAAGAATCGAAGAGGTAGAGGAAAGGCAGTGTTGTTGTGGGACTGTTTCATTCCCTATTAGAGAGAGGATGGGAGCTTATAAGAAGAGCCAGGAAGTAAATAAAATTGACAAGGCATGGGAAGCTACTTAGTTACAAGACTTACAAAACCCTTCCCTCAGGTCAATTCTGATCATTGAACTGCTTGTAAATTGCTCAGGGAGATCCAAGAATGCATCTCTCATGAATCATCACACATGCTGAGGTGGTATTTTTAGTGATGGAGATGTCTTGCAGTCACATAAATACTCTAAGTAATTCCCCAAAACTCACTAGTCACACTAACCTAAAGGTGAGTCTTTTTTTTGTGTCTTGTTGGGGTTGATCTACTTTCAGTTCTGTTTCTGCCTCTTTCTTTCTTTCTTTCTTTCTTTCTTTCTTTCTTTCTTTCTGGTATTTCATATATTTTTATTTTTTTATTTTACATATACATGTATATTATTACACACATATACAATAAACTAGCTACAGCAAGAAGAACCATGAAACAATCAATAATTATATAAATGTTACATTCTTTTTCTTAGTCCAGTTTTGACTTGAGTAACTATGACTGCAAGGATCACAGTCCTTCTCTTGGCACCATTCCTTCCTCACTAGATGAACTAATAGACCCTGAAGCCTTGTGTTTCAAATGCTTCATCTCACAGGCTGTTTCTGTCAAGTGTTTTGTCACAGTGAAAAGAAAAATAGCTAATTCATAAAGTTCATACCACATACCATTCATGTGCTAAACATTATCTGTAGGCTTTTAAAAGTAACAAAATAGTATTCAGTAATTGTTTGAGAGTTTAGTGCATACATGTAATATATTTTGACCCCAACTTCTGGTAACTCCTTCCAGGTCCAATTCCATAACTTCTATGTATGTAGGTGACCTTTTAATTTTTTTTTGTATATTTTTATTTTCCAACCAAATCAAATTTGTGCTGCCAGGTATGGGGTCATCTACTGGAGCCTGATCAACATTTGAGGACTTCTGGAGATGATTTGTTTTAGGAGTGTGGAAAAGTTTGGAGTTGTGGATTAGGTAATCCATAGAATACTCTAAAGAGGTAATTGATAACCCCACCCCCTCTCCTACCTCTCGCCACCTCCCTCCTTTCCCAGCCGCCTCTCTCCCTCTTTCCCTCTGTATTTGTGTGTGCGCTTTCATGTGTGTATGTGTGTGTACAGATATAATCATGCTATAATGCTTCTGTAGAAGCCAGAAGACAACCCTGTGTGTTGGTCTTCACCCTCTAACTTATTTAAGACAAGATTCCTTTGTGTACTGCTGCTCATGCCAGGCTAGCTTCCAAGAGTCTTCTGTTTCCACGTTTCATCCTATAATGCCTGCTACCATGCCTGAACTCATGTTGGTTAGAGTGATCGGCACTCGGTTCTTCCGACTTGCACTACGAGCCCTTTACCTACTGAGAAGTGTCCACAGCCTTATGAAAAGATTTTGATTGGTTCTTCTAGTGAAGGCTCAGATGACCAGAATGTCATAGGTATGCTGATGACACACTATCCTCTGGAAGTTTCAAATGAGAACAAGGAAATAATTGGAAATTAGGCTACAGGGCACTCATGTCACAGCCTGGCAAATAATGAAGCTATTTTATGCCTATGTCCTAATGATTTCAGTGAGACTGACTTTAAAGATGGACTAAATTTTTGGTGGGGGAACTTTCCACATAGCACAACATTCAGGCTTATCTTTGATATGGCTTACAACTTTTAGTAAGATGGGTAGTGAGAACTCAGAACAAACAGCAGAACAAAAGAGTTTTAAAAAAATACATGTAGTTTGACAAGAAGGTGCAGACACAGTGGATGCAATTATTATTATTTTTATTTATTCACTTTACATCCTGGTCATAGCCCCTTCCCTCCTCACCTCCCAGTCCCACCCTTACTACCTCCTCTTCATCCCCGTATTCTTCAGTAAAGGGCAGCCCCCAATCCCATCCACCCCAGCTCATCAAATTATGTCATGACTGAACATGTCTTATTCTTCTGTGGACTGGCAAGGCAGTTCCACCAGGGGAAAGTGATGAAAAAACTCCAAACAGAGCCCATGCCAGGGATAGCCCTAGTCCTCCTTACTGGAGGACCCACATAAAGCCTGAGCTGGCCAACTGCTCTATCTTTGTTGGGGGCCTAGGTCCAGTCCATGAAAGGTTTTTTTCTTGGTGCTTCAGTGCCAAGAAGCCTCATTGGGCCCTGAGTAGTTGGCTCTGTTAGACTTCTTGTGGAGCTTCTGTCACCTCTATGCCCATTTCTTCTTCCCCCCACTTTCCCACAAGACCCCCTATGCATTGCCCAATGTTTGGCTATGAGTCTCAGCATCTGTATTGAATTGCTGCTCAGTGGAGCCTGTCTGAGAACAACTCTTCTAGGTTCTGTCTGTAAGCATAGCAGAATATTGCTAATAGCATCAGGGGTTGGCTCACTCCAATAGGGTGGGTCTTGCATTGAGCCAGGTATTGGTTGGGCATTCTCTCAATCTCTGATCTATCTGCTCTGCCATTATCCCTGCACATCTTGTAGGAAGGGTACATTTTGGGTCAAAGTTTTTGTGTGTAGGTTGGTGTTTTCCTTTCTCTACTAGGAGACTTGTCTAGTTAGAGGGTGTCCCCTTCAGTTTCTATGGCCCCTGCTACTATCTGTCTCTGATAGAGTCCCACACATATCCTCCCAGAAGCCTACCCTGACAGGTCTTCAGCTTGTCACAGAGATGCCCCATAACACAGTTTCTCTTTCTCTATTAGCTTTCTGTCCTCCCTCCACTCTATCTGCTGGTTGGATCTTCACCTTCATATCTTTCTGTGCTCCCTCTCCTACCGTGTTCCCTTTCTTCAATAACTACCTCTGTCTACTCTATTTTCCGTTCTGAGTGAGATGTAAGTATTCTTCCTTGGTTCCTCCTAGTTACTTACCTTCTTTGGCTAAAATCCACTTATAAGTGAGCACACACCATGTGTCCCTTTCTGGGTCTGGTTTACTTGACTCAGGAAGATATTTTCTACTGCCTGAAATTTTCATGTCTTTTTTAAAATTACTTTTTACTTTTATTTTTGGTCAGGAGATTTTTCTTATTATAATTTATTTACATTACATCTGGATTGCAATCCCCTCACTCATATCTTCCTGTTCCCACCCTTCTTCCCTTTTAAGTTCTATTGCCCTCCTCAGACTTTTGACCATTGAGGTCCTCCTTCCTCCACCATCTGACCACAGCCCATCAGGTCTCAACTGGATAGCCTGTATCCCCTTCCTCTGTTTTCCTGCAGGGACTCTCCACCAAGGGGCAGTGATCAAATTGCAGGCACCAGAGTGTCACAACCTCTACAGTGGAGTCTGTGTGACAAATGTTACTGCACAACCTGAGATGATGACCCCTGCCCAGGGAGAGCCTCCTGGAATGGGTCTGATGTTCTTGCCAGGAGTAACTGATTGCAGCTTCTCTTCTTATTGTTTTGAAATATTCTGTCCTTGTTTCTTTTTCCTCCTGACCTACTTCCATATCAGAGCTTTTCAGACATGACTCTGTTGCTATGAAATCCCCTAACTTGGGACTGCAGCCAGGGACTGTTCAGACCCTAAATTTACCACTGAGTTCTGTTCCACTTGTTAATATGAACATGGCTAAGGATTAATCATTAGGTAACAGTTTATATTATGACTTACAAATAAAGTGTTTAAGAAAGCGCCAGATAGTGATGATCCGATAAAAAAGAACTAAAAAAAAAACAAAACAAAACTGTTTTAACACACAGATGATTGACATAATGAGAGAACACTGATGTTTGATAAAGAGGCCACAAGTGTACTGATACCAAGCTAATGACTTAAGAATGGTGACTCAAGAAGTGATGACAACACTATACTTTGCATTCTGTATTTTGAACTGTATTAAAAATGAAACCACAAAACATTCTCTGTTTCAAAAATGTGTATAAAAATCTAATTTGCTTGCCTACAAGATACTCTGAGACCTAAACTCTCCCCTGGGTTGGTCTGTTTGTCACTTGCCTATCTTTGTCCACCGATGCCTTGAGAACTCTCTTTCCCACAGACCTATACCCAACTGAGATGGTTCACAGAGGCCATGCCCAATGTAGGGCTCTAAGTAAGGTAAGCTTTCTCTCCTGTTTCTTATATACTTTTTCAGGCAAAGATAAGGACTTCACCAAGAGTGCTACAGACTCCTCAGCAAAGGAAAGGCTGAACTAAGAAGGCGAATAGGTAAGAATCATGGAACATTCACAGTCCAAGAACAGGGGTATGTTCCTGGCAGTATTGAGTCACAGGTTAGAAGACAGAGGCATTAAAACATCAAAAACGTTTGACAGAATTTTATGATTTTTTTTTTTTTGTAAAATGAAAGTCCTTGGTCACCTGAGGAAGGAAGCCAAAATAGGATGCTCCCTCGCTCTGAGGGAGCAGACATGTTATTAAAACTTACATGGAAAAATACCAACACTCTCTGTCAGGAACTAATCAGACCAATTAGAAAAACAGAGACTGTACAAGATGACATTAAAACATGTCTATATGCCTCCCCAGTGGTTTGGTCCAGGGTATGGCCTACGCTGCAGCTAGGCAAGTTGTGCCTATGTTCAGAACTTAAAAAGATGTAACAACCAAAAAGTTTCATGCTTTTCTTATGGTCAGCAGGGTCACATTAGTCATGACTGCACCAAGGAAAAACAGACCTCCAATAAGAAAAATAAGACTCCAGAATTGTGTCCTCAGTGTAAGAAAGGAAACAGTGAAAACATGAATGTAAATCAAACTGTCACAAAGATGAGACCCCCATTACAGACAAAAAATGGGATGGGGGGCAAGCCCTCAGCCCCGAAATAAGAAGAGGGCATAAAGAAGAGGAACAAAGTAACTTGAACCCTCTCGTCCCTGAATTTAGCATCTTAGATCTGCCAATAGCAAAACCAGGAAGCAGAGGGTTAGATCTTGCGGTAGACAAAGATTATCTACTTTCTCTTTATGAGGGAATAATAGACTCTGACTTCCAGGGGAAGTAAAAATTATGATTAGGCCTTTAAAGGAAACTATGCAGTTACACAAAAATCAGGGAGTGGCTGAGATTCTGTTGCTTCTCTATATTCAACTGCCAAATTCAATTTTAAAACAAGACAGAGACAAAGAGAGGTTTGGGTCTACTGAAGTGATAGCCTGGACTCAGAAAATAACCAAAGACCTCTAATAACCATAAATGTAGAAGGAAAAAATATTCAAGAAATATTAAATTATATGCAGATAAAATTTCATGGATAAATAAGTAGCCTGCTTGGATTAATCAGTTGCCCTTAACACAAGAAAAAATACAAATATTAGAACAACTTGTTAAATAATAATTAGATACAGGACATATAGAGGAATCAAATAGTCCATGGAATACTCCTATGTTTGTTATTAAGAAAAAACCCCAGGAAAATACAGGTGTTTTTTTCTGTTTGTTTGTTTTGTTTTGTTTTTGTTTTTGTTTTTTTAAATTTAAGAGCTATAAATAAACTATACATGATATGGAGGTCCTTCAACCGGGCCTCCCTTCTCCTGTAGCTATTCCTGAAGGTTATTATATTATTGTTATAGATCTGAAAGGTTGGTTTTTTTACTATTAAATTACATCCTGAAGTTTCTCATAAATTTGTATTTAACATACCTTCAGTTAACTTTCAGAAACTTTATCAAAGGTATCAGTGGAAAGTCTAGCCTCAGGGAATGAAAAATAATCCTACTTTTTGTCAAAAATTTGTGGATCAAGCATAAAAATATGTTAAAAGTAAATACGGGAAGGCTTTTATTTTATATTACATGGATGATATTCTTATAACAAAAAAGACAAAAAGTTGACTGAATTCATTCTTAAAGATATTGGTTGAGTCTTTAACTCAATATGAATTGGTTATTGCCCCTGACAAAATACAACATAATAACTCAATTAGTTACTTGGGGAAAACTATCTGTGACAACTTTATTATGTCACAAGAGTTACAACTTAAGATTGACAAATTAAAAACAATGATTTTTCAAATATTATTGAAAAATATGAATTGGATTAGACCCTATTTAAAAATTACTACTCAACAATTGCATTATTTGTTTGAAACTCTGAAAGGAGATGCAGAACCAAGATCTTCCATACAGTTAACTCAAGAAGTCTTACAACAACCAGAACTAATAGAACAAAGGATGCAGAAATCCAAAGTACAACAAAGTAACTCTACTAAGCCTTGGTCTCTCATTATAGTAAAAACTAGCTACACGCCCACTGCCTGCCTCTGGTAGGATGGGATTTTAGACTGGATTTATTTGCCTCATACTCAAATAAAAATGGTTTCTTCCTACCCATATATGTGTAGCCAATTAATTATAAAAGGAAGATTAAGATCTTGAGAATTATTTGGAAAAATACAAGAAATAATTATTCCTTGTAATAAAGAACAGTTAGACACTCCTATTACAAACATGTGACAATTGGGGAATTGCTCTATCATATTATAAGGGTCAAATAAAATTTCATGTAACTCAAAATCCTATATTAAAATTTGTAGAAAAGACAGACATTATTTTTCCTTCATAAATAACAAAGGATCCTGTAACAGGAGCCCTTTTGGTTTTTACTGATGGCTCCTCAAATGGAACTTTGACAATATATGTTAAAGGTAGACCTCCAATTATAAAAAGGTCACACAACAAATTTCTGTTCAACAAGCAGAGATCATTGCAGTCATCACTGCTCTAGAAAATTCACATAAAACATTTAACATTTATATAGATTCAAAATATATAATTCATCTTTTTTCCAGACATTGAAACTACCTTATTGTCTGGAAACTAAAAAACCATTCCACTGTTAGAAAAATTACAAAAGTTGTCACAAAAACGATAAAAAAAGATCTACATTAGACACATTAGGGGACATGCTAAGCTACCAGAACCATTATCTTCACACAATCATATGACAGATATACTCACTAAAGAACATATTATTACAGGACTGTTAAAACAGACTATTGATAGTCATGCTTTACATCATCAAAATGCTTTAGCTTTAAAAAGAATGTTTAACACCCCTGGGGAACAAGCTTGACAAATTACGAAAAATTGTGGACAATGTCCTAAAGTTACCATCCACTAAAGATGGGAGTTAATCCTAGGGGATTGAAGGCTCAGATCCTCTGACAAATGGATGTTACCCATATCCCTAAATTTGGGAAATTAGCTTATGCTCATGTGACAATGGACACCTATTCACACACAATAATGGCTACAGCTAAAACTGGTGAAGCTGTAAAGGATGTGATTTTTCTTTTGCTGTGTCTTCTTTGTGTCCTCAAACTAATCTTCAAGACTATTTCCACAGCCAAATGAGAAATTTATGAGCTACAATTAAAAAATAAAAAAGGAGGAACTGTCGCACACCCTCCAGTGGAGTCTGTGTAACAAATGTTACTACACAAGCCTAGGCAATGCCCCTGGCCAGGGAGACCCTCCTGTAATGGGTCTGGCCCCTGCCCAGGGAAAGGCTCATGGAATAGGTCTGATATTCCTGCCAGGAGTAACTGATAACAGCCTTTCTTTTTCTCATTGTTTTGAAATATTCTGTCTTTGTTTCTTTTTTTCTCTTAACCTACTTCCATATCAGAACTTTTCAGATAGGACTCTGTTGCTATGAAATGCCCTCATTTGGGACTGCAGCCAGAGACTGTTCAGGCTCGGAATTTACCACCAAATTCTGCTCCACTTGTTAATACAAACATGGCTAAGGATTAATCATTAGTTAATCGTTTATATTATAACTTACAGATAAAGTATTTAAGAAAGCTCCAGATAATGACACTCAAATAAAAAAAGAACTAAAAAAACAAAACAAAAAAAAAAACCAAAAAACAAAAACAAAAAACCTGTCTTACCACAGAGGTGTTTGACATAATGAGAGAACATTGACCTTTGATAAAGAGGGCATAAGCGTTCCGATACCAAGCTAATGACTAAAGAATGATGACTCAGGAAATGATGACATTATTACTTCACATCCTGCACTTTGAACTGTATAAAAATGTAACCACAAGAACACTCCCTGTTTCAAAACATGTGTACAAAAATCTAGCTTGCTTGCCTAGAAAATACACTGAGAATTAAACTCTCCCCTGGGTTGGTCTGTTTGCCACTCACCTATCTTTGTCCACTGATACTTCAAAAACTCTCTTTCCCAAGGACCTATATCCAACTGAGACAGTCCATAGCACCAGAATTCAAGTCAGAGGCAGTCCCCCTTTCTCCCTTCCCCTTCTCCGTGTGGAGAATGAGCTGTCGATTAACCACATCTGAGCAGGGGTTTAGGTTCTCTGCTTGCAATGTCCTTGGTTGGTGCATCAGCTTGCGCATGTCCCCCTGGGTCCAGATCTGCCAGGCTCGGAAGTCTCCTTGTGGAGCTTCTGACAACCCCTTCCCCCTGACCCTTGTCCTTCCATCGTCCATCTCTTCCATACAACTAGAAGCTTTTAAGGAGGAGTCTGGCTTTGAGTCTCAGTATTTGTCCAGATCTTCTGGGAGTCTCTCAGAGGACATCTATATTGGGCTAATATACACTTATAAGTGAGTGTATACCATGTATGTCATTCTGGGTCTGGATTGTCTCACTCAGGATGATTGTCCCTAGTTCCATCCATTTGCCCACAAATTTCAAGATTTCCTTATTTTTGACAGCTAAATAGTAATCCATTTTGTAAATGTACCATACTTCCTTTATCCATCTTTGGTTGTTTCCAGATATTACAAATAAGGCTGCTATGAACATAGTGGAATTATATGGTAGAGCAACTCTCGAGCATATGTTCAGGAGTAGTATGGCTGGGTCTTGAGGTACCACTATTCCCAATTTTCTGAGAAAGCACCAGATTGATTTTGAAAGTGGTTGTACAAATTTGCCCTCCCACTATCGATGGAGAAGTGTGCCCCTTGCTCCACATCTTCAGCAGCATTTTCTGTCCCTTGAGTTTTTGATCTTAGCCATTTCGATAGGTGTAAGATGGAATCTCAGAGTTGTTTTGAATTGCATTTCCTGGATGACTAATGACATTGAACATTTCTTTAAGTGCTTCTCTGCCATTCAATATTCCTCTGCTGAGAATTCTGTTTACCTTTGTGCCCCATTTTTCAAATGGATTTTTTTGGTTTGGTGGTGTTTAGTTTCTTGAGTTCTTTATATATTTTGCCAATTAGTCTTTTGTCAGATGGACATAAGATTGGTCAAGATCTTTTCCCAATCTGTAGACTGTCATTTCATTCTATTGACAATGTCCTTGGCCTTATAGAAGATTTTGACTTTCAAGAGGTACCATTTATTAATTGTTGATCTTAGAGCCCGAGTTGTTGGTGTTCTGTTCAGGAAGGTGTCTCCTGTGCAAGTGAGTTCAAGACTCCTCCTCACTTTCTTTTCTAATAGATTTATTATATCTGGTTTTATTTTGTGGGTTTTGATCCATTTGGACTTGAATATTTTCAGGGTGATAAATTTGGATCCTTCTATTTTATACATTAGACCGGCAGCATTTGTTGAAGAATATTATCATTTTTCCATTGTATGGTTTTGTTTTTTATCAATAATCAAGTGTCTATAGGTGTGTCGGCTTATTTCTGGGTATTTGACTTGATTCCATTGATCAATCAGTCTATTTCTATGCCAGTATCATGCAGTTTTTATTACTATTCCTCTGTAGTATAGCTTGCAGTCAGGGATGCAGATAGCTCCAGAAGATATCTTATTGTATAGGATTAATTTAGTCCTTCTGAGTGTTTTGTTTTCCACACGAGGTTGAAAATTGTTCTTTCAAGTTGTGTAAATAATTGTGTTGTTATTTTGATAAGGATTACATTAAATCTGTAGATTGCTTCTGGTAATATAGCCATTTTTACTATATTAATCTTATAAGCATGGAACATCTTTCCATATTCTGATATCTTCTTCAATTTCCTTCTTCAAAGACTTGAAGTTTTTTATACAGGTTTTTGATTTGTTTGGTTAGAGTTACACCAAGATATTTATATTATTTGTGGCTATTGTGAAGGGTGTAGTTTCCCTAATTTCTTTCTCAGCCCATGTGTAGTTTGTATATACTAGGACTACAGACTTTTTTTTTTAAATAACCTTGTATCCAGCTACTTTGCTGAAGTGTTTTTCAGCTGTAGGAGTTCTTTGATGGCTTTTGGGGGGTCATTTATGTATACTATCAAATCATCTACAGATAACAATACTCTGACTTTTTCCATTCCAAATTGTATCCCCTTGATCTCCTTTAGTTGTGCTATTGCTCTAGTTAGAACTTCAAGAACTATATTGAAGAGATATGGAGAGAGTGGGCTGCCCTGTCTTGTCCCTGTTACTAGTTGAAATGCTTGGAGTTTCCCTCCATTTAATTTGATGTTTGCTGTATATAGCCTTTATTATGTTTAGGTATGGGCCTTCTACCCTGATTTCTCCAAGACTTTCATCATGAAGGGTTGTTTGGTTTTACCAAATGCTTTTTATGCATCTAATAAGATAATCCTGTGATTTTTTTCATTCAATTTGTTTATATGGTATATTACATTGATGGATTTTTGTATGTTGAATCATCCCTACATCCCTAGAATTAAGCCTATTTGATCATGGTAGATGATGTATTTGATGTGTTCTTGGATTCAGATTGTTAGTATTTTGTTGAGTATTTTTGCATCAATGCTCATGGCTGAAATTTGTCTGCAATTCTCTTTATTGAGTTGTTGTGTGGTTTAGGTATCAGGGTGACTATGCTCTCATAGAATGAGTTTCTCAATGCTCTATCTGTTTCTATATTGTGGAGTAGTTTCAGGAGTATTGATATTAGCTCTTCTTTGAAAGTCTGGTATTTTTCTGCACTAAAACCATCTGGCCTGAGGGGGTTGATTTTGGTGTGTGTGTGAGGGGGGTTGGGAGACTTTTGATGATTTCTTCTATTTTCTTTGGGGTTATAGGGCTGTTTAAAATGTTTACCTGATCTTGACTTAACCATGGTAAGTGAAATCTATTGAGAATATGTCCATTTCCTTTAGATTTTTCAGTTCTATGGAATATATACTTTTGAAGTAAGACCTAATGATTCTTTGGATTCCCTCAGTGTCTGTCATTATGTCTCTCTTTTCATTTCTGATTTCGTTAATTTGGATACTCCCTCTCTACCTTTTCATCAGTTTGGCTAAGGGTTTGTCTATCTTATTGATTTTCTCAAAGAACATCTTCTTGGTTTCCTTGATTCTTTGTATTGTTCTCTTTGTTTTTAACTTATTGATTTCAGCCCTGAGTTTGATTATTTCCTGCCATATACCCCTTTTTGGTATGTTTGTTTTTTTTTGTTCTAGAGCTTTCAGGTGTACTCTTATGTTTCTAGTTTGAGATATGGTCAATTTCTTTATGAGGGTGCTTAGTGCTATGAACTTTCCTCTTAACATTGCTTTCATTGTGTTCCATAAGTTTGGGCACATTATGCCTTCATTTTCACTGAATTCTAGAAAGCCTTTTATTTCTTTCCTTATTTCATACCTAAGCCAATGGACATTGGACAGGAACTTTGTAGGTTTTATGTTACTGTTGAGTTTCAGCTTTAATCCATGGTGATCTGATAAGATACAAAGAGTTATTTCAATCTTTTTTATTATTTTGAAGTTTGTGTTGTGAGCGAGTATATGGTCAGTTTTGGAGAAGTTTCTGTGAGGTATTGAGAAGAAGGTACATTCTTTTGTGTTTTGGTGAAATGTTCTTTAGATATCTGCTAGAGATATCTACATATATCTAGAAAGTGAGGTGTTGAAGTCTCCCACTATTAATGTGTGGGTTTTCAATGTGTAATTTATACTTTGGTAATGTTTCTTTTAGAAATGCGGGTGCCCTTGAGTTTGGGCCATAGATGTTCAGAATTGAGATGTCATTTCATAGGTTCCTTTGATTATTGTCTTTCCCCTTCTCTTTTGATTAGTTTTCCTTGAAAGTTTATTTTATTAGATACTAGAATGGATATGCCAGCCCTGTACTCTGAGCTATTGACTATTTTTATTGCTGAGGTGTGTTTTTCATATTTAACAGAATGATGGGTCCTATTTTCACATCCATTCTGTTATCCTGTGTCTCTTTATTGGGGCATTGAGGCCATTGATGTTGAGAGATATAATGACCAGTAGTTGTAATTCCTGTTATTTTGATGTTTATGATGTTAGAGGGTGTATCTGTGCTTCCTTTTGTTTTTGTTTTCTTCCAATGTGGGGTTATTTATTTCTTATGTTTGCCTATGTGTAGTTAGCCTCTTTGGATTGGAATTTTCATTCTAGTATCTTCTGTAGGGCTGGATTTGTGGATAGGTACTGTTTACACTTGGATTGTCATGGAATATCTGTTTTCTCCCTCTATCATTATTGAAAAAACTTTGCTGGGTATAGTAGACATGGATGACATCTGTGGTCTCTTAGTGTCCATAAGACATCTGCCCAACCCTTTCTGGCTTTTAGAGTTTCTGGGGAGAAGTCAGATATAATTCTGATATGTTTGTCTTTATATATGGCTTGGCCTTTTCCCTTTGAATCTTTTAATATTCATTCTTTGTTCTGTACATCTAGTGTTCTGATTATTATGTGGCTGGATTATTTTCTTTTCTGGTCCAATCTATCTGATGTTCTATAAACTTCTTGTATGTTTATAGGCATCTCTTTGTGTTGGTCAGGGAAGTTTTCTTTTATGATTTTATTGAAAATATTTTCTGTGTCTTGGGGCTAGGTGTCTTCTCATTCTTCTAATCACATTATTCTTTGGTTTGGTATTTTCATACTGTCCCATTTTTCTTTGATATTTTATGTCATGAACTTTTTAGATTTAACATTTTCCTTGATTGACGTATTGATTTTTTAAGTTGTATCATCTGTGCCTGAGATTCTTTTTTCTATCTCTTGTATTCTGTTCATGATCCTCATGTCTGTAGTTCCTGTTCTCTTCCCTAGGTTTTTCGTCTCCAGGATTGCCTCAGATTATGTATTCTTTATTGATTCTATTCCCATTTTTATGTCTTGAACAATTTGATTCATTTCTTTCTCCCATTTGCTTGGATTGTCCTGTATTTCTCTAAGAGATTTATTCAATTCCTTCACCTGTTTGATTGTATTTTCCTGTATTTCTTTGAGGGATTTATTTCCCTTCTTTATAGCCCCTATCAATTTCATACCATCATATTTAAGATCATTTTCCTTCCTTTCATGGGTGATAGTGTCTCATGGCTTGCTCTGGTAGGATAGATGATTTCTGTTGATGTCATATGGCCCTCAGTTTTATTGTTTGTGTTCTTCAGCTGACATATAGCCCTCCGGTTCTCTGCTGTTAGCAGGCCTGGTGGTCCCTGGTAGGCAGTTCAGGGGTAGACAGAGAGGGCTTTAAACTGAATGAATGTTGTTTGGCCCACATACAGGCCTCCTTAGGATGGCAGATGGATGATGTGGGTCAGGGTTTGAGTACAGCTCACCTCTGCTGGCCTTGTGTCAGATGGGTCAGGAAGGGAGTCAGCAGGGAGAGGGTTCTAATCTGAATGTTGCTCAGGGCCCCCCACCACAGGCCCACTCAGGATGGCAGACAATAGTTGTTGGATCCCACATATAGCTCACCCCTCTGTTGGCTGTGTACCAGGTGAGTTGGGCAGATTGGGCAGCTCAAGGGCATTGGCTTTATGAAGTCAACTGAGCAATTAACAGGAGCTGGTATTATGGATTTAGAGTCACCTTCTCCTCACTCACTTGTTAGACAAGCAGGCACTATGATTCTGGCATGCAGATTTGGTTGGGCTCTACCATCTTGGACCCAGAACCCTTTTACTCATATTGTTCAGTTGTTCTTTGCACAGGGATGATTAGAACCATGTATGGGGGTTGGGATTCTGACTAGCTGTCTAGATGCTGCCCCTGGGGAAGTGGAAGGAATCTGAGGTCTATGTGCTGGAGTGGAGTGCCTCTGGAACTAGGGAACCACACTAATATAGACAGAAAGTGCAGGGCCTTCTGTGACCCTTGGACCCAGTAGAAATCTGCGGGTTGCCTAAAACTGTGTGTCCCCAGCATCCAGGATGTCCCTCCCCTCAAATCTGGGAAACACTGATGTTGGTGTTTTGGAGTCATCTGCTAAGTTACTCACAGTAACTGCATTCTCTGATCTTCTGCTACTCAGATACAGTATGCCCTGGTCTCTGGCATCTTGGCAGCCCAGTGGCTAAGGTTATTAAAGAAATTAGTGCTTAGTGCCATTAACAATAAACCATGGTCATTGTACCAGAATAATAAAAAAGGTGCCTTTAGAATGAGGCTGCACCAGTATCATCTAGGATGTAAAACTGAAAGCTCTTTTCATATATTTCTCTTTAGAAGAATGTGCCCAAGACAGGGTTCCCTGATCCCAGAGAATTGCTTATGGTGTTTGCCCAGGTTCAGCCACCCAGACAATCAGAAGTTGCCATAGCCATGGTCTTAGGAGCCCTAGTTATATCCAAGGCTGATGACAGAACTTGATATTATTCTTGTGTCACTGGCTGTTCAGCTACGCTGAGTGAGAGTTATAAGATTACAGAAGTATCCACTAAAGAGCCTATAAAAATTATGAAGCTAGGCAATGTTGACATATAGCAATGTCATGTTCCCATCAGAGAGTTTCTGAAGGGCCACTACATAGAACTGTTAAAATGAAGTACGATTTTATATTATACATATTATCACATTCCACCTCTTGGTTTCTAGTTTTTCTTAGTTTCTTGAAGTTTCTGTAGGTAGATTTTACTGTTGCTGACAAGTATGGATGTCAACCTCCTGATTCCCTCTACCTTCTTGACTGAATGCTTTCTCAAATGCTTCAAAAGCTTGATCACTCAATATACAGAGTAGCAGGGATTCAGTGTTCTTGGGAACAACATTAAGCAATGAAAATGTTCAATAAGTACTTAATTCTTTCTCTCTGAATTGGATAATCACAGCATATTGTTTCTACTGGACTCAGCTTCAGTTTACCACAGTAAAAGCATAGATTGATAAATAATTAAACTATTTTTCTTTATTAGCTGACTTAGGGTCTGTATAGTGGAACTCAATTTAACCATCGAATAGCAACTGGGTGTGCACACTGCCTCAGGGAGGCAGAGGCAGGAGGGTCACTGTCAGTTCAAGACCAACCTGCTCTACAAAGTGAGTCCAGGACAGCCAAGGCTGCACAGAGCAACCCTGTCTCAACAAAACAAAACAAAACAAAACAATCAAAGAACAATGGATAGTGTGACAAAGAGAAGACCTAAAAATAAAGCTCTTTATATTTCCAGCAACTGTGGGATGATGTTATATGGCTTTTCTTATAGAGATATAAACAAATATTTATTCACCTAAGAAAAAACAGTCATAGTCAATCTGCCAGATATATAATGAAACTTTTATTTTGTAGAGGATGGACAAGCTAACTGAAGGCCTGTCACTATCTCCTACATTTGAGTAAAAATTGGTCTTGGATGGCCAAGAGTTAGTAAGAATGACTTATTAGTGATGTCCCATCCAGCAGTTTGGATCTCCAACTCTATCCATAGTTTCACACAAAGGCACTGTTGGCTAGTGCAGCATGTATGAGGGACAACATGAGATACAGTTTGCCACAATCTCTAGTCATTTCTCAGCAGTCACCTAGGGTATTCATATTGAAATGTTGCTGCTGCTGTAAAAGAGCTACACATTTCATCTCCCCATTCCTAAAGGCAATGGCCAGATGGCTTATATTACTGGGGTTGGCTCAGGCCCAAGCAGGTGTCAGGCTATGGCCTAGTCTGGAGTTCCTGTCTCTGATGCTGGAATCTCAGTTCTGACAGCCTTTTAGACAGCCTTTTGCCTTTCTGTTGCCTACATCTGGCTGATGCAAGGATGAACAAACTATGTCCCAGTTATATTTTCCTGTAGTAAGAAAATGTATACAGCATACTTTTTGTGAATAATTTCCCACTTATAGAAAAACACTTACTATTTTTAAAAATCTACCTGCACTGTTTCATTATTTATGTCTTCTGTGAACTGTTGCTTGGGTTTTAAAGCTTTCTATACATCCAAAAACACAAAACTTGGTTTTCTATGAATTTGTTCCTTAGGAACTCTGCCTTCACTCAAATTTTGCCATATTTGCCTTATCAACATTGACCACGTGTCCTTCTTGTTTGCTTTATTATTTCAAACATCTGACTTACATGACGTGCTAAACAACTTAGGTCTGCCAGAGCCTTTCTTGCCTTGTCCCACATCCTCATGAGATAGGATATATAGTACTATCTCATTTCTTAATTAAAATCCTTAATTCAAGATATTCATACACATAATATTTCTTGTTTATACTAGTTTTATTTTTATTTAACATATCATAATTTTTCATTCATTGAGAATTTTATATCAATATACAATAAAATATGATCACATGGACTCCTATGTTTCACCTTCAACCCTCCTTATATCTTTCCAACACATCATCATTTCAGTTTTACATCAACGAAAACTCAGAAATCTCATGGAACTTACAAGGTGTGGGAAACTCAGTGATAGATTTATAAGGCTGCACCACAAATGTAACAAATAAGTGATGGTAGAGGAGATTTTTCACTGGAATTGATTGCAGGTTGGGAAGGGAACGTCACAGTTGATGAGTCTTTACCCAGCCGAAGGCGTTGTTTTGGTGATGCAGCTGTCTTGGACTCAGAGGTAAGTTCTCCTCACCTATGCTTTCTTAATGAACTCACTAACTCACTAGGCTAGACTTGGGTGGAACTCTTTCATTCATCTGTCACTGATATCCTACTGAGGTAAAGAGACATTTGTTTGTATCTTACATGAAGGAAATGCTTCAAAATTGCTACTCTAACTGAGACTACCTGAACCAGAGAGGGCCTGGAGAGTACAATCTCTAAGACTGATGATGATAAGGCATGCATCCAAATTTGTTCTGTCTGCAGATGAACTATTTGTCAAAGCATTATAAATATGGCTACCCTTCCCTATGTATTATGGAATGACATGTCTCTTTGCTACCATGGGCAATTATATGCTTCTTGTGATGGGTTACAAGATAATAATCAAAGCTTCATATCACCAAAGAGTAGACAATTTTGGGGGTAATCACAGGGTGGCCACCTTCTCTTTGGTATGGAATATCATGTTTCACTCATGAATAGGATTTGTTTTCTGATTTTGTTTATTTTTCCCCAAAATTACCAATAGAATAGAGAATATATTAAAATACTTAAAAATAGTGTGTATGAGGCATAGCTATAAACAGGTTATCCCAGCAAATGTGCCAGCTATGTTACGAGCAACAACACACCAATTGAAGAACAGGTGTTTAATGAAGTGTCTTCTTTAAATTACTTGAATTCTTTGATAAAATTTGATTGCTCTTCATTTAACTCCAGGAGGATAACAGTATATAACAGTAGCACTTGAGTGGTGTCCAAAATAAAGAAACCTCACAAATACATAGCTGAATGAAATTGTGAAGATAATTCAGGATTTGAAAACCGAGTTCAATAAAGAGAAATAGTGATGAGAACACAAGCTGAAATGAACACGGAATTATAAAACTCAATATTCCAATTACAACACTCATGGAAAAGCCTTACAAGCAGAACAAATCAAGCGGAAGCTAGACTACCAGGACTTGAAGATACAGGACCTACATGAAATAAGAAAAAGGAAAAAAGAAACAAAAAATAAAAACACAGGAAATGAATAGTCAGAAAATGTAGATGTTGTCAAAGGAACAAATCATAATAGATGTCTGTTTCCTCCTTGGTTAGGCTTATTGTCTTTGATGCCATTGTAAATGAGAGTGTGTCCATGCTCTCTTACTTGGTGTGTTTGTTGGTAGTGTACAGAAAGGCTGTTGATGTTTATAAATGGATTTTTATATCCTGCCACTTTGCTAAAAGTCATTGTTTTTAGAAATTTTATCATCAAATTTTAGGGATATCTTATGTATAATATAATATTATCTGTGACTGGGGATAATTATATTTCTTTGCTTATATTTATGCCTGTGATTTTTCTTGTCATGCCTTATTTCTCTAGCTATTGTCTCAAACACTATAAATATAGGTCTGGGGGGCAGGTAGCAGAGACTGATATACCAAACAAGGACCATGCGTGGAGAGGACCTAGGACCCCCACTCATATGTATCTGATAAGGAGCTCGGTCTTCATATGAGTCCCCTGTTAAGGGAATCAGAGGCTGCCCCTGCCACAGATTCTGTTGCATGCCCTTTGACCACTGTCCCTTGGCAGGGTGCATTACCATGCTATAGAGGAAGAGGATGCAGGCAGTCCTGATGAAATGTGATAGCCTGTCATCAGTTGGAATGGGAGAAGGGCTCCCCCTATCGGAAGACTAGGGGAGGGGAATAGAAGAGAAGAAGGAGGGAGAGTGGGATCAGAAGGAAATGAGGGGGGCTACAATTGGGATATAAAATGAATAAATTTAAAAAATAAATTAAAATTTAAAGAATGAAAGAAAAAATGTGTGACTAGTGGAATTACTGTCTTTCCCCTAATTTTAATAGTATTGTTTCTAGTTTTCTCCATTTAGGATAACATTCACTCTGAGTTTGTCACATACAGCCTTTATTTAATTGAAGGGTAATCCCTCCAGCTATCCTTTCTAGGAGTCTTATCATAAAAGCCTGTTATATTCTACCAAAGGTCTTTTTGGCATCTATTGAGATAGTTGTGTGACTTCTGTCCTTAAGTGCATTTGTACTAATTATCATACTAATTTATTTATGAGTGTTAAACTATCTCTGCATTTTCAGATTGAGATACACTGAATTTGGTGGGTGATCTTCATATGTGCCTGTATTTTGTTGTCTAGCATTATATTGAAGATTTTTTTGCAACTATGAACTTCAGGATTTTTGGTCATGTCATTCCTGCTGTCCTAGGTTGGATATTACAAGTTGAGGTGTGGTTCTTATTGGTGTAGACACTACACATTTGGGACACAGGACTCTGATTATTTAAGTAAGACCTAATGATTCTTGGATTCCCTCAGTGTCTGTCATTATGTCTCTCTTTTCATTTCCGATTTTGTTAATTTGGATACTCCCTCTCTACCTTTTCATCAGTTTGGCTCAGGGTTTGTCTATCTTATTGATTTTCTTATTTAAGCTGGGTCTCATCTTAAAGTTTCCTTTCCTGGCCCGTTTTCTCATGATATCAGAAAGCATGATGCAAGATGGCAAGGGAGGGGAACAATGAACACCTACACTGCTGTGACATGATGCCTGTGACTCACAACAATGACTAGTATAGCACAGTATCTGCGAAGGTACAATAAGTGGCACTCACATACTGGCGCTATCCAGAAGCTATCTAGTATATTTGGGGACCACTCGGCAGGATGGATGTCAAGCCTCATGATAACTACTGCTGTGGGTTAATGAGGTCATAGACCTTAGAGGAGACTCTTCTATGACCACTCTTCTAGACCAGCATACTTCCTAGTTATTGTTGGTAAAATCTTATCCTTATATCCACAGAGAAGTGTATTTATCACCCTCATCAAATAAGCTGCTGCTTCTTCTTCTTCTTCTTCTTCTTCTTCTTCTTCTTCTTCTTCTTCTTCTTCTTCTTCCATCAAATAGAAACCGTTACTGAGAATCAAAACTGGTTCTGACACAGCAAAGAGATCAAATGATTTTGGAGACCCCAGCACAATGGATGCATGTGCAATGCAACTCCTGTATCTAGGGCTCAGAGAACATCTCAGACAAGGGGGTAGAAAGAGTTTAAGGTCCAAAGTGAGACTTTCTCTCCTAGAAATGACTGTATAAGCAAGTGTGAACAATGACAATGTGAATAAGATTGCTATTGCAGAAGGAAAAAAAATCTAATAGGTCTCATCCCTAGGCAAAGAACTCATAGGCAAGTAAGAGTTACTGAAAAAGGGAGAATTAGCTTCTCTGAGGAGTGAGTTCTCTTATTGGTTAACCAGCAAGAAGTGGTCATCTCTGAAAACGTATATACAAAACCAACTCAGCAGGTTGTATTTACAGATTTGTACACACACACACACACACACACACACACACAGAAAGAGAGAGAGACAGAGAGAGAGAGAGAAAGAGAGAGAGAGAGAGAGAGAGAGAGAGAGAGAGAGAGAGAGAGATATGTATCTCTGTAAAAATAA
The DNA here is from genome assembly GCF_964271855.1 of Acomys minous. Classification (NCBI taxonomy): domain Eukaryota; kingdom Metazoa; phylum Chordata; class Mammalia; order Rodentia; family Muridae; genus Acomys; species Acomys minous. The sequence goes on along the minus strand of NC_140489.1, from coordinate 65,287,380 downwards.
CAACCAACAAAAAAAGTCTATCTGGACATAAATTAGATAATATTTTTATTTTACTTAGAATAGTGGCCAAATGATATTTCATTCTTAGTGGTGCATCACTGACTACAACAAACTCATTGGTGCTGAAGAAACAGCTCAGGAGTGGAACACATGCTTTGAGGTTACTAGTCGCCAGAATCAATATAGAGCAGCGATGCAAGCATTTTCTGTGTAAGCCTGTCCTTTATTTTAACCTTTTAACATTATCTATATCATTCTATGGAAGATCTCACTTTCCAATCTCAAGATGAAGTGAACAGGATGTGGGTGACAAAAGAGAATATTTAAAGATGGTTTTTGAATTGATAACCTCTTTATATTTAACAGATAGTATCACACTTCCCAAAACCGTGAAATAAAGGATTGAGGAATTTAGATGTGTTAATTTAGCCAAGAAACCCTCTAGTTTTAATTTTTTATTATTATAATTTATTCACAGTACATCTGGATTGCAATCTCCTCACTCTTATCTTCCTGTTCCCACCCTCCTTCCCTTTTAAGTTCTATTCTTCTACTCTAGACCTCTGACAATTAGGGTGCTCCTCCCCTACCATCTGACCACAGCCTATCAGGTCTCATCTGGATAACCTGCATGCTCCCACAGGTCCTCTTCCCTAAGGGGCAATGATCAAATCACAAACACCAGAGTTCTTGTCAGAAGCATTTCCTCACTCCCCCCTCCCCCATGGAGAATGAGCTGTCAATTGGCTGCAGATGAAGAGGGTTCTAGGTCTTCTGCTTGCAGTATGCTTGCAATTGCATCAGTTTGTGCAGTCTCCCTGGCCCCAGATCTGCCAGCCTTGAATGTCTCCTTGTGGAGCTCCTGATAATTGCCCTCCCCCCTTTTCCATTCACCAGCTCTTTCATACAATTCACAGCTCCTTACCCAGAGTCTGGCTGCATGTCCTAGTATCTGTCCTCATCACCTACTGGGTGGAACTCTCAGAGAACATCTATGTTGGGCTAATATCCACTTATAAGTGAGTATATACCATGTGTGTCTTTCTGGGTCTAGGTTACCTCACTCAGGATGATCATTTCTAGTTCCATCCATTTGCTTGCAAAGTTCATGATTTCTTTGTCTTTAAAGGCTGAATAGTATTCCATCATGCACATGTACCATAGTTTCTTTATCATTATTTGGTTGAGGGACATCTAGGTTGTTTCCAGATTCTGGCTATTACAAATAAGGCTGCTATAAACATAGTTGAGCAAATGTCTTTGTATGGTACAGCAACTTTTGGGAGTATGCCTAGGAGTGGAATAGCTGGGTCTTGAGGTAGCACTTTTCCCAGTTTTTTGAGAATGAGCCAGGTTGATTTCCAAAGTAGTTGTATAAGTTTGCACTCCCACCAGCAGTGGAAGAGTGTTCTGCTTTCTCTACATCCTCTCCATCATGGGCTGTCACTTGAGTTTTTGATAATTTTTGATCTTTAATCCTTTGATCTTTGAGTTTTTGACCATTTGGATAGGTGTAAGATGGAATCTCAAAGTCATGTTGATTTGCATTTCCCTGATGACTAAGGATGTTGAGGATTTCTTTAAGTGTTTCTCAGCCATTCAATATTCCTCTGTTAAGATTTCTCTGTTTAGATCTGTAGCCCATTTTTAATTCAGTTATTTGGTTTAGTGGTGTTTAATTTATTGAGTTCTTTATATGTTTTGGATATGAGACCTTTGTTGGATGTAGGCTTGGTGAAGATCTCTTCCCAACCAGTAGGCTGTCGTTTTGTTCTGTTGACAGTGTCTTTTGCCTTACAGAAGCTTTTCAGCCTGAGGGGCACCCAAGCAGCTCTCGGCTCTCAGCTTGAAGTTCTCTCAGACTGTTCCTCTCATGCCTGACCCAACTGGGACACAGACAGGGAACCCAGTAGAGCTGATCTGGGTGCAGGCTCCAAAATGCATTGCCCACCATCCTGAGAAGGCTTCACGAAAGCTCTAGCAAATAGCCTACAGCCTGAAACTCTCTCCAGACCTACCTTGTTCATGTAAGACACACACAGACAATGGCCACATTAGAGGAACTTCCAAACCACCTAACAGAAGAGACAACCACATAGCTAGAGGCCAGTGCAAGGAGACAAGGAACAAAACTCAGAGCCATATGACACCAACGGAAACCAGTGATCCTACCATAACTAGCCCTGGAGATATGAACACCCACGACGCGCAAGAAAACAACTTAAAATCTGAGGTGATGAAAATGATAGAAACCATGAAGAAGAAAAACAAATCACTCAAAGAAATACAGAAAAACATTCAAACAGATGACAGAATTGAATAAATCTTATAAAGAATTACAGGAAAATTAAATCAAATGGGAAAAGAAATGAATGAAGCCATTCAACACCTAAAAAAGGAATTAGAATCAACAAAGAAAGGTGATCCTGGAGTTGGAAAACCTGAGGACGAGAACAGGAACTGCAGACAAAAGCAACACCAAGAGAATCCAAGGGATTGAAGAGAGAATCTCAAGTATAGAAGATATGGTTGAAGTTATTGATATATCAGTCAAAGAAAATGTTTTTTGTTTTTGTTTTTAATGGCTTTGGATTTTCAGTCAAGGCAAGAAAGTTGTTTTCCTCTAAGGGATTAGTGCTGCCTCCCTCATAGTTAAGGATAAGGAAGACTTGCACATTCAATTTACAGTTTCAACAATAGTACATCTCTCAACTGCCTGGTGTCTACCAAGACATACAATACTCTCTCCTCTTTGATTAGGCATGGAGAGTAATTATGATGCAAGGAGAAGCTTTGTAGAAAAAGTATACCCCTTTAAATACCATTAAAACATTTAAAAAAGAAATACAATTAGCTAAGCACTTACATTTTATTAGTAATAGCAAGCAAAATTAATAAGTAAATTCAACTAAAATGATTATGTGTCAAAGTGTATAGCTTTTGCATTGACATTTCACATAATCTGACTTTGCTTAGAAGAGAAATCACTCGGCTGTTAAAATTACTTCTAAAAAGCTGTCAAAATTAGAAAACCTGCTGTCAAAAATATGATGAGAAAAGTTTAAAAATGATAAAGTATGTTGACTTAGACCAGAAATATTACCCTCAAGGAGGAAAATTTGAATATTTATCATTGTTTTTAAAAGGGATGATTTTCCCCTGTAAATGGACAATTTTCCTTTGAAACTTACATATCTAAACATGTATTCTCACATCAACATTAACAAAACTATTTATATTCATACCACAATGACATTTCTGTAGGTGCTAGGAATGCAAAAATATTAATTATGCTATTATAAATATTAATTATTTTGTTCAAATTAAATTGAAGTAGTATTTTTAATTCTCATTCTAATTTTTAGATATTTTGATATTTAAGATCTATTAGATACATTTTAACTACAGATTGGTATATATCTGTTCTTGAAAATTTCAAATTATAAGAAAATGCTATCTCCCATATATCAAATGCTCAGTCATAATCTCCAATTATGTTAAATTCCAAAATGTTCTAATTTTGAGATATCAAAACCAACCTTTACTTAAAGATTAAGAACCCAACTACATTATAATATAGTTTCAAAGAAGATAAATAAAAATTTGAGGGTGTTAAAATTAAGGAAAGATAGATGAGTACAAGTAAAACATATTTAAATGGTGTTTTTGTAGTGAACAAAATCTTCTGTCAATACTTTAAATCTATGAAACAAAATTTTTTTTCTGTGAAATGGTCTACTAATAGGATATTACAGAATATGTTAAGGATCTAGTTATTAATTATTAACAAAAATGCTTGAGTTTCCATCTAGATAAAAACACATAAATATTAACTAAAATACGTATTTTATTGCCATCTGCTATGAACAATGCTAGGCTGATATCCAATGACATTGATAATTGTCACTGTTGTACTCTTTGTATGTTTACTTCTTGTTCCATATGCAAAGTACAAGTAATTATCTTTATCAACTACTTAGCACATTCATGAAAATCTCACAAATATTACAATACAAGCCATTAGAAATCATTTAGTAAATATAAGTGTTTAAGCAGTCCCATTTGCTCTCCAGGGAAGAAATTCAAGGTAAAGACTTAGTTTAAGGGTCTGGAAAGTAGTTAAGAGCAGTTGCTGTTCTTGCAGAGGACCTGAGTTTGCTCTCAGCTTCTGCATGGTAGCTCACAATTGTCTCTAATTCCAACCCCAGGAGATCCATTGCCTTCTAGGCCTTAGGTGTCACCAAGCAAGTGGATGGTTTATATATATGTATATATATATGCATTTATGTACCTATATATGTATGCCTATACACACACATATATGTAAAGACAAATACACATACACATAAAAATAACAATGACACTGATTTAAATTTAAATGGAGCATTTGATTTGGGTTAGAATTATAGAAAAAAATTCCTTACAGAAATAATAGCAATGTAATTGTGCATGTTGAGTAAAAAGTATCATTTTTTATTTTTGCTATTTTACTCATTATGTGAATAAATAACTTAGAGTTAGATGCTTTATTTTCCAGGATTGATGTTACTTGATCTATTGGAGTGCTTGGGATGGAACCTAGGTTGATTTACAAACTAAAGAAAGCACTGTAACATTAGGCTACATCTTCAGTTCTCTAAGCTTTATATAACCTTATATTTCAACATCACTAGGCTTAATGCTCAACATTCTTAAAATTGAACTCGACAGACCATACAAGCATCCAAAAACATAGAAGCTTATTTTTACATCTAAAGCAGCAAGAATGATTACAAACAGCTCTGGAAATAGAACAAATGTGATTTCATGACAATGTCTTGAAAAACCAGCACAGTCTGAGGGCATGTCAGCTATCTAGAAAATGAAGTAAGAAGCCTGCAAATCAAAATGCATATGACTTTAATGCGTAAATTGTATTGTGTTCAGAATCAGGTTGTTATGCCCTAATTGTATGTGTGCATTGGAAACTATAAATTTATAACATTAAGTAGTAACCCAAAATATACTACATATACATTTGAAAAAAGTTTGTGTTGCTATGGGAACTTTGCCTTTTGTTTACATTAAACTGCAAACTATATTATGTGGCTTGGTTCACCTTAATGACTACCTTCATATACTGGTAATTATACTATCTTCCCTCATTCAGTCTCATGATTAACTCCTTAAGGTTAATATTGCTCATCTTTATTGAGTTAGTTCATATTTCTCTTGAATACAGAAATATGAACTTACATTTGCTTTCATTTGTGAAAAATGCATTATGCATGTCACTATCATTCATTCATTACATTAAGTAAAAGGAGATTTTAGTTTTTATGAGATTTACAAAATTACAGTTATTAAAATAAGTTTGACCTTGTTTGCTATTGGAAACAATGTATTAAAAATTGAAGAAAATAAAATCTGTAAATTTTAATTTTATTTTGGACACAAACATTTATAGTTTTCTTTTTCAAAAATTCATACAATATTTTAGAAGAAGAAATATAAGCACTGAAGAAAAATAGTTTATGTTTTTAACACATGGGTGAAAAATGTTGAAATATTATATATGTAAAATTCACTGTTAGCAGGACTTTATGGATCCAGTTAGCAAAAGGGAATGTGATCCTTTACCAGGGTCCAGCCTGTTAAGTGTGACAAATCTTCCCTTCTAAGTACCCACATCCAAGCCCTGAATCTACCTATAGTCCCATATCTTACGCTCTGGCTTAATCTGACCACCCTTGTCGTCACTGCCCACAACCTCTAGGCTTCCATCAGAAAAGTGCTTGGCTGTCCCAAGCTTACAGGTCCCTTCCACATCACATGAAGAACTTATCTATCTGCCCAGCCAAATATTGTACATTCTTTGCCAGAGTCTAGCTGGAGAAGTCTGCCTAGCCCTCTCTCCATGCACCATACCTAGCTTCCAGATCTAACTCCAAATTCCAGGATTAGACCAACTATCACATCCTGCACACTAGTCCAGACGTCTGTGCACTTGGACTTTTTTTCTTCTAAGCCACATTCAACTCATAGGGTCTAAACAAATTACACAACCTTTGTTCTGTTCAACCTTCTCTCTATATATCAGACACAGAACTAATGAAAAAAGTCCACATGCCCAGATCTCATTGCAAATATATATATATCAATCAATCAATGTGGTATAAAATTCATTAATCATGTAGAAATGTTCCCCAGTTAGCTAGATGAACTGCAGGACAGAAAAATTAAAAAAGCAAGCACGTATTTCACCAAAGAATTCCAGGAATTTAAAAGAGATATAATGAGGGGGCTGGAGAGATGGCTCAGGTGTTAAGAGCACTGGCTACTCTTCCAGAGGTCCTGAGTTCAATTCCCAGCAACCGCATGGTGGCTCATAGCCATCTATAATGAGATCTGGTATCTTCTTCTGGTGGACAGGCCCACATGCAGGCAGAATGTTTTATACATAATGAATAAATAAATGGTTTTCAATAACTGGAAAATAGTTTTCAATAACTTTTAAAAAAAAGAGATACAATGAAATAACTCAGTGAAGTTAAAGAGAATAAATTCCCAAGTGATGCCTCCCAGAAACCTCAAACACAAGGCTGATGGACATGATAATGCCAATCTAGAATTCAATAAAATTTGAGTAGAATGAAACATTAAAGAGGATGAGACCAAAATGGAGATGGGACTGAATAACCTAACAGGAAAGGATAAGGAAAAGTCTGACAAGTAGAATAAATCCAGTGTAAGATAGACTATAAAGACTGGAAAACAAAGCAGAGAATTTATATAGAATAAGCAAAGAATATAAACAAGTTTTTAAAAACACAGGAAAGGAATATATAGGAAATCTGAGATACACTGAAAAGACAAAATTTTCAAATAGTAGGAATAGATGGAGAAGAATCCCAGGACAATGGCGTAGACCAAATCTTTAACAAGGTCATAGAAAAAAAATTTCCTCAAACTAAGAAAAGACGTAACCATACAAATACACGAAGCTCTCAGAAACCCAACAAGACAAGACCAGAAAAGAAACTCCCCATAACATATAATAATAAAAAAACATTACATATATGGAACAAGGAGTATTGAAAACTTGAAGAGAAAACAGCCAAGTCATATAAAAAAAATCAAAAATCAAAACAACAGTTGATTTCTCAATGGAAAATAAATTCATAAGCCAGAAGAATCTGGCTTATGCTTCTGGAACAATGCATTCCAAGCCCTAAAACAGCAGGATGGCCAACCTAGACTAATCTAGTGAACAATTCTATCCAGGGTAGTTCACAGAGAGAGAGAGACAAACTTTCTTAATTCAAGCAGTCTAAAACATGTGTATCCAAACAATCAAACCTTAACCAACCAACAAACCAATTAAACAAACAAAACAACTACCATACTGGAAGCAATATTTCAGACTGAAAATACAAATGAGCAGATCCTTGAAAGACAAGAATGAAGTCGTAATTACTGCAATACAAAGTACCATTGATATTATAATCAACAGCAGCAAAAGTAAACAATACAACAACTGAAATCAACACACACCTTTCAATAATAACTTTAAATTATTATGGATTCCATGCTCTAATAAAAAAACACAAGTTGCCTCAATGTATCAGAGAAATAAAATTCCCCTCACTGTTGTCTGGCAGGCATCTATCTGTCCTAGCAAGGGTTTTCTAAAGGACTAGAATTGATTGAATGAGATAGTATAAGCATGGCTGCCTCCTCATGGAAAGGCTGTGGATCTGATAGTTGTTTAGTCCACAAGACTGGGTGTCTCTGTATTCCAGATCTGGACCTGTAGTCCCAGGGAGGCCCTAGGAGGCTGCCTGTTTTCACTCTACATTGAATTCTGAAGAAATAGCTTTTAAGACACTAGAAAAGGAATGGTTCAGAAACACATGATTTATTTGCCAGTGAAAATGAAAGCAAGCAGGCAGTGAGCAAAAGGACTCTTCTTTTGGGTTTTTTTATGTGGGCTGCTACTAGGTGTGGCCAAGATTTAAGATGGGTCTTCAACTTCAAATAATCTAGCCCCTACCCCTCCAAACTCATATACATTGTGTAAATGTACCACAGTTTACGCAATGGAATACTACTCAGCTATTAAAAACAAGGAAATCTTGAAACTTGCTTCAAATGGATGGAACTAGAAATGATCATGTTGATTGAGGTAACCCAGACCCAGAAAGACATGCATGGTATATGCTCACTTATAAGTAGATATTAGCCACATAATACAGGGTAATCACAGTATGATACACATACCTAAAGAAACTAAATAACAAAGAGAACCTGAGGGAGAGTGCTTAATTCTCAAGCAGTTGAAGAGAAGGAATAGGAAAGGAGCTACCATAGAGGTCCTCTGAAAGACTCCACACAGCAGGGGATCCAAGGAGATGTGGAGACACGTTGGCCAAACTTCCTGGTGGAAGTTTGTACATGTAATCTTATGAAAGAGTTGGCAAATAGAAGGACCTGGAGTGGACAGGACCTCCACAAGGAGATCAATGGAGCCAAAAAATCTAGGTGGAGGAAGGGAGTGCTGCAGAGACTGATGCACCAACCAAGGACCATGCATGGTGAGGATGTAGAACCTCTTCTCAGATGTAGTAGATAGGTAGCACAGTGTCCTTGTGGGTCCCATAATATGGGGAGTAGGAACTACTTCTGACATGGACTCTGGCCGCTAGAGATTAATCACTTTCCCCTGATGGGGCTGCCTTGCTGTGTCACAGAGGAAGTGGATACAGGCACTCCAGATGAGACTTGATAGGCTGAATTCAGATGTTAGGGGAGGAGGGCTCCTTTTTCTGAGGACAAGTGGAGGGAGGGAGAGGGCGTGAGGGAGGGAGGGCAGGACTGGGAGGAGAAGAGGGAGGGAGTTACAATCCAGATATAAAGTGAACAAATTAATAGTTTAAAAAAATTAAAAAATTAAAACCACACTAAACACACACACACACACACACACACACACACACACACACACACACACACACACACACACCACAAAAAAACAAAGCAAGTAACCAAAAAAACCTACATAAGTGTATCCAGCTGCTTTAGTTTTAGATAATTTCAGATGTACCCAAATTGATGACCAAAAATATCTGTCAAAGAAGCTGTATCCATGAAATTTCATCAATATGGCTATCTAAACAAGACTTAAACCAGGATTACATCAGTTTACATGCTAATACAGAAAGGGGAAATTTCATGGGGTCTTTGGAGTGAGAAAAGGGAATGGAGTTATGTAATTATGTTATAATTTCAAAAGTATGGTAAAAGTAATGCCTTTTATCAGAAAAATTAGGACATGACCCCTTTTTTTGAGACAAAGGTTCTTGTAGCTATAGCTAAACTAGACAGCATTATACAGCTGAGAATGGCCCTTAACTCCTGATCTTGCCTCTACCTTCCAAAAGTTGAACTCACACGTATGTGCTGCTATGTCCAGCCTTCAGGACTTCTTTTAGCAATGATGAAACTATTATGCACATTACTAAAGTAACAGAGAACAGAGACAGTACAATTTTGTCAGGAGTAATAGAACTTTACAGCACAGAGTCATCTTAGTAGATGTAAATAAGATACTTTGTGTGGAATATTGAGAGTTTGCCAAATGACATACCAAGTGGGAGAAAAGAATATGTACAACATGAGCCGAACAACCTCACTGTAAAAATAGGAAGAAAAGATTTTGGCTTAAGAAAATATTGTAAAGAGTAGAGACAATAGATTAAAAGCAATGGAACACATAAGCAATGTACTTTGGTTAGTTTTTGTTTCCTAAAGTGGTGTGCGTGAACAATTCTAAAATATCCACATACTTTTACTTACTAGAACTGATCTTTAGTAAATAAATGGTGAGTGTGGACCTTGGAGTTTCTCCCTGTGGAAGCTAGAAGATACAAACAATCAAGAAAGAGTAAATGTGATCCATTTCATGGCAAAGTCAAAGCAATCACTATCAGCCCGTTTTTAGATCCAAATGGATATTCCCAGAAAAATATAGATGTTACTATACACATATTTTTCTTTACTCTGTTGGTTGATAAGACTGAGAATACTCATTAGCACCAGGCTCTGGCCTAGCACTTACATATTGGTTTCTAGAGCCATTTCCAGAGGAATGAACCAGGGCTCCTTAGAAAAGCACTAGGAGAAAGAGTGTTTAAGAAGAGTCTAGAGAGGGCTGCATATCAAAGGTAAAATAATGTGCTGCCAGGTTACATGGGTCAACATACCTGACCAGCAGGGTCATGAAAAACCACAAAGGAAATAGAGATGTCAACTGATAAAACATTAATAGACTAATTAGTTGTGACAAGTCCTATCATACGAGGAGTGTTTCTTATTTATTTGCCAATTACTTCTATAGCAGTTACATATTTTCACTGAATCTAGAAGATTTTTAAAAAGAACTATTCAGCTAGACACTAAACACCATGTTGGATCTGATATCCACATCCTACCAAGTCAGCTAAAATTTATAATTTCTGTTTCTAGTGAATCTCTAGTTGCAAAGACACAAAAAATAAGTCACATGGGCAGTCAGTTGCTTCAGGTTTCCTTTTGAATGATGCCTGGTACTGTACATCTTTTCTGGCTTCTCCACTCTTGTCCCTGGAATGCTTTATACCTTACCATTATTTGACATTTACTTGTCACTAAACCATTTCTCATAACCTAAACTTACAGTTCTCAGAGCAATACCCTGAGCAATTGAAGTGTGCCGTCTACAGGTTTGTGTCTGTGGGCAGCTGTTTTAGTTCTGGGAAGCCTCTCTCCACCACTCCTCACTACCAATTTTAAATATTTTGTTCTGATTTTAATCAACTCAAACTCCCACACAGATTTGTATCTGTCTGGATATAAAACTTTGTATAATAATTTATAAAATTGTTTATATTCAGGGAAGATCTAACCAATGCTTGGCACAACCTGAGACCCACCCCATGGAGAGGACCAACCCTTGACACTATTAACAATATGGTATGCTTGCAGACAGAAGCCTAGCACAGTTGTCGTTTGAGAGGCTCCACTAAGCTGAACCTCAAAACAGACTCACGGTCAAACATTGGGCAATGTGTAGAGAGTTTTGGAAAAGTCGGGGAAGGAGAAAAGGACCTGGAGGTGACAGGAGCTTCACAGGAAGACCAACAGAGCCAACTAACCATGTCCCAGAGTGGCCTGCTGAGACTGAAGCACCAACCAAGGACCTTTCATGGACTGAACCTAGGCCTCCTACAAAGACTTATCTCATGGGTACCTCCGGATTCATGTTGGTCCACTAATAAGGGGAGCAGGAGCTGTCCTGGACATAGACTCTCTTGCCAGTTTTTTTAATTATTCCCCCCCTGGCAGGACTTCCCTGCCAGGCCAGAGAGGAAAGGGACACACTCAGCCCTGACAGGACTTGATGAACTAGGGTAGATGGGAAGAGGAGCTCCTGTCCTCTGAGGAATAAGGCTGGAGGATGTGGGAGAGAGAAGGAGGGTGGAACTGGGAGGTGAGGAGAGATAGGGCTATAACCATGATGTAAAGTGTAATAAATATATTTTAAAAATATGTTCTGGCAAAAAGATAAGAAATTTAATGTAAGTAGTCTGTATTGAAAATATTACTTCAGTTCACACTGAATGTTTTAGCTTTATTATATTATTGCTTTTAGAATAGTAAAGATATCACATGCCCATGAGTTAAAAGAATTAATATTTTAAAAATATGCTATACAAATCTATTATATATGCTATGTAATCTTTGTATTTTCAATATTTTTTTTTACAGAAATAGAAAACAAAAGACATAAAACTTGCAAGGTATAAATAAAGGTAAAGAAAATATTTTTTTTCATTTGGAAATGTTTTTGGAATAAAATTATATTACTTCTCCCTACCTTTATTCACTCAAGTATTGCCCAGATACTCTCCTTTAAACTTTCCCCACATCTTCTAAGTTGTTAGTCTCTTTTTCTTTTATTATATTTGTTACACATATATGTATGTGTATGTACATACACATACAAACACACACACACACACAATGCTCAGTCTACTTCTTTGTGTGTATATGTGGTTCCAAGTCTGATAACTCTACATTGGACTGTCAGTAAGGGTATCATCTTGGGAGAGCCTAGTTCTATTTCTTTCACCAATCAATAGATGCTTGCTGTTCTACTGAAGTACTTGTGATAAAGAAAAATAATGTCAGAGGCATTATGCTTCCCAGTTTCAAACTATATAGTAAATTAAAACAATTAGAACACTATGGTATTCCATAAGGAGAGACCTATGAAATATAATAGAGATGCTAAACAAACCTTTAAATTTATTGTCAGTTAGTGCTTGATGAAGATGTCAAGTACGCACGCAAGAAAAGCATGGCTTATTAAAAATATTACTGGGGTTGGCTTCAAATGTGTCAAACCAGCCACTGGGCAAAATGTCCTCGTTTATGCCCCAGACAGAATTCTGCCTAAAAATGGGCAAGTTTATATTCAGGGAGAGTAGATGGCCAAACCCTGCCAAGACAGGTCAAGCATGTCCTTAATAGTTCCTGCCTCCCAAATATGTCTGTCAGAGATATTGGGCCAGAAGGCTGAAGATGATGTTCCAACGTTATAGCGAGTGTTGAGTGACTGCTCAGGCAGTAAACTGTCTCAGTTATTTTTTCATTTTGGAAGCTGCTAACCTTCACTTTGGATTCACTCAGGTATTTAAGTTTGATCCCTTCTCAAGTCTCTGATGGGTTTGAAGATCACATAGTTTAGTCTGTCAATTAAGCTTAGCAAGTTAGGGATTAAGATGTTTTTAGATCAAGATAGGTGTTTTAAGTTAATAGAGAAGAGATATGATAGATATTAATCTCAATTCAGAAATTCAGACCCAACAAAATAGGAAAGATGTTTACCTCAGGTCTGCCAAATACAAATAGTCAAATCATTATGAATGTAACATTTATATAACTCCTGGTTGTTTCAGGGTTCTTCTTGCTGTATATAGTCTATTTTACCCATGTGTAATATATGTTATGTATATGTTAAAAAAGAAACATATTAAAAAAGAAAAATAAATAAATAAAAATGAAACATAATTAAAAAGAAATTAAAAATATTACTGGGAGAGGTGGGCATGGTAACGCATGCTTTTAATCTCAGAACTAGGACAGCAGAAGTCCATGGGTCTCTGAGTGTGAGGCCAAGGTGGTCTACAGAGCAAGTTCCAGGTAAACCAGGGCGACGTAGAAACACCCTACCTCAAAAATACCTCAAAAATAAAAATAAAAAAAGCCAACAATAAACCAAAAGGTGCAAGGAAAACAATATATTCACATGCAAGTGAGTTAATTGGGCCATGATTTCATACTACACACAAAAGAGCACAAACTGCATTATAAACTTACATGTAAAATCTATAAAGATTTGACCTTTGGAATAAAATGAAGAGAAATGTTGACATTTTTCTTAGTGGTATTTTTTTTTTCTATAACGCCCCCTCAAAAGCACAAGCAAGAAAAAAATTGACAAATAGAAACATATGAGACAAAAATCTTCTGTAGAAGAAAAGGGAGAAGAAACAACGGAATGAAAACACAACATCAATAAAGAAAATAAGCATTTGCAAACTGTACATGAATAAGGGATTAATATCTGTACAAGTGAAGCACTTACTAGTGAGTATTTCAAGAATATTTATTATTCTTTACATTTATGTGTTTTTCATGTGTGTATGTAAGCACATCACAAGGGTGCCTGGTGGCTTCAGAGGCCAAGGGAGGATCTTGAATTCCCTGGAACTGGAGCTGTACATAGTTTTGAACTGCTGTGAACCAAACTCATGCCCTCTGTGATAGCAGCAAGGTTTCTTTCTCCATCAAGGTCTCTCTCTCTCTCTCTCTCTCTCTCTCTCTCTCTCTCTCTCTCTCTCTCTCTCTCTCTCTCTCCCACAAATGTGACAAAATTAAAAACCAGACAAAATACCTGGATGAATGTTCTTTTTTATTTTTTAACATATTTTTATTGAAAAGTAAAATAATTCATATTACATCTCATTTTCTATCCCATCCCATGCATCCTCCCATTCCTCCCTCCCTCCCACTTATACCCCAATTCCCCTTCCCTATGACTATGACTGAGTACCTGAATATGGTGCTAGGGTATCAAGTCTCTTCTTGGTAGTCCGCTATCCTTCCTCCGAATGACATTGGGCCTCCCTAACAAAGGGATATGGCCAAATATGGGGCACCAAAGATCGTCTGAAAGTCCCCAGTCTCCACTTAACTGTGGAGAATGTTCTGTCCCTTGGCTAGATCTGGGTAGGGGTTTGATGATGACTGCACATATTGTCCTTGGTTGGTGCCTTAGATCAAGCAGAACCCCTGGCTCAGATCCACCTGGATGAATGTTCTTAAGAAGCCATCTAAACAATGCCTAGGCATATGAAAATATGCTCAGTCGTATTCACTACAAAACTTAAATAAAAACTACTACAGTAAGAAAGGCAAACATGAGTATTGACAAAAGTAGTAAAGAGAACTCTTATGCATGACTAGGAAAATAAAAGGTGCTAAAACTATATGTAGGACACAGCCTAGCAATCCTTTACAAGTTGTGTTATAAAGAACTGAAATCAGTATGGTGAAGGGATTCTTGCCTCTCCGTGTTCCCTGTACCATTTGTGGCTAAGGTATGGAAACAATCTAGACAAAGAGACCTTGGTAAACACACCCAGTGGAACTGTAATAATCTTACAAAGGGAAGACAGTTCTGCCATTGCAACAACATGGATGAACATATAGGAAACCGTGAAATAAGCCAAATTAGTAAAGACAAACACCGTATGATCTCACTAGCAAGATGAAAAGACAAAACTTCATGCCAAGAGAATGATAGCTTCCAAGATTGTGAGGCAGAGCGAATGTGATGACACTGACTGAAGGGTACATACATTAAAAAGACGAGTTAAGCTCTTGAGCACTAATGCACAGTGTGATGGTTGCAGTAAATGACTTAATACTGTGTACTTTAAGTGTACTCCGGGTAGATCTCACCACTCACGCACCACAACCATGAAGTAATGCACGTATTAATTATCATGACCAGTTTCAAATACGTAGTTTTCTTGACAATTATATATTAACAAAACAGCATCATCTGAAATATTTAACTACAACAGTGTTGTCCTTTGCCCTCTCTTCTGACCACCCATGTTTCCATGTATTAGTGTGTATATCTACCCATATGTACACATACATATATATGACATAGTTTATGCTTATGTGGCTTGAACCTAGTGAATCGTGCATGCTTGGCAAGCATAGATTTTTTTCTAACTTATTTAAGAATTAGTTAAAAATATTAACCTCTTCTTTTAAAAATTCAGCATTTAGCATGTTATTTAATAAAACTCATTAAATCATATGTAATAGCTATTGAAAGCAGAACATTTTAGTCAATAATATAGCATGCTTGTCTATGACCTCACTCTTTTTGGTACTCAAGTTGCTCAGAGGAATACCCCTTTGCCCTAGTTCTGTGTGCTTTAAATTTTTTCCCATCATATTTTTTGTTCTGTTTTATTTTAGAGACAAGGTCTTACTCTGTAGTCCAGGTGTCCCGGATCTCAATGTATAGTTCATATTGGCCTTGAATTTTGAGAGATCTATCTTCCCACCCTAAGATAGGCCAGATTAAAGTTGTGTGCCACCACACTTAGCAGCCCCATTATAGTTTAAAGCACTACTACTCATAACAATATGTTTTAAGACTGATTTTGTATTTTTCTGATCCTCTCTTGGCTTCGACCATAGCAAATAATACTTAGAAACCAAGATCTGGATTGCAGTAGTACTCATTACTGATATGTCATGACTTCTAGATCCTTTCCTCAAACTGAGCTTTGATATGTCTGTAAGAAATTGAGACATTATACTTATACTTTCAACCCAATCCCAACATTCTGTGTTTTGTCCTATTTGTATTGCTCTGTCTCCACAGTGAAAAACCAGGCTCGAAATACATCTCATTTGCTCAATCCTCTATACCTCCCAAACAAAAAAAAACTTGCTAGTAATTGAAGATTTGTTAACAGTTCTTTCACTTCTATGGACTGAAGAGAATTACTGTGTTCAAATATCATTTATATAATATTAATTATTGCCTTTCCCCCATCATGATAGCTTGTATTCTTTATTGAGAATATAGTTTTCTTTATTTGCTTTAGTTTATACTGTTTTATACTGTTTTAAATGATTTCCCCTTATTGTAAAATATGATTTAAAGAATTGAATATGTGGAATACTTATAGAATAAAACAAACTGAGTAGACCTTGTGTTCAATGCTGCTTCACCTCACAGACTTTCAATCTAATTCCTCCTATGCACATAAGAGACTGATCTTAATTATATCTGGCTTGAATTTCCCCTCTTTTTTAAAAACATAGCACAGTTTAATACATTTTCTTTATATTATGTGTACTCTTGTAAGCTCTGAAATAGTACTTTCACCTGTGTGGGTTATTTCTCTGACTGGCCCTGAGGATGTTTGTCACTCTTGGAAGGATTAAACTTGTCTAATATTTGTTCCATTCACACATTCTGACTGAGGTATCTACTCTTTTTCCCCCTAAGTTTCATTTGTTCTCATGTTTGATTAGTTACTGTTGCCCCACACATCATTGGTGCTCTGTTCCTTATTGTTTTTTTTTAGACCTCTTTGTTTCTAGTCTGATGTTTGGGTAGTTTGTACTTCTGTCCTTTTTATTGATATTATTTCAATTGGCTCTAGCATAGTATTAATTTCATCTAATTGATCCTTTCATATTTAATAATTTCCCTAAACTTTCCCTACTTTTCTTTATAGTTTACATTTTCCTCAACATAGTTATGCTACTTTTTACAGTCTTAGTTATTTTTATAGCTTTTAAAAAGGAATTTTGAACATTTAGGATGTGTTATTTTCTTTACTGTTGTCATCTGTAGTCTATTTGGACTGACTCATTTATTTCTGGATGAGTTAGTATTTGATTGAAGGCTGAGCATTACAAATTTTACGCTGCCTATGGTAGAAAATTTCTCCTTCCTTTAAAATATGATGGAATTGTTCACACAGGTGATTAAGATGCTTGTAATTCAGTTTTGTCAACTGACAGTATTCTTTGGCCTAGGGTAGATGTAGAATGTCTTCATTTCAGACATGGGTTTGTCCACTTGGCATGTTCACAGACAGTACAGGGACTGCAGTGAGGAAACTTCACTCTGATTTGTGGAAACCTGAACTTCTTCAAGCTCTGTATGAGTGCTGGATGTTGTGTGGTGCACAGTTTTCTTTGCTTTTTATTCCAGTCTCTACAGACAACTTTGAATGTTGATCATACACATCGGTGTTTGGTCTCCTTTTCTTTATTCTTCCTTACAAGAAGCCAGTCATATGTAGTTTGATTGGTAGAATGTTTGCCTAACCTGCACAAACTGGATATGATGACATAAACTTGTAATCCTCGCACCCAGGAAGTGTAGACACGAGGATCCGAAGTTCATGTCATCCTTGGTTACACTTTAAATTCAAGACTAGCCTGGAATATGAGTTTCTAATAGACAAATAAAAACCTCACGGTGACAACCACAGACACTCTGAGCACTCCCACCTCTGTCTCTATTTCGGACTTCTGAGCTGCATTTGACTTACCTTCCCTCCAAGTGTGGCCTAAAGCTTTTCCAAACAGAATTTCAGTTTAAGTATGAGCTCACATTCTCTTTCTCCTCTCTTGGAGATTGATTATGGTGACATAGAAATTGTTATAACATGTATAAAAGTATTTTGCATTTTTCTTTTTGGCTTTTGTGAGTGGATCAGTCTTGGCCTAGCTATTCTATCATGACAGGATAAAGCACCTTTTAATTTGCCTGATTTCCATAATAGTCACTTTTTTCTTCAGGTATTTCCCCCAATATCACCAGATCACAATTCATTTCCATCTTTTTTTTTTTTTTGCCATCTATTCTTTGAATTCTGTTTTATTTTTTTCCTGAGACTTCCAATAAAGGAACTGCTTCAGCATTTAAAGAATTCTTGCCAAACTTTTAATATTTTATTTTAACTAAAATAAAAATTTTAAGGTATCTTTCTCTTTTATTGTCTACATTTTACTATTTTTCTCTTTCAATTTCTATGGTATTTATTTTATAATAACCAACACTGAATAGCTTCCTACTTATATGCCTATTGTCAAGAGATTTTTAGCATGGAAAGAGTCACACAAGTGTTTTAACGTTACTGGTCTTTACAATACAACTCTGTTAAGTGCCACAGCAAGGCAGTTGTGCTATTTGGAAGCTATAGTCTAACTTTTGGTTTTGCCTAAATTGAAAAAACATTTTGTTTTTTTCCTTGTTATTGATTTCCAATTATCATCAAGGAGACGTGTGCAAAACCTTGACTTCTGAAGCCATGTTTGCACTACAGTGAAAAGTGTAATCTGGAACTCACTGTAAGACATACCTCAAGTGACCGTGTAGATCTGTGACTGAGATGATGGGTTCCAGATGGAGACTTGTAATCATTTCCATAGCCAGTGTGAGGACACTGTCAAAAATGGGGTGAGTGTAGTGATGGCTCCTGAAGGGAAACAGAAATGTCAGAATTCAATCACTGCTTAGAAACCGAGAAGCCGGCAGAGGCCAGTTTATCCAGATAAGGCAATGAAAGTAGGCTGGATAGAGTCATGGGGGCTAAGGAAACCTTGGAATTGAGAGAAAGCCTGTCTTGCTCTACTAGAGTAAGAGCCAGCAGATAGTCAATCTATCAGTGTGAAGCTAACAGTGGCCTGTCTCCACTAATGCAGAGGTGATGCTCTGGGGAGCTGTATTTTGCTAAGAGTGAGCCATTCTATGCATGTGTCTGCATTAAGTAAAAAAAAAAATTTACAACTACACTTTATTTGCCCCTTTAGCTATGAGACCTGCCCTGTGGTATAAAAAAATCATTGCAATTGCTTGCTGGTACAATTTCCAAGTTTATATTATCATATCATATTTCTTAACTTTATGAAATTGCTCAGAATCATTATTGGAAGCACAAAAAAAGAGTAACTTAGGCAGAACAGATCTTTTTGTTTGTTTGTTTTAATTTTTAAAATTAATTTATTCATATTACATCCGATTGTTAGCCCTTCCCCTGTTTCCTCCCATTTCTCCCTCCCTCCCACTTCCCCCCTTCTCCCCTCTCCTTTGTCTGTGACTGAGGGAGACCTCCTCCCTCTAATATATGCAGAGCAGATCTTTTAAAGAGTTTTTTTTTTCAAAACCAAGATGAACACCAACTCAAGTATAAAATTCTGGAAGGTGTGTGTCCATTATTTAGGAGACCACAAACACTCTTGAAAGAAAGAAACCAAATACTATAGCTTGAAGTTTAGAAGCTTTGAGAAGAAGGTCTGTAATTTCAGTGTGACTCCCTAATAATAGTACTTTAAAGGACAAGTTTACAGCTCCCTTTAGTAACCTGAAGGGAGCTCACAAGCAGTCTCCCAAGAGATGGCATTGAACGGATTAGTTTTTAATGAGTTCAAGTATTATATTTATACATAGTAAAGGTGCCAATTCCATAGAACAACATAATAGAAAGAAAACATCATAAGAATGTAGGTCCAATTTTAGCAGTACAACAAGGCATAGTGCCTAAGGCGAAATAGTGGGGGAGGTGTTTTGAAGCTGAGAAAACATACAGTATGAGCCCACATACCATGAAACGTTAACGATCAGGGAAGGAAAAGTGGTGGTGGGGTCAGAGCATTTATTCTTGCTTGATAGTGGCATTCCTGCACCAAGAAAGTGAGAGAACAGCCCCCACACTTCCAGAATGAGTCAGTTTCATGTCTCAAGCTGATTATAAACCATTCAAAGGAGACAGCCTCCCACAGCTGACTTTGGCTGTGATTAGAATAGAGGATGGTGTTTTACTTGGGCATGCCATATGTGCTTGGAAGCCTCAAAGCCTGATCATCAGGTGAACTTGAAGCCTTTCTTGGACCAAAAGAAAAGGGAGGTTTCAAGGAAGTTTTCACATATATATCCTGGAAGCGAGCTCACTAGCCAAGCCAGCAACATGGATGTTAACTATACTCAACATGTGGCACATTTGCAGACTTTTTATTTTTTAACCCAAGAGGCTTCATTTTTGTCTTAAGTATCTCTGCCAGTGATCTTTTTCTCCTCCACAAGAGAAAAGTATAACATGTGTTGAACATTGGTCACACTCTTCGGTATGAATATCCAGCTTCTTCTAAGAATTAGAATTTTTAGAATAATGTAAATTCGGGACTTCTTTTTCATAAGGGAAGAAGGGGAGATTGTTTCCAGTTAATGGCATAGTCCTTGATGACAACATTCCAAGCAAAGATTCTTTAAATGGCTGTAATGGAAGGTTTGGAAAGGAAAATCCTTTTTCCACTTACACTTGTAGATGTGAAAACTAAATTAAAAGAGCATGCAACCCAAAGTTATAAAGTGATATCCAAAAGGAAATTTAAAAATTTGAAGATGCAGCTCATGTATGGGAGTCGTCTGACCTAATTTTTCACAGGATTTTCACAGCTTTGCTTGCAATGGCACACATCTTGGAAGGAAGCAAAATTATTAAGGCTCCAGAGGCTTAAGGTTTCATACATGCCACAAGCTTCATAATAATGGAATCTACTCAAACACAGAGTCACTTTTCATTTTTCTTAATTATGAAAATTAAACTTATTTTAAGTGTAAATTAAAATGTGAGAGTGGTCACTATTCTGTTTCACTTTCCCCCCCCCCCATAAAACATATAGTTAATAGAGGAACATAATCCAGGCTACATATAAGCAGCAGTATAAATTTCTTAAATGTCCTTCAAACCAAAGGTTTATAATGAGTGAGACAAGAAATTATAATTCACTCTATCAAAAAATCTGAAGAGGGAGGGAATATTTTTGCTATGCACAAGCTGAATCAAGTTAATGAGGCATCTAACATTGCGAAAAGAACGTTGTCTATAAATAAATTCAGTCTGATTGGGATGTATTAGTTGTCTGATAATATTCCGTAGCCTACAGATGCTTTGGGTGGAATGTAGATTTCTCAGAAAAGGCCAGTGGAATTATTCTGGCAAAGTGTCGTGTCATTTTCTATAAATGGCATTAAATTAAATTTCTTTTTAAAGTAAGACTTTTTATTCATGATAATATTTCCAAAATAAAGTTAGCTTAAGACAAAATATGTTCTCCAAATAAAAAGCATCTGAATCTCAGAATGTATTTCCCCAATTCTTCATGCAGGTTTGGTCATTGATACCTCTCCCTTCAAGTACTGCTGATAGATAATTCACCTAGACTCTAGGGGTTAAGAAGAGACTATAGCTAGAAACTGAGCTTTCTTTATTCTTGAAATAGACCTATGCATATGCTTATGGCTCATGTTGATGAAAGGCTGAAGTGTTGTTACTTTATTACTAAAAATTTGATATTTTTCAAATCAAATACTTCCATACAGTGATGTGAATATAATTCTTCTCATAGGATGGAATTTCAGGTTCACATGGCTTGTTTTTTGTTTTTGCTTCTAAATACAGTTTAAGAATCTAGATGCAGCATATATTTTATCTTGGTTATTCCACGTGGAACTCTTTAGTTATATAATTACTCACCTTATAGCTCAGAAGATGTATTTCTTTGAAAATGTTTTGCATATATTTAGGATATACTTACTTGATTGTTTTTATCATAAGCTGAGATGTATTCATTTTTACTGAAAAGTAAAACCTCAAATAATAAACTCTTAAGGGTAAAGTGTGACTTCTCCTTACTAATCCCTAGTGCACCATCCTAAAATTTCCCATTAGTAACACTTTTAATTGTGTTCTTCCAAAAATATATAAAAATTATTTGAAGCAAAAAATATCTTAAAAGTAATAAATGTATCTGAAAATAAAACATAATCTTTTACTAAAATTTCTATCTGCTCATTTGGGTGGAAGAGTGTGAATATTCAGAAGAGGCAGTTATCAATTGGGTTATTGCTGCCTCATGTCCTGTTTTTCTTGAATTAGCTCCCTTGCCTCACATTCTTTCTTTGGTTTCCTTTTGATCTAATAATAGTCCTTCAGAAGAAAGCTTAATTTATGGGATCTCTTAATATCAGCATGAAATCAGGAGAAAGATATGATGACCTGTAAATCATTTTCAGGGTACAGAAGAAGAAATTCAAAGTTATGGGAACTGAAAAGTTGAGGCTGCTCTGCTTGCATTCTCATTTCCTAATAGGTTCCATGAGAAGTCACAGGCTCTCCCTCCACCCAGGCATTGATGGTAATGAAAGGAGGACTTGCATATTTGAAAATATCTATGGGTTGTTTCTTTTAGAAACTAGGTGTGGCAGAAAGGCGTGGCAACACTGAAATGGTTTTTCTAATAGACTGGGATACTTAGTAGTGGCTAATTAATTACCTACCCCCAAAACAAAATAGATAGGTAGTCTACTATATTGTTTCTTGACGGTGTTAAAAATTAAATATAATACTAGAGATCCTGGCTTGAGGGACCATAATTTCTCTCTTACTTTCAAGTGCTGACTTCTCAGGCCCAAAGGCCTTTGATGCATAAACAAACAGGACCTGTTGAGCAAGACTTCAAACTACTGCTACAAGGACACACTGTACATATTCCTTCAACCCTTCTTCTGAAGGACAAAGCAATAAATAAATAAATGTGTGTATATATATATGTGTGTGTGTATGTATGCATGTATGCATGTGTATGCATGTATATATGTGTGTGTGTATTTTATGAAACTTTCCATTTCTTTTCTGACTGTTAGCAGAGTCACTTCTTCTGGCTATCTACATTTCTGAGTGTAGTGCCCTCTCAGTCTCAAGCCTGCAAAAGCACATTTGATGCCTCTCATACTGTCTTCTTCCACATCTGTCTCTTCTTCATTCAGTGGCAGGAAGTCCCCTAAATCTTAGAGCTTAAATCATTAGATTCTGCTCACTTGAATAAGTTAGGATGCTTTTCTTATTTGGAAGTCTTTAATGTTAATCACACCTGAAAAAAACCTTCTGCACAATATATGTAGTATAGTAACAGGTAATAGACACTAGGGTGATGCTACTTTCCAGAGGTCAAACTTACACTTCACAGGTGATAGACACTAGAGTGATGTTGCTTTTCTGAAGTCAACTTACCCTTCCCTTTCAGATATAGATTCTTTCAACTGATTTCAAGATAACACACAGCTTGCAGTAGATGAGTGATTTTCAGAATTCATATGTTTTTCCTCTTTGCTGAGCATATGGCAAAGGAATAAAGCCAAACTCCTAGTCAGGTGGCAAAACAGATATTTACAGCAGGTGATGACTTAGAACGCTAATGCTACACAGACCTTTGATTTCCAGTGCTTCTAGAAGTGTGATTTTAGAGATAAAAAGCTGAATGAAAAAAGTGTGGAAGAAACAATTGGCCTATATTAAAAATGCAAAGAAGAAACATTGCATTTTGGGAACTACGTATTTAGTCTACAAACAGTGAGTCCAAATTGGGGTGGAAGTCGGTGATATGAAAAGAATATTTTTCAAAAGACACATTATACCAAGTCACATGACTGAAAAACTGGATTTTTTAAGAGTAATATGAAGGCATAGAATTCTATTGACAATTGAAAAGAATGAAAAATAAAACACTCAGAGAAGTAATTGCTTGAATATGCAATGAAATAAAACACATTTTAACTTGAGCAATTATTGTCACTGTATCCCTTTATTACATACAGTGGTCTCTCCAGGTTGCTGGGTATTCATTTGAGGACAGCCTCCTGGTCAACATGAATCTTTCAGAGATGTCTCTAAAGTTTCTTTCTACATTACTTGGCTACTCCTCAAGTGATTTTTATCTACTGAAGTGTCCAGTCTTTTAAAATATTAAGTATACAGTTAAAGAGATGGCTTATTAAGTAAAGAACTTGTGACACAAGTGGAGGACCTGGATTTGGATTCTCAGAACACACATTGTACTGGATGTGGTAACATTCATGTGTAACCCCAGTTCTCTTATTGGAGACAAAGACAGGAGAATCCCCAGAAGCCCTTGGATAGCTAGCTTGGTGTACTTATTGCCAAACATGAGACCGTGCCTCAAAAAAGGTGGGAAGCAAGGGGTGGCACCCTTTTTAAGTTGTCTTCCAACTTACACGCATGAGCATACATATACACATGCATATATATCCCATATGCGCTAAGACACACACACCAGGTATACACATAAAGAAAAACTTCAGTGAAAAACTTTAAATATTTAATGAAGTAACATTATAAGATATGTAAAGTTTATAATGTTTCTGTGTCACCTATTTGCTCCTAAATAATTTGATAATTAAAGTGTCTATCATTTAAAAGTTTGGAAGAAAAGTATAAAATGGTTACAATTTAAATTAATTCAGATTAAGGTAACTATTTCAATTATATATTAATGATTTAGATACTGATTCTTCTTTAGGCCATACATGTAACAGATTTCTGCCTTTAGTTCTTAACATGTTCAGATGTGAAGAGATTATTACACATTTAAAAGAAGAAATGTGGTTTGTTTTGCTTTGAACATGGCTACTTGTATTAGTTCATCTAGATAGAATGGAGCCACAGGTATGTGGTTTGTTGCATGAGCAGTGGTGCACGTGGCAGGAAGCCAGGCCACGTCAAGCTTGTGCTGTGTGGACCTGGTGACTGGTGTGGTACTTTCCATTTTAAACCCTTGCACCCAGAGACAACTGCTTTGCTTGCTTCTTGTTCTAACTCTTGTCAATACTTCTTCAGGGTCTCGAAGATGATAGTGATCTGTGATTTGGCTGGTGTCCCTAGTAGCCCCAAGGGCTGCAATACGAGTGAGCTCATGAATGCATTTCTTCTTCTTCCACTTCAGCAGATAGGGAGTTCCTTTTATCTTATGCTGTGGAGGTTGGACTGAAAAATTAAAGGAAAGAGAAGTCAATGCCCAGTAATTCTGATGACGATTCCTTTCTCACCTGGAATTTGGTGCTAGGATAGGATGATTTGTGTTTTCAGAGCTTGGGGATTCCATCACAGCTTTTCCTTCTTTGCTGGTTCACAGAGCCACCCTGATTATACCTTGAGATTCATTTTTCTTGAGTTACATACATTCTCTTCTTTAATTAAAAAAATTTTTAAAGAGGCTCAGGGTTTATTTATTTACTTATTCTAAAAAGATTCTTGATGTGCTCGTGTCTCAAATAAATGACTATCTTTTTGAGCATATTATGTTTGGCACGTGTATATATGTTTTCATCAACCCTTTCCTTCACAATCATCCAATTTCTCCAGAGTAAGGCATATTTGAAAGATTCTAACCAGACTGATGGTTTGAACATCATCACACTTGAGGATAAGTTTCTATTCACTTCAGAATCTGCATTGTTAGTTAATCCAAGTCAGAGATGGTGGTGACGTTCTTTCTCTTTGTCAAGTCCTGCTTTCTAGTGATTGCACTATCTCCTCCATGGGGCTCATGATCAATGGGCTGAAGCAATGTGCTTGGAATAAGAAGGTCCTCCAAAGCAACTACTCACAGTGCAGTCTTGAGGATAGTGAGACACTTATTGTTTATCTCAAGATGTAGGGACTTTTGCTAGCGTAATTCACAAACTACTTAAGTAAATATAACTTCTAAAGGAATGTTTTTCTTCTTTATATGGTACACATGTTATAACACTCAGTTTCTGTATTTGTGTAGATTTGGTCCACATTATTATTACCTAACAACACAGGTGATATACTTTCAAAAATATTTTCAATTTTAGCAGAGTACTCATTCATGCAATATATACCATACACAATTTTCACTCTTTCTATTCTTTTCAGTTCTCTTCCAGCCCCTACCCCCCACCCCCATTCATTCCCCCTCCATCTCTCTTCAGAAAAGAGCAGGCTTCAAAGAGACCAGAGCCAAGCAGGACAAAACAAGATACAATAAGACAAAATGAAAGCCTTCATATTGAGGATGGACAAGTCAACCTAATAGGAGGAAAAGAGACCCAAATGCAGTGTAGGTAAAAAAGTCAGAGATACAGCTTCTCCAACTCTTAGGAGACTCACAAAACCACCAAGCCAACAACCATAATGCATACACAGAGGGCATGGAGCAGACCCATGCATGTCTGGTGCTTGCTCTTTCAGACTCCGTGAGCCCATAAGAGCCCTGATTATTTGATTCTGTGGGGTGTGCTCACCTGCTGCGCTCTATTCCCTCTAATCCTAGAGTCTTCCCTCCTCCTTGTCAGCAGGATTCTCTAATCTCTGAGGAGAGACACAAGTGTAAACATCCAATTTAGACTATTTTTCTGCATAATGCCTGGGTGGATATTAGTGGACCACTCCCACAAGTTCTGCACCATTTTCCCAGCACACACATCTTGTAGACAGGACAGATTGTAGGTTTAAGGTTTCATGGCTTGCTTGGTGTCCACATTCCTCTTTCAGTAGACCGAATAGTAGCTTCCCACTAGACCATGGAGGGAAGGCTCCATGTAGCCCCCAGCTCTCTGTACAACATCCACACAGGAGTTTCTGCAATGCGGCCTCTGCTGTCAGTTTGTGGAGAGCAACCATCTGTCCAAGCCATCAGTTTAGGTTGTTTTGGGCTTTTGATGGGATTTCATGGCCAACAACTTAAATGAATTAAACTCAGTCCCAATACAAGAGGCCTTGTCTGTGTTCAAGAGATGTCCAGCTCAGATCCTTCATCTCCCATGACTAGGAGTTCTCACTAGTATCACCTTTATAGAATCTAGGAAGTTTCCACTGCTCTATGTCTTCATACTGCCTTCACCAAGCCTCTCTTTCCAAACTCTCTCCCTCCATGACATATTCCTCACTCCTACTACCCTACCTCTATCCCTCCCACCTGATCACTCCTACTGCTGTCTGCACCCAGCCCACATCCACCCACAAAATATCTTCTATGTCAACCTCCCTGAGAGATCCATGTGTTCCTCCTAGATCCCTCCTTTTTACATAACTTCTTTGATCTAGAGATTGTAGCTTAGTAATCATTTAATGGCTAATATCCATTTGTAAGTGCATGCATATCATATTTTTTTCTGTTTATGGGTTACCTCGCTTAGGATGATTTTTTTCTAGTTTCATCCATTTGACTACAAATTTCATGATATCACATTTCCCTAGCAGATAAGTGATACTCTGTTGTGTAAATGTACCACATTTTATAATTCATTTTTTTTGGAGGCTATCTAGCTTGTTTTCAGTTTCTGTCTATCATCATTAAAACTACTATGAACTTAGCTGAGCAAGTGCCCTTGTGGTAGGATAGGCCATGTTTTGAGTCTATGCCCAAGAGTGGTACAGTGGGCTGTGAGGTAGATCTATTTTCTGAGGAACAACCACATTGATTTCCATAGTGGCTGTACTAGTTTGAACTCCCAGCAGCATTGTAGGGGTGTTTTCCTTGCTCCTTGTCCTTGCCAGAGTAAGTCATCATGTGTGTTATTGGTTTTAACCATTGTGATAGGTATAACATGGAATCTTAAAGAAGTTTTGATTTGCATTTTTCTGATGCCTAGAGGTAGCAAACATTTTTCAGCCATTTGAGATTTCTCTGTTGATAATTTTCTCTTTAGAACTGTATTACATTTTAATTCAAATATGTATTGTTTTTGATACCTAATTTCTTGAGTTTTTAAAAATATATTTTGGATATTAGTACTCTATCAAATATGGAGGTGGTGAAAATCTTTTCCTATTCTGCAGTTTGCTGATTTTCTGATTGATGTGATTTTTGTCTTACAGGAGATTTTTAGTTTTCTTTCATTCTTTCTTTTTTAAATTAATTCCCTTTACATCCTGATTATAGTCCCTCCCTCCTTTCCTCCAGGTCCAACTCTTCTTCCCTCTTTCCCATATCTCTCCACCCCTACTCCTCAGATAAATGGAGCACCCTCCCCATCAACACATACCAGCACATCAAGTACCATCAGGACTGATAACATCTTCTTCTCTTGTGGCCTGGTGGGGAAGTCTCACCAAAGGGAATTGATAAAAAAAAAAAAAAGAAGAAGAAGAAGCATGCAACAGAGTTTGCATCAAAGACAACCCCCTTTCCCCTTTCTAGGGGATCCACATGATGGCCAAGCTACCCGTCAGCTACATACGTGTAAGAGGCTTAGGTCAGTTCGTGCATGGTCCTTGGTTGGTGCATCAGTCTCCTTGAGCACCCATAGGCTCAGACTAGTTTACCTTGTTGGTCTTCTTGTGGAGCTCCAATCTCATCCTGGTCATTCTCATTTCCACCCCACTTTTCCATAAGATTTCCTGCATTCCATCCAATGGTTGCCTGTGAGTTTCAGTTTCATGAGGTCCTATTTATAAATTGTTGATCCTAGTGCCTCTACTAATAATGTTCTGTTCAGAAAATCATCTCCTGTGCCAACGCAGCCAATATTAATCCCCAGATTCTCTTTTATCAGGTTCATTGTTCTTTCAAGGTCTATAAAGAATTGTGTTGGAATTGATGGGAATTGTTTTGAATCTGTGGATTGCTTTTGGTAGGTTAGCCAATTTTACTATGTTAATCCTACCAACACATGTACATGACATGGGAGATATTCCCATTTTCTTCAATTTCTTTCTTCAAAGATTTGAAGTGTTTATCATAAAAGCCATTCAGTTGCTTGGTTAGAGTTACTCCAAGATATTTTATATTATTTGTGGCTATCAAAAAAGGTTTTTTTTTTCCTTAATTCTTTCTTGGTCCTTTTCTCATTTGTATAGGAGGGCTACTACTGATTGTTCAGTGTTAATGTTGTACCCAGTCATTTGCTGAAAGTGTTTATCAGCTGTAGGAGTTCCCTAGTAGAATTTTTTGAGTCACTTATTTATACTATCATATCATCTGGAAATAAGGAAACTTTCACTTCTTACTTTCCAAATTTTATCCCCTTGGTTTTCTTTATTTGTCTTATTGATCTAGCTAGAACTTCAAGAACTATATCGGCTAGCTATGGAGAGAGTAGACACCTTGTCTTGTTCTTGGTTTTGGTTGAATTGCTTTGAGTTTACATTTTATTTGATGTTGGCTGTAGGCTTGCTGTAAATTGCCTTTATTATATTTAGGTATGTCCCTTTTACCCCAGTTCTCTCCAGGAATTTTATCATGAAGTGGTGTTGGATTTGTCAAAGTGCTTTCTACATCTAAAGAGATGATAATTTTTTCTTTCAGTTTGATTATAAAATGGGTTATATTGACTGATTTTTCCTATGTTCAACCATCCATACATTGCTAGAATAAAGTCTACTTAATCACTGTGGATGACCTTTTAGTGTGTTCTTGGATATGGTTTGCAAGTATTTTCATAATTGAAATTGATCTGCTGTGTTCTTTCTTGATTCTGTCTTTATGTGGTTTGGGTATCAGAGTAACTGTGGACTCATAAAATGAATTAGGCAATGCCCCTTCTGTTTCTATTTTCAGGAATAATTTAAAGAATATTGCACTTAAGTTTTCTGGAAGTCTGGTAGCATTTGGGGCTAAAATCATCTGGCCCTGGACTTTTTGTTGTTGTTGTTGTTGGGAGACTTTTAATGACTGATTCTATTTCTGTAGGGGTTATAGATCTGATTTAAGTTGTTTATCTATTCTTGACTTAACTTTGGTAAGTGGTATCTATCAAGAAAATTATCAGTTCTCTTAGATTTTCCAATTTGATGAGATACGGGTTTTTTAAGTATGCAATTATTTTCTGACCTGCTCCATTTCTGACCTGGGCCAGTTCACCCCTCCTTAAGCAACCTGGTGGTTCCTGCTCCCAGGAGGTCACCATATCGATGCCAAACTTAGTGCGTACACCTAATCAGCATAGTGCACTACAGCCCAGAACTCCTGGATTCAAGAGATCCTCCTGCCTCAGCCTCCCAAGTAGCTGGGACTATAGGCATGAGCCACTGTGCCCAGCTGCCATTATTATCTACATTTTCATGATGTCTGTTGTTATTTCCCACATTTCGTTTCTAATTTTTTTCAATTAGGACATTCTTTCTCTGTCTTATACTTAGTTTGAATAAGGGTTTGTCTATCTTGTTGATTTTCTCAAAAAACCAACTGCTTATTTCTTTGATATTTTTGTATTTTTCTGTTTCTATTTTATGAATTTCAGCCTTCAGTTTGCTTATTTTTGTGCTATCTACTCCTTATGAATGTGAGCGTTTTATTACTTCTTTCTTTTTTCTAGAACTTTCATATTTGCTGCTAAGTTGCTAGAATGACATGTCTCCCTTATGTAGGCATTTATTTATTTTTTAAACCTGTATTGATCTATTTATTTTATTTTATTAATTTATTCATATTACATCTCAGTGGTTATCCCATCCCTTGTATCCTCCCATTCCTCCCTTCCTCCCATTTCCCCCATACTCCCCTCCCCTATGACTGTGGCTGAGGGGGACTTCCCCTGTATATGCTCATAGGGTATCAAGTCTCTTCTTGGTAGCCTGCTATCCTTCCTCTGAGTGCCACCAGGTCTCCCCATCCACGGGACATGGTCAAATATGGGGCACCAGAGTTTGTGTGAAAGACAGATGCCACTCTCCACTCAACTGTGGAGAATGTCCTGTCCATTGGATAGATCTGGGTAGGGGTTTGCAGTTTACTGCACATATTGTCCTTGGCTGGTACCATAGTTTGAGCAGGACCTCTGGGCCCAAATCTGCCAATTATAATGTTCTTCTTGTAGGTTTCTAGGACCCTCTACGACAGAGAGGAGGACATACTATTATGTAGGCATTTAATACAATGAACTTGCCTCTTAGAACCTTTTCCAATATGCCTTATAAGTTTGAGTGTGTTGTGTATTCATTTTCATTGAATTCTAGAAAATCTTTTATTTCTTTTCCCATTTCTGTCTTGACCCATATTTCATTCAGTAGAGAGTTCTACAGTCTCCAAGACTTTGTTGTTAGTTTATGATATTTCCTTTACTGTTGATATTCATGATAATCAGAAAGGCACTGCGAGTCATTTCAGTTTTCTTGAATGTTTTTAGACTTGCTTTGTGTCTGAATATGTGATCGTTTTTGGAGACAGTTCCATGAGGTGGTGAGAAGAATTTGGGGTATAGATGTTAAAAATTGGAATGTCATGATGGATTTTCCCTTTGATGACTATGAAATGTCCTTTTCCATCTCTTTATGACATTGAGATGTTGAGGTGGGTTTCTAGAATGCAGAATGTAGTGTTTTTATTATTCTGAGATGAGGGACTGTCTTCTCTGGTCCAATGTATTTGGTGTTCTTTAAGCATCTTATACCTTTATAGGAATCTTTTTAAGTAGGGACAATTTTCTTTTATGATTGTGTTGAAATATTTTCTGTGCTTTTAAGCTGGGATTCTTCTTTCATTATTCCTATTATTCTGAAGTTTGGTGTTTTCATAGTGTTCCACATTTCTTCAGTATATTTTTTGATAGAAGATTTTAAGATTTGACATTTTCTTTAACTGATATATCCAATTCTTTTATTATGTCTTTTTTCTTTATTTTGTATACTTTTAATTTCAGAACAAAATAAAACAAGCAAAAAACCCCACAAGACCCAATACCCAACCCTGATATTCTGTGGGAGGTGATTTTCCTGCCTAAAGGCACAAGGACAAAGTAGAAGAAATTATTCTTGATATGATCAGAGAGCCAGGTGGGCCAAGGCTTCTAGGGGAGCCACAGAAAAACTATACAGAAGGCATGGGTTTCCTGGGGGGGGTCTTTAATGTACTTCTCTCATGCAAGAGAAATCCTCATTACCATCAAGTGGGGGGGATCTCATCAGGAACAGTAGCACTGGGCTCCTCTGCTGTCATCTCATCTTCATGAATGCTCAGTCCTAGCTTACTCATGCGGTAGATCCAGTTGAAGTGGGTTTTGGGATCCCCAACTGAGAAATCAAAGGAAAGCAGAGTAGTTCTAAACAGCTGCACTGCCAGGTCCTTGACAACTTAGGCATAATAGGCAGGGCACATTTGTCTGCCTCAGCCTTATGCTGCAGTCTCCACAATGGAGTGGTTAGGATTGATCTCTAGATGTTTTTTTGGCTATCATATAGCCCATTGTAGAGTTGTCTCACAGTGCCTGAGCCTTTATGATCCACTCCATGTTGGCTGTCCAACCATAGGTGCTTGTCATAATGCTGCAGGGTGAAAAGAAAAGCCTATGGGAGATTGTTACCTTTTCAAACTTCTTATCCAAGATCTCCTTCATGAGCTTGCAGAGATTCCCAAACTTTGCCTTATTGTCCTCCATTTTCTTCTTCTCTTCCTCATCATTTGGTAGCTCCAGACCTTCCTTAGTCATCGAGACCAGGGTCTTTCCATCAAACTCCTTGTATTTGTCAATAGGTTCAGTCATGTACACCACCTCAATGCCACATTTCTGCACACACACTGCAATGGCAGAATTGGCCAAGTGCTTTTTGCTCTCACCAATGATATAGTAGATGTATTTCTGTGCCTCCTTCATGTAAGACACATACTCTGACTGGACATTCATTTCATCTCCAGACTAAGAGGTGCAGAGGAGCCCAGAGAAGTGGTGGCAGTTAGTGGAATCTTCGCAAATTCCAAGCTTTAGATTCTTAGAGAATGCCTCATAAAATTTCTTGTAGTCCTCTTTAACCAACTCAGAGAAGAGCTCAAGGCATTTCTTGACAATGTTTTTGTGGATGACTTTTAGGATCTTTCTCTGCTGGAGCATTTCTTGAGAGATGTTCAGGGGCAGGTCCTCAAAGTCAACAACACCATGGATAAAGTTGAGGTACTCAGGTACCAGTTCATCACAGCTGTCCATGATGAACACACAACAGACATACAATTTGATGTTGTTCTTCTTTTTGTTCTCAAAAAGTTCAAAGGGGGCTCACCAAGGAATGAAGAGCAGTGCCCTGAATTCCAATTGACTTACTACAGAGAAGTGCTTGACTGCCAAATGGTCTTCCCAGTCATTGGTAAGGCTCTTAGAGAATTCACCATATTCCTCCTGAGAGATGTCATCAGGGTTTCTGGTCCAAATAGGCTTCGTCTTATTCAATCTTCATGATCAATGTATTTCTCCTTAATTTGATGCTACATATTCAGTCCTAGGCTTCTCCTCATCATCCTTATCTTCCTCCTCTTTATCACCTTTCTCTTCATCTGCCTTATCATCACTGATCTTCTCTCTTTCTCCAAATAGAGGTTGATGAGAGTCTATGAACTGGGAGTGTTTCTTCACCACTTCCTTGACTCTCCTCTCTTCTAAGCACTCTTTCTGGTCTTCTTTGACATGAAAGATCACCTTGGTACCCCAACAAATGGGCTTACAATAGTCTGCACTAACTGTGAAGGAGCCATCAGCAGAAGACTCCCAGGCATACTGCTCATCATCATTGTGCTTTGTGATCACAACCACTTTCTCTGCCGCTAGATAGGCAGAGTAGAATTCAGCACCAAACTGTCCAGTCATGGAGATGTCTGCACAAGCCTGAGGAGCCTTCATGAAGGCTTTTGTGCCAGACTAAGCAATGGTTTCCAAGTTATTTATGAGTTCACACTTGGTCATGCCAATGTCTGTGTCCACCACAGTCAGTGTGTGCTCCTGAGTGTTATGGATGATGTCAATTTTCAGCTCTTTGGCACTGTCCAACTTGGAAAGGTCTGTCAGGCTCTCATACCAAATCTCGTCCAAAGCATCAGAGGCAGTAGAGATCAATTCATGGAGAAAATTTTCCTTGTTTGAGTAAAAATTATAAATGATGAGGAACATGAGCTGAGCAATTTCTTCCTGAAAGGCAAAGTTCTCCACTTCCTGTGCATGGTGCACTTCCTCAGGCATCTTGACAGAAAAGTCAGTAGTATAGAGAAGTGTGGCCCTGGACCTTGTCTGACTCACACAGCAAGCCTAAGCTGTGCAGGGGTAACTCCCTTTTATTACATCTTTAAGGGCTGTAATCCTCTTACAACTCTTGTAGCCTGTAGTTCTTAGTTCTTGTTTGAGTCTCTAGTTTTTTCATTTCCTGATTTCCCTTAATTTGTGCTTTTTATTACTTCTATTTCTATTTTTTGGACTTGAAGAGTTTTGTTAATTTTCTTTAGCTGTTTATTTTTTCTTGGCTTTCTTTAAAGGATTTTCCCCCTTGAATCCAATTGTTTATTTGTGTTTTTCTGACATTATTTAAGGAATTATTCATTTTCTCCAATTGTTTGTGTTTCATGGATTACTTTAGGGATTCATTCATATCCTCTTTAAGGACCTCTATCATCTTAGTATAAGTGGCTTCAAAGTATTTTTCCTGTGCTTCATCTGTGTTGGAATATTCAGGATCTGCTGTGGTAGGATAAGAGTGCTGTATTGGAGACATACTGTCCTGGTTGTTATTGACTGTGTTTGTATGTTGCCATCTAGGCATTTGTGTTTGCAGTGATTAGTGAGCTAACCCAGAAGCAGAGAGACTCAAATAGTATATACTCATTTATATCTGGACACTAGGCTAAGAGGTATGTCTTATGAAAGTCCTCACTTACCAGGAAAATGGGATAGAGGTGAGGGTATCCTAAGGTGCGAGAAATATAAGAGATAGGAAAACAGATGGAGCCAGAAGGTCCTAGAAACCTACAAGAAGAACACTATGATGGGTAGATCTGGGCCCAGGGCTTCTGCTCAATCTATGGCACCAAGCAAGGACAATATGTGCAGAAATCACCAAACCCCTACCCAGACCTAGCCAAGGGACAGAATATTCTCCACAGTTAAATGGAGAATGGGGACTGACTTTCACACAAACTCTGGTGCCCCTTATTTGGCC
Organism: Acomys minous; assembly: GCF_964271855.1. Lineage (NCBI taxonomy): Eukaryota > Metazoa > Chordata > Mammalia > Rodentia > Muridae > Acomys > Acomys minous. The sequence continues at coordinate 65,252,515 of NC_140489.1, read as the reverse complement.
ACGTCCCCTTGATGGGGAGGCCTGATGGCACTTGGAGGAAGTATAGCAGACTACCAAGAAGAAACTTGATACCCTAGCATCATATTCAAGGGGAGGAGGTCCCCATCAGTCACAGTCATAGGGAAGGTGAATGGGGTGAAAGTGGGAGGGAGGGAGGAATGGAAGGAGGCATGGGATGGGATAACAATTGAGATGTAATAGGAATGATTTTATTTTTCAATAAAAAAACATAAAAAACTTAGGTGCTGATTTCTGAGAGGTTGAGAGGGGATGGCTTTTGGTATCCATATAAGGAATGGACAGGGAGAAATGAGAGTAAAGAAAGGATGAGTCTGAGGGGTTGGGTCTGCTAAGGGAGCAGATAGAAGGGAAGTTTGTGGGCAGATTATCTGATTTTCTGATAGATGTGGCCAGTAGTTGATCAGGAGTGTCCATCTGACCGGAAGGCTGGGATAGAACAACAATAGAGGAAAAGGAGACTAGGAAGGGATGGTGTATGGGATCCACAGGAGGTGTAAATGGGAGAGATGGAAGGCTGCAGCTGGTGTTCTGTTGCAGCTCCTGAGATGAACCTGAGGTATTCAGTCTTCTGGACAAACAGAGAGGAGATATTTTTTTATGTACTTCAAAACATTTCCTGAACAATAACTGACATGCAATAAATTGCATATACTTTCCGTAATTGTTTAAATAAATTTAACATGAATAATTATCCATGAAGGTATTACCACAAAACAAAAATAAATATGCCATCTAGTGATGCAGACATTAATTATTTGTGTACCCCCCTGTAAATGTCATCTCTTTAGGGCTGAGTATAGTGATGCAACCTTTTAATTCAAGTTCTTGAGAGGCAGAGGCAGGGGCATCTCTATGAGTTCAGAGCCAGCCTGGTCCTCGTATCATTTGTGAGGCCCAGCTAGAGCTGTATAATAATATCCTGTCTCAAAATAAGCTAACTCATTAACAATTTTTATAAACCCCTATGCAGGTCTACTTTACTTAAGAGCATCTTAGTGGAGCAACTCCATGGAGCCTGTTGTGTGAGCAGAGCTGCCTATACTTGTATATTAGACTCTATCTTCTCCTTTGCTTGCTCTTTTTAATTAAATCTTTATTTTCTTCATCATTCACCTTCCTCCTCTTTATCTTCTACTTTTTTCTTCTTACACATTATTTTTTTCCATCTTTTTACTTGGCTATCTCCCCATATTGACCTTTTCCCTGCTCACTGGCCACTACTACATACTTTAATTTTTGATAAGTTAAGCCTGCTTTGTTTGTTTATACTTGGAGAACATTTAATGTTCAAATGCATTTGAAAAATAGAAACCCCTTCTTTCTCCAAAAAGTACTCACAAAACTATTTTCAACAAATGACCTCATTCTCTCTATATATACATCTGCAATAAGCTATGCTTTCTTTACTCTGTCTACTGTGATGCATATATTATGTGTCAGTAAAATATAACCAACATGGTTATATTTTTTAAATAGCCAAAGACCATTTCATCAATCTTATGTTAAATAAAATTCAGCATCAAACAAATCTGATACAAATGCACTTAAGCATCCTTGCATCTGCACTCACTAAGTCTTCTTCAACTCACTTTTGCAATGAAGCAGAAATGTTAGAAATACATTTTATAAGTATGTATAACTATATCTCAGAAATGGACATGTTGATATTATGAAGACAGTACTTATGAATAATATGGATAGTTGCGTCTTTTTAAAAATAAAAAGTAATATGTATTGTAGCTATACCATATAATTTCAGTTATAGTTGAGATATTTTAAAAATAGAAAACATTTGAAAGATTTGAAAAAGCCAGTTTGCTATCAATATCACTTCAGTAAGGGGTATAGTATTGAAAATTCAAGTTAAACCATGGACAAATACTTTTCATTATAGGCTCTGAAGAGGAATTTTGGGAAAAAAATTAAATTTGTTTGTCTTGTTCCTTAGACAAAAGACATGTGTAAAGTTTTTTTAAAAAATATATATATTATTATTAATTTATTCATATTACATCTAAATTGTTATCCCATCCCTTGTATCCTCCCATTCCTCCCTCCCTCCCATTTTCCCCTTACTCCCCTCCTCTATGACTGTGACTGGGGGGACCTTCTCCCCCTATATATGCTCACAGGGTATCAAGTCGCTTCTTGGTAGCCTGCTATCCTACCTCTGAGTGCCACCATGCCTCCCCATGAAAGTCTTCACCTACCAGGAAAGTGGGACAGAGGGGAGGACATCCTATTGGGACTCTAGGTGAAAGTTTTTTTTTTTTTAATGAAAATTGTTTTTGTAGAAATATATTGTTTTGGTTATAGAACATAGGCTTGGGTTTGGGGATATAGCACAAAAATAGTGTTCTTTCCTAGCATGCTCAAGGTATTGTGTTTCATTCTCAGTTCTGCTCATGCCTCAAAAAGGGTCATAGTTGATAACAACAGTTGAGTGAAAAGTTAAAAATGGGAATTTGGTTCATTAGCAAGCACAGTCGTCTTCGCATATCTTTGTAGGTACGTTGTCATTTTTCTAACCCTTTTAGCAAATATTTAGAAATTCATATGCAGAACAAAAGAAAGTTAAAAGGCTTGTAGTTTTCTAAGCGAGGCAATGAAGTTATCCAAACAGCACTTACGGAAGATTACACGCAGCTGTGTTGGGCTTTGGTAGTTGCCTTGCAGTTTATTGCCTGATTGCAAGTGGAATTTGAAACTATGGCAGAAGAAATACTTCATGAGTTGATCCAAGTATCTCAACCATCATAAGCTACATCAAACATTATATGAATTCAAATGAATTAATAATAAAAGCTAACTAAAATATTCATTGCCCACAAAATAGAAGAATGTTGAAGATTTTTAAATTTCATTACTTTTATAATCAAAATAAACTCTGCTATTAAATATGGTTCATACATTGAACAGGTGCCCAGTGTGTATCTTATCTAAATTTTCAAAGAAGTTTGAATTTCACATTATGTATTTATTTTTAAAAACTACTATAAGAGTAACTTTGATTGGAGTATTGTTTTCCTTCACTGAGGTGGCAATTTATGGGATAGTATTTCATTAGATGCATTGCCATTTAAAAACTATTCACAGTTAATTGTGATAGGCAGAATTGTATACCCTCTGTTTTGGTCCGGGTTATCTAGGTGAACAGAACCGATAGATAGAAGGGGGATGTATTGGATTGGCTTACAGAGAAGCAGTTGTGTAGTTCAATAATGGCTGTCTGCGTGTTGAAGAGCTTGAGCATCCCATAGCTGCTCAGCCTACAAAGCTGCATGGTTTCATACCAAGCTGGTGCTGAATATCTAGAAAATGTCTGCAGAGGTGCTGTCTTTAGTTTACAATTGAAAGTGGAAAAACTAGATTCTGCCCACCACCACCAGTAGCAATTGCATAGACACACCAGCCAGGAGCATCAGCAGGTGGCAGGCAGGCAGCTTTATCCTCTGACTCCTTTGCTGCTCACACAGTATTGGTCTTCTTCCCTCAGACAAATAACCCTGAAAATGCCATCATAGACACAAGCAGAAGCTTATCTCTTAGCTGATCCCAACATCCTGTCAAGATGACTATCACTATTTGCTATCTTATTCTCCAAAATTGTATATGTTAAAATGATAACCACAGAACTTTAGGAATACGAAAAAGCTGTCTGAGTATTAGAAATCTTCTTAGAAGGTCTTATGTAAAGGTGATAAAGTTATGTCATGAGATTTACATCTAGAAGACTAAAAATGAGAATCCTGGCCATATTCTCAGTGGCCATAATTATATGGCCAGTGGATTTGCACATTGATGTAAAGTGACTGGTTACCAAGACCTTCCCAGTGCTCACTGAAGACGTTGAGGGCAGTGTCACAAGACCTAAGTGCACCTCTAAAACCTGTTCTCTCTTGCCTTGATAAGGATGTTTCTAAAGCTGGTTTCAGAGTCTGAGTCTATGCTTAATCTGTACAGTGTGCTCTGGGCCATAAACTCCCAGGTAACTTTGAGATTTCCTGTGTTGCCACTTTCTTTCCTATAGCTTACTAGTGAGGATACCCATAATATTGGCTGTGTGTTCTGGAGTTTCTCAAGATGGGTCTTTCTGCCCCAGAAGGCATACAGCTGCCATTGAGCAAGAGAAAATTGCAATGTGCAGTTGCCTGCTCAGATCATATGACTCTTAGAGCTTTGGCCTGCTGTTGAGAGACAACTGCTGTTCCACTTTGTACTTTATTAAGCATGTATGCTTTTTATCTGACCTTAGGCTTTGTAAGAATATAATTGTCTGCTACTGTTTTTCAAATTTGAAATATGTTACTAGGAAACATCAACAATGATTTATTTAGTTTTCAATTAAAGTTTTACTGCTTTATAATGGTCCACTATGTGAACACAACAGTATTTGCATATTTCCCATAATCAATCTGTGCACTCTAAAATACTACTCAGTGGTATTGGTCATGGGAATAAGTGATATTCTATTCTGTGTCCCACAGGGCAGATATATTAATGAGTGACACCCACTCAGTGAGTGTTCTAGTTTAAAAACTGTAGGCTAGTCATGATGAGTAGTTAAGTTTCCATAGGTGAATATTTCTACCACAGTATCATGAACAGGTCATGAAGATGAGTAAATTTTCCATCTATGAATGTTGCTGCCAGTGTCCCAGCATGTAAGATAGTATGTGTTCTGGGAATTTTGATCAGCTTCAAAGCCTTCAAATATTTTAAATGTAATAATACGGTCTCGCCGAAATTCCTCTGGCCTGTATGTTGAAGCACTAGAACTCTGTGTTACTCAGTCTTGGTTTGATCAGCACCTAGGGGTACTTTCCCTTCGGTAAACCAAGCTACATCTTAGGTTTTGTCAATGCTATGGACTCTAGCCAAGCCCACGTTCTACCTGTTCTTGGTCTGTGGCAGTCACACTTAAAGCCCATGGTTGTCTAAAAACACTTCAGTTATCTTCCCTTTCCCACTCCTTCTCACAGTTATGGGTCACCTGAGTATAATGGAATACAGGTCCTAGTGTATTATATTCTACACATCATCTGTTGAAAATATTTCATCGGATATTCATTTCTGAAAACTTGAATTCTTATTCCTGGGGCTGGAGAGATGGCTTGATTGTTAAGAGTGCTTGCTGTTCTTGCAGAGGATTGGGGTTCAGTTCTCAGCATGCAACCATAGTGGTTGGCTCAGTAACTCCAGATCAACAGAATCCGATGGAATCTTTTGTCCTTCTCCAAAGTTCTTGCGCTCATGTGGCATATTCTTTCTCGCCCGACTCTCTCTCATAACAAACCATTAAAGTTACTGTTTCTTAGTCTTCCTTTACATTACCTTACCTCTTTTCCTTCCTGGTGATAGATACCTTTGTCATACTGGAAAGAGTTCATTTCCAGAAATGCACAAAAGAGAAAGAGATGATAAGGTAATTTTAAAATATTCCCTCTGCAATTTACGCAGATGAAATGGTAAAATTTTACTTCCCATGGATATTTTTAGCTGTGCCTCACAGTCTATCCAGCTAATGGTAGAGGAAAAAACTGTGGTCAGAGCATTACACAATCTTGTATTATTGGTGGGTGAATGATTTTACTCGCAAAAACAGGCATAGATCACCTTGTTATATCTCTGTATAGAATGAAAGAAATCACAAGATTTACAAAGGATCTTCCTAGCTGGAAGATGAAGTTTTTCTGATGATGGCTGAGCAATCTCCAGATCTAGAGTATAGAGGAGTGTTGTTAAGGGTCATTTTATTGCTATGTTCCTTTAGCAGAAGAAAATAATCTGATTTTTCCCTAGGTCCCTATGCTATCTTGTCTCAGGTCCTTGGCCACCAAAGCAGTGTTGGGAATGGGTTGCATCTCATGGAGTGGACCTTACATATAATCAGATTTTGATTGTTTATGAACACAAGCTTTCTGCTACTATTGCGATAGCACATCTTTCAAGAATGTTATCATTGTGGATTTAAGAGTTTGCAGCCACAGCTTGGTGAGGTAAAGATAGAAAAAGGCTTTGGAACACACAATTCTGAGTAGGTTGTCTCCACCAAATCTCTCACAGAGACTGTGGCAGCATGGAATGACCTTCTTGGATATGTTCTAGATGGGGTCCCACTGATGGAAGGAGAGGAGGACACAAGCCCCTATCACTAACCTAGAAGCTATCTCCAATAAATAATCACTTGCAAATGAAAAATTAGTTTTCTTCAATAAAATCTTACCAGGGATACAAAACACTCTTAAGAGTAGGGCCCATGTCTAGCAGTGGATGACCAATACAAATCTAAACCAATAGCTTCTTTGGAGGCTGTTTGTCTTATAATGTTTTTTTGTTTGTTTGTTTGTTTGTTTGTTTTTTGTTTTTCAGAACTTTTTTTTTTAACCTCAAGGTCTCTTACATATACATTATGGCTTCTAATTTTGTGATTTTATGGATTCCTGTGTGAGTTAACACATGTGTCTCTATGTCTATTTGCTATTTCTTTGGCTGTTTTCCTTTGTTTTTATTCTATTTCAATTTTTGTTTTGTTTTGTTTTTGTTTTATCTTCCTTGGCTCCTTTGGTCTCCTTATGGAGCTCCTGTCCCCTCCAGATCCTTTTATGCCCCAACTCTCCCATAAGACATTCTTTGCTCCACCCTGAAACTGGCTGTGAGTCTCAGCATCTTCTTTGATCCTCTACTGAGTGGACCCTTTCAGAGTACCTCTATTGTAGGCTCCTGTCCTGAACCTTCTCATCAACCACTTCCTGTGTCTATTCTATTTGCCCTTCTGCATGAGCATTAAGCATTCTCCCTAGGGCCCACCCTGTTATTTAGATTCTTTTGGTCTGTGTCTTGTAGTGTGATTATCTTCCATTATGGGGCAAATATCCTCTTCTTTTTTTTTTTCTTTTTTGGTTTTTTGAGACAGGGTTTCTCTGTGTAGCCTTGGTTGTCCAGGACTCACTTTGTATACCAGGCTGGCTTCGAACTCACAGTGATCCCCCGCCTCTGTCTCCCGAGTGCTGGGATTAAAGGCGTGCACCACTACGCCCAGCTACCCTCTTCTAAGTGAGTATATACCATGTCTGTCTTTCTGGGACTGGGTTACCTCACTCAGGATGATCTTTTCTAATTCCATCCATTTGTCTCCAAATTTCAAGATGTCTTTGTTTTAATAGCTAAGTAGTACTCCGTTGTGTAAATGAACCACAGTTTCTTTATCCATTCTTCAGTGGAGGGACATCTAGGTTTTCTAGATTCTGGCTATTACTAATAAAACTGCTATGAACATAGTTCAGAAAATGGTGGAGCAACTTTTCGATATATACCCAGGAGTACTATGGCTGGATCTTGAGGTAGAATTATTCCAGATTTTCTAAGAAAGCACCAGATTGATTGCAACATAGTTGAATAAGTTTGCATTTCCATCAGCAATGGAGGAGTGTTCACCTTTCCCTCCATACTCACCAGCATATGCTGTCACTTGGGCTTTAGTTCTTAGCCATTCTGATAGCTGTAAGATGGAATCTCAGAATGACTTTTATTTGCATTTCTCTGATGACTAGAGACATTGAGCATTCATTTAGGTGTTTCTTCATCATTCTATATTCCTTTTGTGAAAATTCTCTGTTTAGTTTTATAACCCATTTTTAATTGAATTATTTGGTTTATTGGTGTTTAATGACTTAAGTTCTTTATATACTTTAGATATTATTCCTCTGTCAGATGTAAGGTTTGTGCTTTCCTTTATACAAAAGACAAACAGGTGGAGAAAGAAACTAAGGAAACACCAACCTTCACAATAGCCACAAAAAACATAAAGTGTGTTAGTGTAACTCTAACCAAACAAGTGAAAGACCTGTATGGAAAAAAAAAAACCTTTGTGTCTATGCAGAAGAAATTGAAGAAGATATAAGAAGATGGAATGATCTCCCATGCACGTGGATCAGTAGGATTAACATAGTAAACATGGCTACCTTGCCAAAAGCAATCTACAGATTCAATACAAAGCCCATGAAAATATCAACACAATTCTTTACAGACCTTAAAAGAACAATTTTCAACTTCATATAGAAAAACAAACAAACAAAACCCCAAATAACTGTGACAATCCTATACAATAAAATGTCTTCTGGAGATATCTCTATCCCTAATCTCAAACTGTACTATAGAGCAACAGTAATAAAAACTGTATATTTTTCATACTGACATAGAAACAGATAGGTATATCAATTGAATCAAACTGAAGACCTAGAAATAAACCCACATACCTATGGACATTTGAGTTTTGACAAAATCCAAAATCATACAATGAAAAAAAGATGCCATCTTTATTTTATTTTTTTTATTTTTATTTTTTATGGTATAACAGAAGGAAGTTTATTTGGGGGAAGGGAAGAGGAGCAGAGTTAGGTCTGAGTGAGCTATGAAGGCAGAGAGAGAGACACAGAGAGAGAGACAGAGACAGAGAGAGAGAAGAGACAGATACAGAGACAGAGAGACAGAGAGACAGAGAGAAGGACAGAGAAAGAGACACAGTGGGAGAGCATAAATACAATACACTACATACAGCAAGAAGAACCATGCAAAAAATCAGGAATTATATAAATGTTACATTCATAGTGTTTTGGTTATTTGTATTTGGCAGCCTTGAAGAAAACATCTTTCCTATCTTGGTGAATCTAAAATTCTGAATGTAAATCGGTATCTATCGTATCTCATCATTATCAACTTAAAACATCTATCTAGACCTAAAAAGCAAAAGATGCCATCTTTAACAAATGGTGCTGGATTAACTGGATGTCTATGTGTAGAAAAATGCAAATAAAGCCATATATATCACCATGCACAAAACTAAAGCCCAAGTGAATTAAAGACCTCAACATAAAATCAGACACAGTAAATCTGTTAGAAGTGGAGAGAAGTCTTGACCTCATGGCACGGGAGACAATTTCTGAACCGAATACCCAAAGCTCAGGCTTTAAGATCAACAATTAATAAGTAGCAGCTTATGAAAAGAAAAAAATTCTATAAGGTACAGGACACTGACAATAGAACAAAATGACAGCCTGCAGACTGGGAAAAGACCTTCACCAACTCTCTATCTGACTGAGGGATAATATCCAAAATATATGAGGATCTCAAGTAATTAAACACTACCAAGCCAAATAATCCAATTAAAAAATGCAGTACAGAACTAAACAGAATTCTCAACAGAAGACTAGATAAAAAAAAACCTGTGCTACATTTACACAATGGAATACTACTCAGCTATTAAAAACAAGGAAATCATGAAATTTGTAGACAAATGGATGGAACTAGAAAAGATCATCCTGAGTGAGGTAACCCAGACTCAGAAAGACACACTTAGTATACATTCAGTCATAAGCAGATATTAGCCACATAATAGAGGATAACCACACTATAATATACAGACCTAAGGAAGCTGAATAACAAGGAAGATCTTAGGGATGATGCTTAATTTTCATTCAGAAGGGCAAGTAGGGTAGACAACAGAAGAGATTGAAGAGAAGGAACAGATTGCAAGCCCATCATAGAGGTCCTCCGTAAAACTCTACCCAGTGGAGGATCAAAGCAGATGATGAGACTCACAGCCAAACTTCAGGGTGGAGCACAGAGAGTCTTATGGAAGAATTGGGTGATGGAAGAACGTGGAGTGGACAGGAGCTCCACAGTGAGACCAATGGAGCCAAGAAACCCAGGTAGAGAAGGAGGGTGTTGTAGAAACTGGAGCACCAACCAAGCTCTATGCATGGCGTGGACCTAGAACCTTTGCTCAGATGTAGTAGATAGACATCACAGCTTCCTTCTGGTCTCATACTATGGGGAGTAGGGACTACTTCTGACATGGACTCTGGCACCCACATGTTGATCACTTTCCCTGGTGGGTAGGCCTTTCCTGGCCACAGAGGAAGAGGATACAGGCAGTCCAGATGAGACTTGATAGGCTGAGGTTAGATGGTAGGAGAGGAAGGCTCCATTTTCTTAGAACTAGGGGAAGGGGTGAGGGGTGATGAGGGTTGAAGGGTGGGTCTAGGATGCCTATAGGGAGGGGGCTACAATCTGGATGTAAAGTGAACAAATTAAAAGTAAAATAAGAAATACCCTGTTACATATACAGTCAGATGTTTTTTCAATAAAACCATTAAATTACAATTAAATATCTTCACATAAAATTGTAAAGATGTTCATCTTTTAATATACAAATACAGCTAATCTTAATAGAAAATTTAGTTCATTTGTCTCTTAGGTGTAGGATTTAGATATTGTTTCTTGTCCAGAAACATTATTGTGTACTAAGTAACCACAACTTTAGCACACAGCAATGAGACTGAGTCCTTTTCTGTGATTGGCAGGCCTAAGTGTATCTTAAGTTCCTATTTAGGTAATTTTGAAGAAGTTGATTAACCATAATGAGACCTACATTTGTCACCCACACATCAGATATAATTATAAAGTTTACATCTCAAAAATATTTTATAAAATCTTTGTTTATTATAGCATAAAGCTTGAAGTAAATACTTATGTTAAACACCCACCTCACTAATCCTAACAACAATAAAGTTCATCAAAGACAAGAAACAAAAAGTTATTTTTTAATTACTATACACATTCACAGCTGGAATAAACCCATATTAAGCTGATAGAGAGATTACTGGATCCATCTGTACAAATGTAGCAGTCAGAATGCCATACAGGCTCGTGGTTTGGTTCACTCATGTCATATAGTCTTCTTGTGACCAATTTTACCTGCATAGTAAGACGGGGCTCTCAGCATAAGATCAAGTTTTTATTTAGCTTCCTGAGGCAGGAGCCTAGCCCAGCTGGCATTCTGGGACTCCTTCCATCTTTGGTTTGACTAGATGATTCAGTGAAGTACGTGCTGTTCTTGCATCAGAAGTAGCAGTGTTATTATTCCTTTATGCCAAATACTTCAGCAGGAGCCCAGGCTGTGTTCCCTGGATGATTGCTTATTGCACAGTCACTGCAGCAGCTGGTGGAAAAGTCCACATTAATCCCCTTGAGACCTACCGACTTTGGAAAACATCTGAGTTTTCCTGTATTTCACAAGAGCAAGCTATGATGATACAAAACTATAAGAGAATCCACATGAATCTGGCTTGAAGACCCTCCAAGGAAGGCAGCTGAATATTTTGACTATATGATTTACCATATAATTCTTTGGTCACAGACTCCTTTTGAGAGTGGAAGGGGGTAAGCCCCTTCAATAATGATGTTAAAGTTTTAAACCAATACACTCCTGAGTAAATTGGCCTGTGTCCTCTACTAGGGTTGGTAGTACCTGATGCCATGATTCCTTACTAATTCCATTTCGCACCTGGAAAGCAGTGTTGAACTGTTTCTTGTTTTCTTGCCCCTACGTTGCTCACTGACATAAAAGTGCTAAGAGATATCCTGGAATCTCATCAGCTTGTCCAAAAGAGGGGCCTTAGTTAATAATCTATGCTATTGACACCTTTTAATATCTATTCTTATTAATTTTCCCACAAGTATTTATTGAGTGCTTTATCAAGCAAGAGGTTGTTCTACGGCAGGGAAATGAAATACAAAAGACTGACTATGTGCAGACACATGGAACTTAGGCTCTTATGAATAGGTGTACTACCAGATGACCTGGTATCTGAAGGCCTGAGATAAGGGGGCAGCTTTATGTGTGCAGGGCATCCTCCCAGGGGAGGGCAAAGGGTACCAAGGAACAGGTACTCAAGCAGGAGTTATCTCAAAGCATTTCCAAACCAAGAATATACCAATGTGATAAGATAAAGTGACGGGTGGTGTAGTCAATTATCAAACTGTTTTAAGCATAAAAATATCACAATTTGATTTACACTCTCTAAAAGATATTCAGGGTGACAGGAAGACACTACATCATTTTTTAAAAAAAACTAAAAGATAATGAAATGTGCTACTTTTGTGGCGACTCTGCTGAGAGGTCTCAATAGCCATAGACTGGAAGACAGCAGCAGAGAGGATAACAAATAGTTAACTTTAAGAAATATGTCATAAGGCATGCTTTAATAAATTGTTGCTGATAGGATGAAAGTAGTTACAAAAGGAAGAAATGATGAATGTTATCATTTCAACTTGGGTAAATGGAGTTCCTATTAATTAAGACATGAAAAGCTGCTGCTGCTGCTGCTGCTGCTGCTGCTGGTGGTGGTGGTGGTGGTGGTGGTGGTGTGTGTGTGTGTGTGCTCTCATGCATGTACGTGCATGCTCACATGTCTGTCTATCTCTCTCCCTCTTTCCTTCCTTTCCTTTTTCTTTCCCTGCTCACCCTCAAACACACACACCTACCTTGACTCTCACATAATTTGCTCATAAAGTCTGAGAAAGTTCCCTCAGGTAATCTCTTATGCGTACCACTTCAAGAATCTATAAATAGCTTTTTGAACTGAAGTGTCTTAGTGGTTTAATTCCACAGTCTCATATCCAAACATATTTTCCAAACTTATCTGAATAGATTTATCTTGTTACAATTGGCAAGACAATTCCTGTCAGTTGTTGCAGTCGTACTACCCACAAAGTTTTGGAAGCACTTGGTTACCTATATTTTGTGTTTTCTGAATAAGAACTTCTTTTTCTTGTTTTACCTAATGTGTGTCCTACACTCATCTTCAACTACTTACTTAGCAGTTGTCTTGTAGTCATTGCCAAGCATGAACCAAAGTGCTGCCACATGATGTTGCAGGGTCAGTGTGCTGCAGAAGCTTTTCAGAAAGCACAGGCTCACTCTATTCCTTTCCTGTCTTGTGTCCCAGAATACAGTTCCAGTGCGGTACTGTGGGCTGAAGACTTTGATTGACTTCTAGATCTTTACACTATGAGTCATAGAGAGGTTAGAGGGAACCAGGACATTGATGGTATTTGGAGTTTCTGATTCATAGTTTCAGAACACACGCTGTTTCTAGCTGACGTGTATGCTTTGAAGATCATCTGCATCTAGTTCTTATACAAATTAGTTGCCAGTCTCCTTCATGGAATCTTAGTATGAACAAATTGAAACCTTTTCATTGTGTTACAACCAAGTAGGTATTAATTGTGCCAAAACTCAGATTCAAGCAATTTTAGAATGTTCTTAGTGATCTCACTCCATTTGGTGATGCTCCAGTTGGTGAGTCTTTTGCTTTTGTTTTTGTACATATCCAGATCTGACTAATGCATGTATCCCTCTATGTGTTCTTAATATATGTTCCAGGTCTCCAATAAAGTATAATGCTTTGGGGACAGGAATCCTAAAACCCCTATGCCAATATATCCTATCCATATATAATATCTACTACAGTGTTCTATCACAAATTATGAGGCTAACAAATATTACTGAACAAATTGGGTAGTCACTAGTGCCTCTGTCCTTTTATAATTTCCTCCCTAAAGAAATAGGTTATTGTAAGAAGACCCAATTAGTCAGATAACCATACTTTCAATTTCCAAATAAATACTCAGAAAGGACAATCTGTGATTGGTGAACAAAGAGGTAGTTTCTATTTAAGTACCCCATCTATGATATTATGCTTGGTCATGAGATAAATATATTTGTATATGATATGTAAATATTTATTCTTTTCTTGTTATTGTAATTATGAAATTGCCCTCGATACATCACCTGCACTGATGACACCTCTGCTAATTGGATGCATATCCTTTGTATAAATGTTAAAAGAAACCTGAATAGAGTCATGTGTTTGATATTCAGGAAAAGAGGAACTTAAAAAAAAACAGTGGAAACATGAGAATGGAATGAAAAAGCACAGATCCTTCACTTTATTCAGTCTCTTCACAAAACACTGTGATCTGCAACATTTTTATTCACAGACATTCAATCATTAACTTATTTTTAACTTTCAGAAGTTGTTTGAAATTAGGGAAGCTCCTCCTTAGTGCATTACAGCCTGTATCTGAGTCACTGGTCTGAATGTGTTTGGGAGAAAGGGTGCAGTATGACTTAGAATAAAGGACACTGAAGAAACACAGCATCATTTCCACTTAAAGAAAAGCTAAAGGTTACATGGATGAAACTTAGTCTTGGATTTATTTCCCAGAACAGTGTCTTATTAATCAACATAAATTTGGAACCAGCACTTAATGGCAAAGAGAAGTCAACAAAGATGTCACTCATTAATTATCCTAAAGGAACAACACTTTTAAAGTGTCTGATTGACATTGTTAGCATAAATTTTGTTATCTTAAGCATTTGCCTCAGATTTTTTAAACAGCTATGCAATTTAGTTCAATGCCTATTGCTCTAGGATTTAATATATGAAGGTAGAAACTGACAGGAAAACAATTTAAACCTGAGACTAGTGCAAAGTAAACATAGGAATGTTTTGTGGATGTTCTTCCTGTCCGAATGTGAAAAATATTTGTTCTTTTTTCCATTAAGAGGTTCTTAGAAATTTGAGACACTTGACTATTTTTAACTGGATAAAGTCTAAGGTAGTGCCAACGTTTGTTTGAACAAATCATATCTATCTCCATCTCCTTTTGGCATAGATTCCCATGGCAAATATAAGGCCCCTATGTTTACTTACTCAAATCAAGCAGCTGCAAAATTTAAACATTATATTTTTATATGCAATTTCTAATGAACGATGTGGTTGATTAATGCTCTCATAAATCTATAGCAATCATACCTTATAGCATTCTTCTTATATTTATGCTCATGTTTATTAATACTTTCCAGGGATCTATATTTTATAGGCATGCAAAGACAATAAAAGAGATCCATACTTGGAATTTCCAGTATTCTTCCTGCTCTTAAAATATTAACCTCCTATTATTAACAAAAGTAGCAGAACATTCTGGTTTTAGCTCCTATTCATATTATTTCCCATTAGCGAACACAATGAATAAATCAGTTATAATTTGCAATTATAAATGACACTGACATAAATAGGAACACCTTTGCCATAAGTACCAAGAAGTGATACAACCTGTTAAGGCAACATTTATTGGCAACATATATCTTGAATATTTCAAATAGTCAATTTAATGAACAGTCACTGAGGAGTCAATGTGTGTTTCAGTCTGATTCAAAGTTATCCAAGAGACTTACTCTGTCTTTAGGAGTTAATATTCTAGCCAATAAAACAGAGATG
Source organism: Acomys minous (assembly GCF_964271855.1). NCBI lineage: Eukaryota > Metazoa > Chordata > Mammalia > Rodentia > Muridae > Acomys > Acomys minous. The sequence continues at coordinate 65,237,366 of NC_140489.1, read as the reverse complement.
ACCACATATGTATTTAAGAGTCCTGGGATACAAAAAGTTTCAGTATCAACCATTGATATAAAAGAGTATTGGCTTTTAATTGTTGTAAACTCATCAACTATTTGTTCATACGTAAAATGACACTAATTTTTATTAAATGTTGACTAAGTTTGTATGTGTCTTTTGAAAAATGAAAAGGTTGAAAATGTGTCATAGAGAGATGGCTCAATGGTTAAGAGCACTTGATATTCATCCAGGAATAAGGATTATGTTCCAAGTTACCTACATGCAGGCTGGCCACCTGCAATTTTAGTTCCAGGGAATTCAGCACCCTTCTCTGGTCACTGAAGGCACCAGCCATGAACATGGTACACATGCACACATGTAGGCCAAACACTCATATACATTAAATAAAAAATAAATCTTTTTAAAATTGTGTGTGTTCATGTACTCAATGAATTAAATTTAAAGATAGGTTTCAACATCAAATTATATGTTTTGAACACATTGGAAATGATGTTCACATACAAATTATCCATATCATTATGCATGGAAGTCATTATTATATGCTTTATGGTATAAGACCCGTGTTATATGCAATAGTGATGCAACCATCAGTGTTCACAACTCAGAGAAACATTGCCTAACATTTGGCCAAAGTGGTTTTTATTGAATAAGGTAGTAGCGGAAATTTTCCTAAAACTAAATTTGCACATAGGAATAACTATGCTGCCATTATGTGTGCGTGAGAAACATAGGAAGACAGCTCAGGAGATGAAACTCATCAGGGAATGCAGCTGCATCCACCAGTCCATCTCAGTGTGCTCTTTGTAATGAATAACACTGGAGTGCCATTTTACTTTGTGATCAGGTTTGAGTGCAGATTATGTGGCTCTTCAATACAAATCAGTGGTTACCATTGTAGGATGATGCACAGTCTTTTTCTTGGTTAGCTGTGCCAGACCCACAGTATTCACACAACGTCAGCTGGACATTTTGAAACATATGACATATCGACAATTATTTTATTATTATTCTGTCATGAAAATATCTTCTTATATTTTCTTGAAATCATGAACTCTGTTGATGGGAAACATAAAGCAAAGGATTTTGTTGATAGAAACAGAAAAAAAAAAGAGTGCACATAAGGGACGGAGTGTGTTTTGCTTAGCTGGTCCTTCACTACTGTTTTGATTTCATTTTTAGTGTTTAAGGACAGCAACCTCATAGGTAATCGCAGGGCCCTATGTAGTTTTATTTTTTATTTAGCATCAACTATTATGGGTTACATGTCTGTCATACATATCAAACCAGAAACACAACTTCTATAAGCTTGAATAAACTTCTTTATCCCAATCAATTTTGACATAATTGCCATTTATATGAAAAGTGCAGGTGAAAGGGGTCTCGACACTGGGACCTTTATGTTCAAATATTTACATTTGCATGTTTCTTATTTTGTGATTGCATACCATTTGAATATATTTTAAATATGCATTTTGTGCCTAAAATTTGAAAATCTTCATAGTAAAAGAAAAAAGGAAGGAATAGACACTCCTCAAAGAACCTAAGAGATGGAAAGGGAGGAAGAGCAAGAGGAGGAAAATGAGGAGGGAGAAGAGGAAGGTAAAGACTTATCCATTTTTAAGCATGTTGGTTTTATAATAGATAAACATGCATTACCAAAAAATTAATTTTTTAAAAATATCAATTAGATTTAATGTGCTGTAAAAACAATTACTTTATGGTATACTTTATACTTTTCTAAAGTTTGCATTTGCCTCAGGTTAGACATAACATCCACGAGTTAAAAATGTCTAGTGTCACACTAGAGAAAACAGAAAGGTTATATTCATAGCATTATTGTTTTTTAATAAGAAAAGTACATTGTAATACCTGTAAAATAAGACCTGATTTTATTAAAATATGGAAAGTGGGCACTTCTACAACACATTGGTCCACAGGAACTTTTACTGAAACTCCTTGCAATATAAACCACCCATGTCTCTATTTGCTTTGTGCAACTAAAGAGCTGATACAATATTGATTTTGTGGAAGAGTGGTGAATGATTATAAGGATGAGATATTAAATAAATAATACATAAATAATCAAATGTTGAATAAAACAATTAGCTTTGCCCCAGGGCTCTGCAGTAGCTTATGAATCCTTACCAGTAGTAGTTTACAGCTGTAACTTTCAGATATAATAGGAGAATGAATCTTCTACAGGCAATGAAACAGATGATCAAATTCACAAGGGATTGTGTCAGGCTTTTTCCAGTACTAAAGAAACATATTAATCCTTGTCACTGTTTTCAGAAACGCTGTGACAGAAATAAACCTGTACTGTAACTTGGCCCTTTTAATGAGCTTCTGGAGTGTGGGCTTTCCACTCAGCACCTGAAAAACACAACAAAACACCTTTTATATTAAAGATGTGAGGTTTGCTGCTGGCTAAATTTGTACACAGAAGTCTATAAACCAGTGCTCAGCCAGCTGGGAAGCAAGAAAGCAAATTCAGATGCTGCCATGAACTTCACAGACCAATTATCTACTTGGAATCATGGGAGTTTAACAAACAAATACCAGCCCCCGCTGAGCCTTTTCAGGCCAGCAGCTTATGGGTGATTCAGTTGCATCTGAGGCTTTTAGACTGATCAATTCTTAATCACAAAGCGCAAAAAATTATTCTCAGACTCATGTCAGTTTCTTTGGACACCTTTGTTAACAATCTGCTTCAAATCATTTTTTTTTTAAAGAAACTGCAGACACTGTTTTTATTGACTCCCCACTTGTAAAATGTTTATAGCTTGTTAATTTATATTTACCCCTTTACTTTTGCCTGCAAATCAACATCACTTAGCACAGTTTGGTTACACTTTGTCCAAAGGAAATTACAGAAGCCTGCTATGGGGCTAAAATGAAGGAAAGCTGCGGAAAATCAATGCACTGCTGATTAAACAGATCGTAGCAAATTCACGGCTGTATGCTGCAGCCTGGAGACAGCAGTGTGGTGCCTATCTAACAGTTAATGTGCTTTAAGTCAGGTGAAGACAATTTCCGAACAAGGTAAAATCACCCAGAGAAACAAGAACTGCCTCACCCAAGAATGCATGTGTTCGTATGAAACTTACATTCCTTGTTAGCCAGTGCTTCACTAGGGAAATTAAAGGGCCCTGTTTATTTTAAGAAATGAAACAATGTTGTGTGTTGTAGCTTCACTGTGACATTTTACCATGAAAGGAATAATGTCATGGCAAGACACTCCTACTGCTTACAACTCAAGGTGTTTTTTTTTTTTTTGCCCCTTTTCTCTTTTTGTGGAATTTTAAGGTTATTGACATTTTCTTGGTATCATTTCAATTAAAAATTGGCTGTAATCAAAGTGAGATGCTTTACAGAGCATATCCACTATTAGTCATCACATCTAATGAAGATGTTCTTAAGAGCTGAAATGCACTGTTCTTATTTTGCTATATTGGAATACAAGAAGGAACAGGGAATCAGTCAGGTGTAAAAACAGAATGCAGCCCATACATAATTAATTAAAATATATTGGGAATGCACAGTATGAATGCAGGCTGAATACTAAGACCAGCATACGTTTTCAAATCATTGTCAAGAGAAAACCTTGGGCTTACAAGAGTTGTGAGTTGGTCTGGTTTTAGGTAAGGTACTCTGAGTTGCAAAATCTGTCCTGGTTTCTGTGAGGCCCAGGTGTTATGGAGGAAAGTACCTGTGTCCTAAGACAAGGTCGGAGGTGTTGCTTGTTTTAATCCAGCTTGGACTGCTTTGCCCCATACTGAATGTGAACGAGGGAAATTAGAAACAATAACAAAAACTAAAGTTAAAGTCTGCTTTTTTAGAAAAATGTTATCAGAAGATATGTTACCTCCACCTTTCCTTTTTATTCGATGTGCACATTTACCTATCAACCTGTCATCTCTTCTTGGCCACAATTTTCATTCCATATTTTGTCTTGCTACACGAGGTTTGTGGCACTACTGGCTGTTACCCATTTGAGATAACTAGGGTTTTGATAGGTTATGGTATCCTGGCAGACAAATTTCACTAGTGAGTCGTCACATTAAAATTCATACTTGGGAAATTTTTGTTCTAGACATCGGAGCCAACTTATTCTCAATCGTTGTTGTTTTTAATCCTCTTCTTTTCAAAATATCAAAGTCTTTCAAATGGTAGCATGGTTATGCTCGTTGCCAAATTCCATGTGTTAAAATGAAGGTGTTTTTGAGTCATCAAAGCTTATAAAAAGACCTTTAACAAGTAAACAGCTTTCCTCCTTAAAAAAAAAAAACTGGAAGATGTGGTATAAGAAAACACATTCATGGACACCATATGTGAACCAAGTTTTATGTCAAGATTTTGAGATTTATTTTGAGGATTCCTAGAAAATTGGGGGCTTAAATTTTACTGATTGAAGAGGTCCACTCTGCACCACTTTTTCACTCTGTGGGATGTGTGTGTGTGTGTGTGTGTGTGTGTGTGTGTGTGTGTGTGTGTGTACGTGTGTGTGTGTGTAACTCAGGGCCTTTTGCTTGGATTATTCTATTGAAAATATTTGAAAAACTTACTTAGGAAAAAGAAAGTACATGATGTGCTCAATGGCTTCAGAATGTGAAGAAGAACCATTGCTTCAGCATTTCCCTGTCAGTTCACCGCTTCCTCAGGTTGTGATAAACTGCAGATAAACTTTTGTTTTTAAGACAGGTTTTCTCTCTGTAGCCTTGGCTGTCCTGGACTTTGAAGATCAAGCTGGCCTCAAACTCATAGAGATCCGCCTGCCTCTGCCTCCCAGAGTACTGGGATTAGAGATGTGAACCAGTGTGGCCAGGGCAGATGAACATTTTTATGTGAAATGTTCAAAATGATGCGGTCATTTAGTACACAGTAGAAAATGCCTGTGTTATAGCCCAGGAACAAATCGACGGGCATCAGAAGCAAGAACACATATTAGAACACATATTTCAGGCAATCCCTAAACATTCTCACACTTGAAACTCATATCGGTTTAGTCAGTTGTGTATTTTTAAATTATTTTGTTCTTTGTCGAATTAAAAAACTTCAGTTGAAGAAATATTACCATAGGAGGTAATGAGCAAAGTCTGAATACTATAAGTATAAGCTTCTTAATCAAAATAATTATCCAAGATTCTAAATATCAGTAAATATTTTTTTTAGCATTTTTACAGTCCCAGAAAGTTAAAAACAGTTGTTTATAAACACACTCTATTTTGTTTAAAATCTGTAGATTGCATGAATCTGAGAGTTGGCAGAGGCTTGAATTACCATTGGTAGAAACCAAAGTTTTCTTATTAATACATGGTAATTTATGACCTTTTAGGTATATGATTCCTATGGAAAACATTGATGTACATTGTTTTCAGGACTATAATTTCAATAGTTGTGATATTAATATTTAATTAAATTATAGTCATTTTATAAATATATGTCCTTAATTAAATTATAGCATGCATATGAAGAAGAAATGCCTATGGCATGATTAAAACATATTTAAAAATACACTACTGTAATTTGAATGCTGTTTGTCATCACTGAAGTATGACTAACAAGACTTCAGGAATGACTAGAAAGTCAACTGAAAAATTGCCAAGTACAACTCTTGTGCTCCTTAAAACACAGTGCATTAAAAATGTGGACAGTTTCTCTATTAAATCTAAATATACTTCTTATGGTATATACAGTATTACATTTCTAAATTAATTGCCATACTCCCATTTGTTAAAGAATTCACTCCATGTGAAAAGCGAAGTCTCACTAGATGTGAATTTTACACTGCGCTAGATCAATCCCAATACCAGTAAATGGATATTATTAAACAGCATGGGGTAGTGCAAACTGGGAAAGAAAACTTGTAGTGTGCTGCCTTTGAGCAGACCTGGCTTGCATGCTGTGACAGGGCAATTGTCGACATGCTTTTTCATGCCAATCTGCAGCTTTTTCAACTCTAGATGCTATGGCAACCAGGGTTTAACAGACTAAGCAGCTAACAAGCTTCCCTGATGGAATTGTCTGGTTTTGTGATTGCCTTGTCTTAGGGAAAATATAAAATAGAATGAAGACGTTTGTGGACATTTGTCAAACTGATTATAATTTGGACAGTTGAATCATAATTGTCTGTTGTGTACTGTACAGTAGTGACATAGGCTATTTTCCACATTCTGTGCAGAGTGCACCAGTGCATTCCCGTATAGGCTTTATTTCCCTTGGGAACAATGGGTGTTGGACGCTGTGGGTTCCCTGTAACATGGAAATCCACATCTCACTCCAGATCATCTGCAAAAGCAAAGACCATAGAACAGTGTGTGTCGGTATATACATACATACATGTGTGTGTGTGGGTGTGGGTGTGAGGTACACACACACATATATTCTGTTTGAAAGGCTTGGGTTTGATTTGAGCTATATTTGTATGAAATATAATGATTACAAGTTGATGCAAAAATATATTTCTCTTCTAGGATAAGTTGTAGATCAAGATATGCAGGTGAATTAATTTTTATTTATGATTGGGCATAATTTCAGTTCTTTGGGAATATTGATTTTTTAAATTTGCAACCACTTAAACATGTATTTGTGTCACCAATCATATGCATAATTTAAAACACTGAGAACATAATCAAGCTCCACTGATGGAATGGTCTGGCTTTAATGCGGCCTTGTCCTGTCGGAAATGAAGCAGATATTCCTTATTGCTTTAAATGATTAAAAGCCTACTAATAAAACTGGCCTCTATAGACAAAGGCATTGTATTTTCAAGATCATTTTGGAGCAAAGTTTTATTTATTCTTATAAGGGAATTTTTTAATTGGAATTATTAAAACATTTCAAAGTAAATGTGAATTACCATGAGATAAGGTCCAGGTTTCCGTTTCACAAATAGGCATCCCATAGAAGCTATTTCACTAAGACCTTATTAATTATGTTATGGAAGACAATGAAATATATTTTTTTATAATAAAAGATGTATTGGGCTTATGTATCAGAGGTTAAAATATTGAAGATAGTTTTAGAAGAACTCACAGAAGTATCCTAACTGAAAGCTAAGTGAGATTAAAAATAATAGCTCCTGTTTGGACCTTCAAAGCAGCTGGTTCACTCACCTTGGATAATTCCTACTGTTTACATTTTCTATTACTTAGTTTCCTTTCTTCTGAGTTTCTTTTTCTTCTTTTCTTCTTCTTCTTCTTCTTCTTCTTCTTCTTCTTCTTCTTCTTCTTCTTCTTCTTCTTCTTCTTCTTCTTCTTCTTTAATAGGTATGGCCATTTTCCCTGCATGTACGTCTATGACAAATGTGTAATGCTGGCAGAGGCATTAGAAGACAGATCCCCTGGAGCTACAGCCAGTTGTGTGCCACCAGGTGGAGGTTGTGAATTCAACCATCTTGGTCTCCTGGAAGAACAGTCAGTGCTCTTAACCACCAAGCCTAATCCCTACAGTTTACATTTTGGAATATTTTGCCTTCATGCCCTTGGTTTCAGGTAAGTACTTATACAAAAAAGGAATCCCCCTCTTGTTCCTCGCAGAGGAGGCCTCATAGCTAAGGTTGCCTTTGAAGAGTTCTTCAGTCCTGTACAGTGACTACCATCTAGATGATGGGATTCTTAGAACAGTTTTCTTCTGGCTTACACATTTTCTTAATCAGAAAGGTCTCCAAGTGAGGCTGTCTTGTTCAGGTGCACACACCAGAACAGTGTGAAATGAAACTAAGGACTTTTTGCTCATTGCATAGAGACTTCTCTAGACCAAACAGGAAGAGAGCTTAATGCAGGGTTTGAAGTGATATGATATGAGAGGAACTACTGGCAAACAAAACAGAACAGAACAAAACAAAACAAAACAAAAAAACACCACAAAGAACATTATTCCTCTACATCAATGTGGGTAAATTTGCAGTACTGGCTTCTGGACTTTATCTTTGAATTCCCCTTTTTGCTGTTGATTTCCTTTGACAAGGCCACAGAATCAGCTTTCTGTTCCTCCAGTGACACCTCAATGCCCCCTTTTTTATTATGAATTCATTCATTTTACATCCCAATAGTTATCTTATCCCTTGTATCCTCCCATTCCTCCCTCCCTCCCATTTTCCCCCTTACTTCCCTCCCTTATGACTGTGACTGAGGGGGACCTCCTCCCCCTGTATATGATCATAGAGTATCAGGTCTCTTCTTGGTAGCCTGCTGTCCTTCCTCTGAGTGCCACCAGGCCTCCCCATCCAGGGGACATGGTCCTAGATAGGGCACCAGGGTTTGTGTGAAAGTCACCTCAATGTCTTTAGTTCTCTTGAAGAGTGACAGGAGTGACTTCCTCTCTCTCTTACAGTGAGCTTAACTGAGTCATATGTAAAACCCTGCCTTCAGAGGTAGGAAGTCACACTTCAATGAGAATAAGAACACATTCTTAGTTTATTCTTTTCAATTGTCAAGACTACAGTTTGGAACAAGCACATTTTCACTGCTCAGTTCACTGAGCTTATCTTTTGGTTAATAAACTCTAACTTAGAGCATACCTGCCTTTGAGTTCAAAGTGTAAAGCCTAAAGTGCCATAGAGCAAAGCAGAGCAGAGAACTGTGTTGCTTTATATTTTTAGCTAAGAATAAGAACATTACATACCATGGTGCAAAAGTTGTCCTTCCTGGGCCTGAAGAGATGGCTCAGCAGTTAAGAGCACTGGCTGCTCTTCCAGAGAACCTGGGTTCAATTCCCCACACCTACATGGCAGCTCACGACTGTCTGTAAGTCTAGTTCTATGGGTATGACACCATCTCACACATATACAGCCCATCAGAACACCAAAATGCATAAAATAAAAATAAAATCATTTAAAATAAAAGAGTGTGGGGAAGGATTGAAGGTCCCAAAGGGCATAAGAACTTCTCAAGAGGATCAACAGAATCAACTAACCTGTGCCCATAAGGGTTTACAGAGACTGAAGCACCAACCAAAGAGCATGCATGGACTGGGCCTAGGTCCCCTAAACATATGTAAGTGATATGCAGTTTGGTCTTCATGTGGGTCCTCTAGCAAGCAGAGCAGGAGTTGTCTCTGACGTGGACTCTGTTGCCTGTTTTGAGATTACTTGTCCATAGCTGGGCTGCATTGTCTGACCTCAGTGGAAAAGGATGTGCTTAGTCCTGATGCAACTTGATGTGCTAGGGTAGGTTTGTCTGGGTGGGTGGGAGGGCTTCCCTTTTCTGATGATACTAGGAGGAGGAATGTGGGAGAAGAAGTGGAGAGTAGGGAGGATATTACAATTCAGATATAAATTAAATAAATGAATACATTTAATAAAAAATTCCTTCCTACTTATTAGTACACATCAAATAAAGCAACAATACAACAATACCAATTCAATTACTAAAGCAAATTCAGCAGAATTGAAAGGTTCTGCTCTTGTCTAAATGTTGTCTAAGTGTCTAAATGTTGATAAGCCCACCTTCAAGCCTGAGATAAAACAAAACTCTTTAGTTTCTGTGCTCCTTCACAAGATTATCTAAATAGCAAGAGTGTTGACTTGATATCCAGATTCTCCTACCTCTACCTCCTAAGTGCTGGGATATAGGCATGTTGGTAACTGCAGTATTGGCAGCTGAGCCCAGGACATTGTACATGCTAGGTAAGCACTCTACAACTGAGCTACATTGTCAACCCCATTCCAAAATTACTTTCCTTTGTGAAGACATATAATAGCACCTCAGTTCTGTAACATATGAGGTTGATTATCCATTTTGAAAGACACCAGGAAGTGACACCATACACGCAACCTTCTGAAGTGGCTTTTCAGAGAACAATGTATATACTATATTTTGCAGAGGACCCAGGTTCAGCTCTCAGCACCCCAAAAGTAATACACAAACACATGTAACTCCAAAACCACAAGATCTAACACTGTCTTCTAATCTCCACAACTATTGGCCTTGCATTCAGACAGACATATAGAAAGAACATTCACACACATAAAAAATATAAATAAATCTTCAGAATAGAAAGATTTTTAGGAGAAAGTCATGGGAACTGATACACCATAGTTGCAACCTCATTTCTAGCCACTTGCTGATTTTCTATGAAAGATTCTTCATGCTGCCATATTCTTATGAGAAAACAGAGATGGTAAACTTGCCTTCCAAGTGTCAGAGTTACTGAGTCCATCACTTCTCCATGCTGCAGTACCCCCTGCAGAAAGATGATGCTAATAATTAAATGTTTCTGGGTTCTTTGTTTATGTTCTGCAGGAGGTTACATGCAGGAACAGGCATCAAGGACATGCTTTCAGATACTAGGAGATACAACTAACTGTTCCATCAAACATTGTATTGGAATAAATGGAAATAATGGAGTCTCCTCATCAATACCTAACATGAGAATTCTGGCTTGAAAGCACCAAGAAAAGACATGAGAATCAGATGGCCTCGGAGAAACAGATTGAAAATCATTGGTTATGTAACACGGGGCATGTCAGTAACTTCTCTGACTTTGGTTATCCCAACATTCTAAAACAATCAAGAGAAACTGCTTCTTAGGGTTGATCAAAAAGTTAATCCATCAGAGCCATACACAGCTAATGTCAGTTCATACACAAACTAAAATCAGTATTAGTAATATTTTATGTAATTTCTGTTAGAATATTCTGTTAATATATATGCTTTTGTTCTTAGTAGGCAAAAGGACACTTTAAAAATAGCATTATTTATTCCAGGTCATATTTTTAACTAACTTCTTATGATTCTTCAGGGATATTTTATGAGCAAGTAAGCAAAGGACTTTTCAACCTTCAATCTTAAAAGAATGAAGATCTCAAAAAAGATATTGAATTTGTGTAATGTTCAGAACTCAAGATGTCAAAAACTATTTCATGGGGAGTGGACTATGCCTTAGCAAGTAAAAGCATTTTCAGTAAGAACAACAGGACCATGTTTAAGTTCTCAAGCCCACTTATAAGCCAGACATATTCACATATATCTTTAATTGCATTGCAGTTGGCTGAAACAGGTAGAACAAAGAAGAATAGTGGTCACCCAACATAGCTGTAGCTGAAATGGCCAGCTTAAGGTTTCCAGAGAGACTTTGTCTCAAAAAACAACATGGGAATTAGAAAGAGAAGGATCCATTTTCCTCCTCTGGCCTCTAAATGCAAGCATACACACACACACACACACACACACACACTGTGCTTTTAAGTGTATAAATATATCTAAATAAACCAAACTCTGGTATATTTTTGTTTTTTTAATTAAAATTTTTTTACATATACATTTATAATATTACACATATATACAATAACTTACCTACAGCAAGAGGAACCATGAAACAATCAGAAATTATATAAATGTTACATTCATAGTGTTTTGGCTATTTGTATTGGCTGCCTTGAATAACACTTCCTTATCTTGGAGCATCTAAAATTGTGATCGTAAATCAATATCTATCACATCTCATCTTTATCAACTTAAAACATCTATCTAGACCTAAAAACATCTTAAGCCCAAAACAACTAAGCCTAATTGTAAAACTAAACAATCTGGTCTTCAACCCCATCAGAGACTTGAGAAGGAATAAAATAAATTATTTGAATAGACAGGAAGTGAAGGTTAGCAGCTTCCAAAATGAGAAAATAACAGAGACGGTTTGCTGCCTGAACAGTCAAGTTAAATTCTGGTATTTAATCAAATGTTTTATTATTCCAAATCTAGAGGAAGTTGTATAATTACTGATCATTTTGTGTCCACTCTGAATGAAACTCTTGAGGGTGAAGACTTTAAAAATAAAAATAAAAATAAAAAGCAAGGCTTATGGAGCCATTTCTTTTCTTGTAGAAGCAGTGATGCTTCCTGGCTCTCTGCCTCCATCCTAATGCTTCCCATACTCAAGATCACTCCAAGTGTGCCTCCTGGATCCTCCACGGCTCATTACCCAATAACTTAGCAGTGATGCGCTGGGGTTTCTGTACCTGACAACTTCTGCGGAAGCAGAGCCGTTCATAGCCAGGGAAACTCAGACACCCTGCAAATAATTACTACGAACTCAAGAAAATGAACACTGACTTTCCTCTGCACAATATTTTTTAGAAAGCTTGTCTCAACTGAGAATTTTACACGGAAACAAAATCAGATTAAAATATGGGCTGCCACTATTACTGAGAAAATGTGGGACTTAAGCAGAAGATTTCGAAGCTAAAACAACATGATGCAATGGTAGTCTTCCTGTAGGATGGAGAGAGCTTTATTGAGCCTTTTGCCTCCCTCCAACAACACCTTTTGGGAAAGCAAGCCAGAGGCTGAGGTTTGCTTCGCCAACCTGCCTTGGGGACTGCGGGCACAGTTCCAGAGTAAGACACAAATCTTCTGTTTGTGGACCCAGAAGGGAGTCTTCCTTTGTTAACGGAATGAAAGATGAGCCTTCTACTTTTTCTTTAGCACATGGCCTTGACATGAACAGCTGTATTGATGACTTTGTTGAGGTGAAACGGCCAGAGCGCAAAGACGTACAAAGTGTGGATACACTGATGCGTGTTGGTCCTTCGAGTTCCCTTGCTGCTCTGGGGAGTTTTCTTTCTTTCTTTCTTTCTTTCTTTCTTTCTTTCTTTCTTTCTTTCTTTAAGGGAAAAATTTGACTTTCATTTAAAAAAATTTATTAATTTATTCATATTATATCTCAATGGTTATCCCCTCCCTTGTATCCTCCCATTCCTCCCTCCCTCCCATTTTTCCCTTACTCTCCTCTCCTATGTGTGACTCCTGTATATGCTCATAGGGTATCAAGTCTCTTCTTGGTAGCCTCCTATCCTTCCTCTGAGTGCCACCAGGTTTCCCCTTTCAGGGGACTTGGTCAAATATGAGGCACCAGAGTACGTGTCAAAGTCAGTCCCCACTCTCCACTCAACTGTAGAGAATGCCCTGTCCATTGGCTAGATCTGGGTAGGACTTTCTTTTTTTTTTTTTTTTTTAACAGAGCTTGCCTCATGTTTATTTGTAAAAACAGCATAGGACACTGGTCATCTGTAAATAGTGTGTAGGTGGGTGTGTCACACCAGTCCATCTGTCTTCACATAGGCAGAAGCCTTTTCTATGGGGCCTTCACAGGGGCCTGGGCAGCTTTGGGAGCCTGAGCTGGGGCTGCAGCCTGGGCCTTAGCTGTGGCTTTCGCCTTGGTTTGAACCTTGGGCTGTGGTTGGTACAGCCTACGACCCTTGTTCATGTAGCTTCGAATCTTCTTCCCAAGCTTGGGATGAGCGATGAAAGCGAGCCGGCTGAGTTTGCGGCTGGGGCCCTTTGGCATCTTGGGCTTAACGGCCTTAGGCTTCACAAGGGCCTTAATGGCCTCTGCACGGGCACTCATTGCCTTTGCGTTGTTTGCCTGCATCTTCCTCAGGCCTTTCTTGTTGTGCTTCTTGGCAAAGCGCATGTTCCTCAGGAACTTGGGGTCCACCCCCTTAAGAGACTCATATCGTTGTGACCGGGGTTTCTTGATGCCATTTCTGTGCCATTTGCGGGACTGGTTGTGTGTGGTGTGGTTCTTGGACTTGGCCATGTCTGCACAGTAACCGGCGGCTCCCGCAGCGCCTGGGACCGGAAGAGAAAGAGGAGGACTTTCATTTATAGTTTTTGTTCACCTCACAACAATCAAGTGCTTATACAACACCTCCAAGAGATGGCATCACCATTACTGTTGCTTTTGTCTGTCACTTCTCACCACTTCTTCATGATCTTAATTTTGTGCAGACATTTGTATCTGGGTGGGGACTTAGAAGTAGTCTTTTGTCCAATTCCAGGTGGAACTTTGGTAATATTGTTGAAGCATTAATGATTATATATATATACTTTTAGCCCCCAATCTTTATTTCTAATCTTTGTTTGTTTGTTTGTTTGTTTGTTTGTTTTGAGACAGGGTTTCTCTATGATATTTTTGCTGTCCTGGACTCACTTTGTAGGCCAGGCTGGCCTTGAACTCACAGCAATCTGCATACCTCTGCCTCCCGAGTGCTGGGATTAAAGGCATGTGCCACCACGCCCAGTTTATTTCTACTCTTAAAATATTTTACACTATGGAAATATAGAAAAAAGAAATGAGGATTGGAAAATTTCTTCAGAATTACTGGTAGTGATTGGAAGGGAAATGTTATGCCAACAGTCACTTCATGAAGATACTGTAAATTCAATATTTTAAAAAGTCTTTGCAAAATGTATGTTGTCTGTTTTAGCATTCCAACTCAATGTTCTGTATCCCCTCTCAGTAGGGTAATGACATACCCATAAGTTAGGTTCAAAAAGTAATTTCCTTCATTATGTACTGATCTTCTTCTAGAGTGCAATTTATGAGTGAAAATTTCAAGTACAAGTAGCTTATTTTAAAGTGACACTGTGGTAGAAAGTATCTCCTGTATTCATTGATACTTGTTTCCTTTTGAAATTTGGACCTAATTCTCTTCCCTTTGAGTGTATTCTTACTTAGTGATTTTCCTTGATCAAATTAATTTGCTGGGATTGACAGTGTATAATTCCAGAGATTGGGGCATTAAGACATCATACTTTCCTCCTTCTGTGTCACTCTTAAGAGAAGTAACATGTTTCAGCATGTGGACACTAAGAAATACTTGTAGTAAGGGCATATAACAAGAGCTGGGCCCCAAAGCCACATCTACAGAGGAAGTCAAGCTTCTTGACAACATCTACTTGAGGAAAATTGACATTTGGCCTCTCACTACGACATCAGCAGTTGTAAGCATTGGTTGACCTGTCTGTGACCTCATGTGTAATTCACAGCTCAAACTCCAAGCAAAAGCCACTCCTGACTTCTGAACTCATATAAACCTTAAGGTAACATGGGGAATACTGTATATTCTGATCATAGTCCTGTTCCCCCTTAAGTTGTCCATGTCCTCCCATATCCCTACCCACCCAACTTTATGTCCTTTCTCTCTACCAAAAAAAGAAAACAACTCCACAAACAGGAGCAGCAGCAGCAGCAGCAGCAACAACAACAACAAAAATACAAGAAAACCAAACCAAACCACCAAGCCTCCAAAAAATAAAACAACACCCCACGCCCAGTTTGTGTTGGTCAGCTGTCTCTGAACATGAGGCTGCCCTGGAGTATAGTTAATGCATAGTGTCCACTGGAGAAAATGAAATCTCCCTCTTCCAGCAGCTGTTGATTTTGAGTAGTCTCTTGATTGTGGTTGGTGGTGCTTTGTGGCCAATTCATCTTCTCTGTGCTGGGATTCTGTCTGGCTTAAATTTGTCTTACACATGCTGTACAAAATTTGTGAGATTAAATCTTTATTAATCCTATTGAGCCTGAAAGACACTGTTTCATTGGAGTCATCCACCACCTCTTTCCCTTGCAATCTCTCTGATTTCTCTTCTGCATAGATCTCTGAGCATTCAGGTGTTGATGTTGGTATAAACATTACAGTTAGAATTGAGTATTAAATGTCTCTCACTATCTTCACATTCTCCAGTTGTGGGCTCAGGGTTAATTACCATCTACTGTAAGAAGAATTTTCTGTGATGGCAGTTGAGCAATGGGTATAGAAGTATGTCATTAGAAGTTGTTACATTGCTATTTTCATTTAGCAGAATAATAGTAGTAGGTTTTCCCATAAGGTTCATGGACTATCTAGTATCCATTTCTTGGTGTCATTAACAGTTTATGTGAGGACTCCATCCCATGGAGTGTGCTTAAAGTCCAATTTAAAAAGGAATTGCTTACTCCCATAGCATTTGGGATACTATTGCCACAGTATATTATGCAGGCAGGCTGCTATTGTCGGTCACAGATATCAGCATGATAAAGCATTAGGTTTCTCCTCTTGTAGGACCTTCAAGCACCATGAATACTAGTCAGTAGGAATGAAACTTCTGGCTGGATTTCATCTTTATATTTCCATGTTCAGTGATAGCAATAGGTTGTGACTTCAGCAGTGGGGCCTTCCTATAAGGTTGTGAAGGGTAACCAATAGCATTGGCAATCTTCTATAATTTTTGGAAGAAAGTCTATGAAGCTTTTGACATTCTGTTGATTAATGATTTATGTGGATGGACCCAGCTTACTGGAGATGGTACCACTCCCAGAAAGAAAGGCCTAGATGGTACAAGAAAGAAGCAGACTGAGCAAGCCATGTAGAAAAAGCCAGTTACCTGTCCTCTTCCATAGCTTCAGATTCAGTTTTTTCTCCAGGTTCCTGCCTCAATTTCTCTTCATGATGGACTGTTACCTGGAAGTGTAAGATAAAATAAACCCTTTGATTCACCAAGTAGCTTCTGGTTGGGTTGTTTTATCACAGCAATAGGACTCTAATTAAGACCATGCATCCCCTTGTGGCCTTCCAAGTATTTCCCCAATACTTAATGTTCTAAGTTCCACTTAGGCAAGCTATAACTTGGCTAGCTTGTAAATGAAGACCATCCAGCCTCAGAGTCTGGAATGCTGTGTTAGCAAGTGTGTGTGTGTTTGTGTGTGTGTGTGTGTGTGTGTGTGTGTGTGTGTGTGTGTGTGTGCAGTCCCCTCGTCCCCTCTGTGAGACTGATAGCTTAGATGCTCTTTGTATCTCTGTAGACTGTATAACTAAATACCCTAGTTGATGCATATTATGTGCTGCTTGAAGTAAATTAAACAGAAGTCACTTTGAATACAGTATTTTAAAAAGTGAGAGAAGTAAACTTTGAATAACAAATTCTTATTTTTTTTAAAGTTTTTCAATTTTGAGAAAACAATTGCCCATTGGCAAACGAAATTTGCTACTTGGCCCTTTAATGTCATGAATTATTACACTTATACAAAATCATCCTACCTACCCACTACTTAAACTTTAATACAGATTATGAAGAATTTTGAAGATCTTCTGTGGAAGACACAAAAATAATCCTAGAATTTGAAGGCATCTAATTGAAAAACAAACAAACAAACAAACAAAAAACCCCAATAAACAAAAACCCATAATTGGTCTACACCTTCACACTTGAGGAAATTCTTGGAGAAAATCCAGTTTCTATAATGAATCTCTTCATTCCATTATTTGAAATGTGAAATATAAGGAATTTTTACTTAAAACTGAGATGGGATCAAAAGGTGAGTCTGAATAAATGGGACTATATATGTACTAGTTTGATAGTGGGATGTCACATACAATAGTGAGGTTGCTGAAAAATTAAAGACAATCATAAACTATCAATAGCATCAGTATCTGCACTTGTAGCAATGATTGTAATAGTGGAAATGTGCTTTAGAATTTTGAAACTGCTTTAATTTTATGTCTAGTCATAATGCCTTGAACTTTAAGGATTTGAATGTAGTCTTTACTTGTACATTTAGTATTTTTCTACTAGATTAGTGTTATAGTATTTATTTTATAATACATATTATTGTAAGTGTTTATAGTTATCAACTAATGTTGGTCTTCAACTTTTCTGAAATAAAATAGACCCTTGAATAATAATTTGAAATATAACACTTATAACTTGATCATCATTTTATAATATTGCAAGTATGTCCTACTTTCAAATAATAATACTATGTTCTCCTACTATCTTCTCAGCTGGAAGTATTTTCTTATGATTTTGTGAACAGCACCAAAAATGTAATTGAGCTGAGTTCCAAGTTGCTGTGATACACACTGACTTAATAAGGAAGCTATGAACAATTAAAACATATAAGCATAATAACCAACTTGCTTGGAACTTGAGTCAATACTTAGGGTATTTGTTCACTATATACCAGGCACTAATCCTAACACTTAATATGAATTTGATCTGTTGAATATAGTATTCTATGGTAAGTGAGATATAAAGCATTTTTCCCAAGGCCACATATAATGCAAATAACACAGAAGCATTCAAATGCAGGCATTGTGGCTCCACAGTATGTTCAAATAGACAAAGTAACAGTCATTCTGGGGATTTAAGGACATGAAAGTCTTGGATTGTTTTACTTGATGGGAGGGATGAGAACAGCTATGGGTAGATTCTAACGTGAACACTAGTGTTGAGCAAATTCATTACACAGCAAATAAAGATATCCCTTCTGAAAGGAGACAATAGCTTTGGAAGAGCTGCATGACATGAATGTTTTAGTGAAGCTGGCCTAGAATATGCCGACTCCAAGCAAACTTCTGACATCCATGACCCTAACTAGGATATAAGGTGGTCCAGAAATAAAACCAGGGTGCCTCTCTCTCAGATTTGTGCCGCCCGGAAACAGATCAGATCATTCATAGCAATGACCAATCCTTGGAAAAAAATTTTACAAACACTAATACAGGATTAATCTCCTGAGATTTTGATAATAGCTCCTCTAAATTGTTTTATTTTGTCCTGTACATTTCCTTGCCTAAAACTGCTTGATGTACATCTTAGTAATACAAACCATTTTAAATTATAATTTGTCTATATTAATAATTCATGCCATGCAGGTGTGTATGAAACATTAGCAAAGAAATCCAAGTTAGCAACAAATTTTTAGATGTAGCGATTTCAACAATGTAATAAAAATCCAACTAAAAATCTGTTTACACACTTAAAACTTAGGAGTGATTGGGGGTAGTTTTACTTCTAGGATTTGTCTTTATTGTGATTGAGTCTAGAGATTCAGGTTCATGTCTCTGCAAGGCAGTGCATCTTCTCACTTGGCTAACTCAAGAGAGATGGGAGGGAGTATAGGCATATCATAGTTTAAGAAGGAAATGGCATCCCAACTCAAGGCCTTTCTAGGAGGTATGAAAACACTACAATGTGCTAGATTCTGAATGGTGGTGTCTTTGGTTCTCTGTGAAACCCAGGGTCTTCCAGTATTTAAAGACTAGTAACTTCTTCTACAAAATAAGTTCTCTTTAGCACCTCATGTAGAAATTTATTATCACAGTCATTAAATGCGTGTTTATATAGGTTACCATGAATTTTGAAATTGAGGCTAAGAGAAGAATAAATAAAAGAGAAAAATAAATTACTGAATTAAATGACATTTTAAAATTACAACTTTAATAAAAATGATACTTTTTGTGCCAAGAGTATTTATTTGCTAAAACCTGTAGACGTGAAATCCAGTCCTTTCTATACTTTGTATGTGTTAACAATAATATATTTGTTAATATTATTATTTTGATATCTTAAGTAAGTCTGTTAAATATTTGATAATGTATAAAGGCAAAGAAAGAGCTACCTAATATTAATCTAATTTTCTACATTATCATCATAAATATGTCAGTTTTGTATTAAGACAGATTTCTCTAGTGAAAAATACTTGAAATTTCAGGCACATCCATGCTTTTTAAATACAGTTTCGTACTTTTCAATCACTTCTGGCAAGAAATAGGTGCTTGATTTTCGAAGTCAGAGTCATGTTATTCTTAGTTGGGAACAACTCTCTATGCACATCGAAAATAAAGCAACTCGAAATTTCACACATCTAGGGAAGACTTAATTATTCCAGATTGAGTCACGGTGATTCAGCCAATCAGCAAGCGCTCAGCAAACTTTTTTGTTCAGCCAGTATTTTCTAGACTTTATGAAGGTTGCCCGGAATAGGACAAACTGAGACAAACACAGTTACCTTGCACTCGTGTCCTGAAGCTACAGGACATCTGGCTGTTTGATGTATTTTGCTACATATATTCAGGGCATGTGCAGGTGCTTGTATCTACAATTACTTAACAGGACATTTTAAAAAGTGCTTACAGCCTTTAGAGTTATAATTTACTATTTTTGTGTCATGAAAAGTGCTGAAACTGAAAAAACATGCTCTATTCTCACAAAAGATAATGTATTTTCAGACAATAACAGTAGTAAATTTGACAGACAACATTAAATATGTGAATTTGACTTACATATTTTGAAAAAAAATCTAAGTTTTCCGGAGGTAGAATAACAAATTCTGCATTAGCATGGTATAAAATGAGCCCACACCATGTCATTGACTCAGTGATGGGGAAGATGGTAGTTGCATACTAAGGGAATTTGGAAGTCGGAGGTGGTCAACAGGCCTTACTGAATATTGAAAATAATCTGCTGTATTTAAAAAGTCATCTGTTTGTAAAAATAACTTATGATGCACAATTATTCTTATCAAAATATTTTTCTCGTTTGAGGATATTACACAAGCAATGCATCAAGTCCTCAATTAATAAAGTTTGATTACAGCTGTTTTTCTTTGTGTACCATCAAAGCAATAGCTATCCAAGGTGACTGGCACAATATCCAGCTAAAAGTGAGTAGTGGGGCTATCCCACAAACTTAAACAAAAGGAGCAAGAGAGACCACATATGATACATTTACCCAGATTTGCCCTTTAACTGAAGCTTTTAAACCAAGATTGATAGAAAACAGTGTTTAGGAAAAAAAATAATGCATACTGATTCATATAAAATGCTGTTCATTGTATTTTTCTTTTTTGTATTAACTTTAATGAATAGATATGCCTTTTTATTTTGTGGTACCCCACCATTAAATGATACCATCATTTTTTTCTACCTAAATAAATTCGAATTCTTGTCACCTACTATCTGAACAGGAAGATTTGAGACATTATTCCTAATTGAGATTTTTACTGAATATCTTTAAAGACAAATTTGTTTTATTCTTTCACCTACTATTTAAAAGGGTTTTCACATTTTTATCTTCTAAAGGAATTGTCAATGAGAAACTAAAACTACATAGACTATACATTAAAATCACTTTAGTTTTTAAGCTGTCATGAACTGTTTCAAAAAATGCTAAGTTGCTATTGTTTAATGTCTGTCATTTTATAATGCTTTAGAAGTTATCTATCCTGTAAAATTATTAACTGATGCTAAAATTGCCTTGTAAGTATTAGGACAATAGCAATTTTGTAACAGCTGGGACACTGCCAATGTAAGATAAGTACATTTTGCTCTGTAGATTCATAAAGTGCTTTGAAATGGTTTGTAACTGATGGATGGATGCATTTTCTAAGTGTAGAAAGCAATATTTTGTAGAAGGAAATGGCTTGAAAGCTGACACACATGCATGCAAATGCCATTCTCTTCAGTAAGTAATTTGCTTTTTCTTTCAAAAGCATAAATGGCATAGTTAGACACATTATTTTGTATATTGCACATAACAATACAAGATGCACAAAAACAGCAAGTACAAAACATTTCATATTGATAGAAGAACCCATGCCTGTGGTATATGATTAGCATAAATGTATACACACTGAAGTAATGCTTCAGGATTAAAAAGTGAAACTGGAAAAAAAGGGGAAAGTTCTACTCAACTTCAGGAAATGACAACATTTATTCATTTTTTTTCTGTTTTTAAATTTATTTCTGTCACTTCATTAGAATGTTCCAAATATAATTTTCAAGGGACATTTTTGCTTTAAGGCACAATGGATTAACCATAGTACCAATGCAAGGTTACAAAGTGGTAGTGTGGTTGGTCTTTTTTTTTTTTTTTTTAGCTGTTTTTCTTCTTTGAAAGACAACAATATTTCTTCCTATGAGAAAAGTATTTATAAAGGACAAACCTGTTAATTGGCCTAACTGATCTTTCATGTAAGCCCATTCACTGTCCCAGCAAAGACTGTCCAAGATTGGTTCACCAATAACTATGTGTACTATGGATTTTGGGCAGTATGAAAAAATCAAGCCTGTGATGAATTGTTTTCCAGACACTGTCTTATATAACTGATTAACTGATGCTAAACACTATAGCATTTCTGTTGCCCTTACATAGCAACTTCAGATTCAGGCCAGTTAAGTTTCACTTCTGGTCTCAACATTCCTTAGGTGAAGACAGGCCTTTAACTTACTGTTGTTGAAATTTCAGCTTTCTGTCATAGAAAACAAGGAAAATGGGATCTGCTTCTGAGAGTTTCATGAAAATTGAATCTATATAAAGCACTTGTACACAGTGTCTGGAACACAGCTTTGGTTATAATATTATTGTTGTCACACTTCCATTATTATTCATTTTATTATTGTGTTTGCTTACCAGGATAGAGATATCTCTGCACTTTGGAAGAATAATTCCTTGATTTTGGCAGTTTCTATGAGAATCACCTAAGCTCTATCTATTGAACAGAACTGAGTAAAGTCAGGGAGGAAATTATTAACCTGGGAAATTATTACATAGACAAACCCATGTTTTGAAAAACAGTGAGACAAAATTTCCAAATCATTTGGGAATGTGTCAGAAACTGGGTATTTGTTAAGAGATGATACTTAGCCATTTTTAGATTTAGAATTCAGCAGACTGTCTTATGCAGTAATTAACAGATTAATGAATTTTCTTATCCTCTCAAAATCCACATTTATCTGTTTATGTCAAAGAATATCACCATAACACAAAGAAAGGGACACACCAAAGGGTGCGTGGAACTGATTTACTTTGATGAAAGAGACCTCTGATATGACTCAATGGAAAGACTCCTGTTATAAACAAGGGGAGAAATGTTTCTGCTTTGATAAAAACATCTTTCATCAAATTACATGCAATTCTATCATTATTTTGTTTAAAAATGTGATTAATTGCATAAATGCATCATTTCATGCTTACAAACTTTGCCTTATATTTACTCATATCATTTTGCTATGCCTTTAATACTTAGGTAGAAAGATTTGTGCTGAGAGTTTTAGTTAGAACTACTTTAGTTAGAAATACCAAAGGCAGTGACATTGTTAACAAAGATCTCAGACACAGACTTGCTGAAGAATAGTATGCTTTTCCGTTAGCCATTTTCTTCCTTTTTGAGCAAATTTACCCAATAAAGATTGCATTCTTTTCACAGTAGCTTTTTGGGCCTTTCAGCTCAAAACCTGCCACTCCCAGCACTATTGCTATCTATAGATATAGGTGTTTGGCACAGGCTATTTTATTATTGATGTTTTTTTATTTTCTATCCATCACTGTAGTCAAATTTTTGAAACAACTCAAATTTACTCCCCCGTTTCCCATCCTATGCATCTACAGACAAAGAGGTGCTTGTGGAATGAACTTAAGAACCTGGTATAACCCTTTAATTAGTGGGGATTCTATGAGCCTTTTGCCACATGTGAGCAAATGTTGGTAAAGTTACTAATGGCAGGTGGCCTGGGTGAATAACCCACTCTTGGGTACCACTGTTTCCTCTCTTTAGTTTGGGACATCTATCTGATATCATTGCTGCACACGTTACATGAATGACTCTAGTATGAACAGCAGCCAACATTCTTTTCTATGTTGTCCATGCAGTTTAGTTATGTCATCTTTTAGAGTATATGACTTACAGACTTCTATTGCACAGTTTTAACTTGGAGAAAAGTTAATGTGTAAGAATCACGGTTTCTCCTGTCATAGTATATCCTTGATCCATCCCCACTTTGTTTTCTTCTTTGATTAAAAATAGAATTTTTCTCAGGTAATATATTCTGATTGTGGTTTCTTCTCCATCTACTCCTCCCAGTTCCTCTTCACCTCATCTCCTATTCATATCCACCCCTTACTGTCTCTCACTAGAAAACAAACAATTTTCAAAGGAATAATAATTTAAAAATATAATGAGATGAACAAAAACAAATATCACAGTGGGAGAAAAGAAACAAACAAAAGGAAAAGACCCTAAGAAAATACACAGAAAACAAATATACACATAGAATATCACTTGTTAGCATACTAAGGAATAAAAACACTAAATAGGAAGGCCTAAAATATATGCAAAGGACCTGTAGGTAAAAAGAGAGAAGAAAAATATAAACAAAATTAAAATAAAAAACAAAAACATGTAAAATTTAAAAAGTATAAAGAAACTTCCTGACACAACATTATGAGACAATAAACCTCTAAAGATAACATTTTGGTTTTTATTGGCCATCTACTGCTGGACAATCAACATACTATTAAGAGTAGTTTGCTTTTACAGTAAGATTGCCTTGGGGGAAGCAAAATTTTCATTAACAATTGGAGATTGCTTTTGGGTTAGGGATGGGGCCATGTGTCTGCTCCTTTCATGTCTATGACCCTATCTGATACATATCTGTGCAGGTCCTGTGTGTACTGCCTCATTCTCTGTAGGTTTCATATGTGCATTAGTACTGTTGATTTGGAGTTTTGTTGGTCTTCTACATTCCTTCTGGCTCTTAAACTCTTTCCAACTACTCTTCTCTAGGGTTCTCTGAGACCTGAGGGAGGGTGATTCAATGGAGACATCCCCTTCAGGGCTGATTGTTCCAAGATCTCTCACTCTCTGCATAATGTTTAGCTGTGCATCTTTGAATTTGGTACCATGTGTCAGGAAGATGCTCCTCTGATGATGGCTGAGCAAGGCATTAATCTATGAGTATACCCAAATGTAATTAAAAGCCATCTTATTGCTACTTTAAATTTTTATTTTTAGAACAGTAGTATTTTATTTCATCCTAGATTCCTGGGCCCTCTAGGAGAGAGGGCTCTATGTAGGCACCAGCTCTACTTCTTCTTATTTGAAGAGTTATGTAGGTGTTGTTTTTAGCAATAAGGCTTTACTGTCCTTCTGTGTCTTGGAAATAGCATGGGTTGTTTGGGGCCTCCCATAGGATACCTTTGGCTAACACTATAATTAGATATAACACATTCATTCCTGGTACTAGAAACTTCATTTGGTGACATGATATATCCAGTTGGGGCCATGTCTTCTCCATTATTTTGACATTTTATTTATATTGCCTTCATATATATTTTGGGAAGTGTGGTTTGAATAGGAAAGCACCCATTAGGCTCAATATTTGAATAAATAATTTCACCAAGAAGTGACACTATTTGAGAAGGATTAGGAAGTGTGGCCTTTCTAGAGTAGTGGTGGCTTTGTTAAAATATATGTGACACTGGGGATAGGCTTTGAGGTTTTCGGATTCAAAATGCTCATGCTGGGCCTTCCCCCTAGGTCTGTATATCAGGATGTAGTTCTCAGATACTACTCCAGCATACTTTGTTCCACCAGGCTCCCTATCCTGATAAAAACGGACTAAACCCCTGAAAGTGTAAGCAATCCCCCAACTAAATGCTTTATTTTATGAGTTACCTTAGTGTCTTTTCACATCAGTAGAACAGTGACAGAAAATGGTACCAGTAGTGGGGTATTGTAGTGAAAGGCCTGCATATGCTCTTGGAGGGACATGGAAGAGTTTGGGACTTTGGACTAAAAAAATGGTTGAATATTTTAAATGGGGCTTGGTGGACGATCCTAGTAGAAGCAAAATCCTGAAGTTCTAAAATCAGCATGGGCCCAGCATAAAAAGCTTCTTGGGGGAAGAATATTAATGTGTTCTTAGGGACTGTTCTTGTGATATTTTGACAAAGAATGGAGTAGATTTTTGGCCTTTTTCTAAAAATCTACCTGAGGCAAAAATTGAAGAGTTTTGGATTTTTGCTTGACAGTAATTTTCAAGACAACCTAATTTTGAGTATGTCATGTGGTTATTAGTGGTCACTGTTATATATACATACATACAAAAAGAAACAAACAGAACAAAGAGTACAGGTAGTAGGGCAGTGAAGTTTTTCTTCCTGCCCTAAGCTTCTGGAGTAAAGACTCTTGAGACTCAAATTATAGATTTACAAATACATAGACCATATAGTTAAACTCTTCTCTGACTAACTCATAACTTAAAGTAATCCATTATACTAATCTACTTTTTGCCAATGGCTGGTTGCCTCTGCCCAGGTGCCATGCATCTGTCCTCCTTACATCTTGCCAGGAGAATCTCCCACACCTAGCTCTCTTCCAGAATCCTCTTTCTGCCTGCTGGATGACCCATCTCCTATTTGCTGCCCAAGCTGTAGGCCATCAGATCTTTTATTGACAGATATTGCATTCACACAATACACAAGATGTTCTCTCAGCAAGTACAAAATGTACAGTTTGATGAGAAGAGGAGAACAAGGAAATGTTTTGTAAGAGCCAAGTTTTGTGCTCAAGTAGATACAAAGTTTAAATTAAAGCCTGATGTTATATGGATTAATGAGAATTGTGACCTCAGGGCAAGATATGGTCCAGGTAAGCATCCATCTTCCAAAAAAGGACTAAGAAAATGCTTAAGCAGTGAAGGAAACAATCAACAGAAAACAGATGCAAGTGTAATTGAACAAGGTGACCAAATTCCAGTCCCTTCAAACAGTAGAATTAGGCAGCTTAAGCCCAATAGTGTGTGTGTGGGGGGGGAGTCAAGGATACAAGACAATTGTTGTAGAATCTCAGCCTGGACTAAGGAAAGCTGCTGAGGTCACTTGTGTGGCAGGGGTGCTCCTGCATGGAGGCCCAGAAAGAGCATTGTGTGAATCCCTGAAAATGAAGTCTGGATTGTGTTCGAAATCCCAGTATGCTGTAGACAGAGTTGTGGGACACTATCAAGGACAGTTGCTGACCCAGTGTGGAACCAGCCCAAGAAAGAGAAGTATGCTGCAGTCAACAAAGGCAAAAGGAATTGGCTAGCTGAAGAATGCTTTGACATTGGACATGGTGATGCAGAATTTGGAGTTTGCCTTGCTGGGTTTAGGTCTTGCTTTGAACCAGTATTTCCTCACTATGCTCCTTTTCCTCTCATTTGGAATAGTAATGCGTATACTGTGACATTATTTGTTAGTAATATGTGATCTGTTTCTTGTTTTCAATTTTACATAGGGTTACAGTTAAGACATTGTCATGAGCCCTAAACTTCATGAGCACTGAACTTTGAACCGTAGAACTGTAAGCAGTTTTGAGATAGTTAAATACTATCGAGACTTTTGAATTTTGACTAAATGTATTGTGTATGCTATGATCATGTACTATGTTGGGCCAGGGAGCGGAATATGGCAGATTGAATAAGAATGGCCCTAATAGTCATATATTTGGATACTTATTCACCAGGGAGTGACACTATTTGAGAATTAGGAGCTGTGGCCTTGTTGGAGTATGTGTGGCCTTTCTCTCTCTCTCTCTTCCTCACCCCTATCTCGCTCCTTAGCCGATAGATCAGCGTGCATCTCTCAGATCCAGTTCCAGTGTCATGTATTCCATGACATTCTTTGCCATGATGAAAATGAACTAAACCTCTGAAACTATAAGAAAGTCCTGCTTTCTTCTGTTAAGAGTTGTCTTGGTCATTGTGTCTCTTCACAGCAATAGGACAGTGACTAGGATAAGAATCCTCTACTCTATTAGATTATCTCTCAAATATTAATTTCGGCTGTCTCTCTCCTTATTCATTCCCCTGTACCTCTCTTCCCACTCCCAACCTGATTATTTAATTATAGCTCTCCTCTATCAATCCATAAGTGTTTATTATATTTCCCTTTGGTAGGGAAATCTATCCCTAATCTCATACTCTGTGCCTACCCTCTGTGATTCTACAGATTGTATTTTGGTTATCATTGACATAACAACTAATATCCACACATAATGAATACATACCATATTTATCTTTCCGGGTCTGGGTTACATTAGGTAACTAGTTCCACCTAGTTGCCTGCAAAATTCATGATGCCATTTTTTTAAGTAGCTGAGTAATATGTCATGTGTAAATGTACCACATTTTCTTCATCCACTCATCTGTTAAGGGACATATGGGTTGTTCCAATTTCTGGCTATTATGAACAACAATTAACATAGTTGAACAAATGTCTCTGTGGCAAGAAGAAACATCCTCTGGTTATTGCTCAAGAGTGTTATAGCTGGATCTGGAGGTAGATTGATTCCTATTTTCCTGAAGAACCACACTTATTTCCATATTGCCAGTAGAAATTTGCACTCTCAAAAGCAGTGGACAAGTCTACTCATTATTCCCCCAACATAAGCTATCACTTGTTTTATTGGTCTAGCCATTTTGAGGGGTGTAAGATGATATCTCAAAATAGTTTTGATTTGTATTTATCTGATGATGCCAATGTTATTGAGTTTTGTGCAGTTGATAAGTATTAATCAATTTGGATTATTTTTCATACACCCATTCAGCTTGAGCAACAACATTTGTTAAATATGCTATAAGTGTGGATTTATGTTTGGGTTTTCAATTTGATTCTAATGATCACAATTTATGATTTTTTTCTTTTGGTGAAAACACTTAAAAATTTATTGACATTTTGAGAATTTACCATCATGCACCCCAGTCCCACTTGTCTTCATGTCTCCTCTTACCTTCCTTTCACTCTTACAGCCTTCCTACAAAATAAAAAACACATGAACATGTAAGTAAACAAACAGCTTTGGCCACCAAGACAGACATCAAGTTAAGATAGATAAAAAGCTGCCACTTGCCCTGCTCTCGAAAAATATGAGAATAACACCACAAACAACGTGTCTCTTTGCCCATTGCCAGTGGGGAAACCTTGTTGCTTTAAATACTCTAGCTCTGTAGTACAATTTGAGGTCATGTTTAGTAATATCTATAGCAGTTCTTGCATTATTCAGAATTCTTTAAAACTATCCGGTACTTTTTGTTTGTGCATTTACAGATGGAGCTGCAAATCATTCTTCCAAGATATGTGAAGAAATCTGAGCATGGGAGTTTTTTCATCATTTGATATTTTTTCCAATTTTTTTCTTCAGTGCTATACAGTTTTTAGTATACAAGTCTTTTACTTGCTTGGAGTTTTTGTTTGTTTGTTTGTTTGTTTGTTTGTTTTAATTTCAGGCTATTGTGAAAGGTGTTGTTTCCCTGATTTCTTTCTCAATCCATTTTGTAAATATGCATTGGTGTTTTGCCTGCATATGTGTCATATCCTCTGGAACTGGATTTACAGACAGTTATGAGCTGCAACATGGGTGCTGGGAATTAAACCCAGATCCTCTGGAAGAGCACCCGGTGCTCTTAACCACTGAGACATCTTTCCACCTCCTATCCCACTTATTTTTTGTATTTATTTATGTAAGTTAATTTTGTATTTAGCTACTTTTCTGAAAGTGTTTATCAGCTATGGGAGTTGTCTGGTGGAATTTTTAGAGACACATATATACTATCATGTTACGTACAAATAAAGAAACTTTAGCTTCTTTTTTCTTTTCTTTTTCTTAAGAGTTATTTATATATTATTTGTACAGTATTCTATCCATATATGCACCTGCATACCAGAAGAGGGGACCAAATCTTATAATAGATGGTTGTGAGCCACCATGTGGTTGCTGGGAATTGAACTCAGGACCTTTGGAAGAACAGACAGTGCTGTTAACATCTTTTTTTTTTCTAACTTGTATCCCCTTGATCTTTTTAAGACTCCAAGTAATATATTGGATAGATAGGGAGAGAGTGAACAGATTTTGTCTTGTTCCTGATTTTAGTGGAATTGTTTAAAGTTTCTCCCAATTTATTTTGATGCTCTATGGGCTTGCTGTAAACTCCCTTTATTATGTTGGGATATATTTCTTGTGTCTCTAATCTCTACATGATGTTTATCATGAACGGGTTTTGGATTTTGTCAAATGTCTTTGTGCATCTAATGAGATGATTATGTACTTTTTATCTTTGAGTTTGTTTGTATAGTGGATTACATTTATATATTTATTCAAATTGAATCATCCCTTCCTCTCTAGAATGACACCTACTTGATCATGGTGGATTATCATTTTGAAGTATTCATGTATTTGGTTTGTAAGTATTTACTGAGAAATTTTGCATTTGTATTCATAAGGGAAATTGATTTGTAATTATTTTTCATTGTTAGGCTTTTATGTGATTTGGTATCTGGATTATTGTGGCCTCATAAAACAAAACTGGGCAATATTACTTCTGTTTCTATTTTGTAGAATTATTTGAGAAGTATTGGCATTAAATCTTCTGTAAAAGTCTGGTAGAATTCTGTGTTAAAACCATTTGGTCCTGGGCTGTTGTTCTTGTTGTTAGGAGATTTTTGAATGACTGCTTCTATTTCACTATGGGTTATAGGTTGTTTAAATTACTTATCTGATTTTGATTTAAATATGTTAAGTGATACTTATCAAGAAAATTATCCCTTTCTTTTAGATGTTCCAATTTTGTGGAGTATGGGTTTTTAAAGTGTGTCTTTGTGTTTCTTTGGATTTCTCATGACTGTTGTTATATCTCCATTTTCATTTATTATTTTGTTAACTTAGAATTTGCTCTCTGCCATTTAGTTAATTTGGATAAGGGCTTGTCAGTTTTATTGTCTGAGTCATCTCTTTGCTTCATTGAACATTTTGTTGTATTTGTTTCTATTCTATTGATTTTAGCCATTGTTTCATTATCTAGCAGCCTACACATTTTAGGTATGATTTCTTTTTTCTTTCTTTCTTTTTTTTTTTTTTTTGTTGCTATTCTTCTAGAGGTTTCAGGTATGCTATTAAATTACAAAGTTTGTACAAATTTGACTCTGACCAGCAATGGAGGAGTGTTCTCCTTTCTCCACATCCTCACTAGCATGTGCTGTGACATGACATTTTGCTCTTAGCCATTCTGATAGGTGTAAGGTGGATTTGCATTTCCCTGATAAGTAAAGGCATTGAGCATTACTTTAAGTGTTTCTCAGCCATTCAATATTCCTCTGTTAAGAATTCTGTTTAGATCTGTACCCCATTTTAAAAATTGGATTATTTGGTTTGGTGGTGTTTAATTTCTTGAGTTCTTTATATATTTTAGATATTAGCCCTTTGTCAGATGTAGGGTTGGTGGAGATTCTTTCCAAATTTGTAAGCTGTTGTTTTGCTCTATTGACAGTGCACTTTGCCTTACAGAACAGAAGATTTTCAGTTTCGTGAGATCCCATTTATTAGTTATTGATCTGGGAGCTTAAGCTATTGGTGTTCCGTTTAGAAAGTTGTCTCCTGTGCCAATGAGTTTATGGCTCTTCCCCACTCTTTCTTCTAAGAGATTTAGTTTGTCTGGATTTATGTTGAGGTCTTTAATCCATTTGTACTTTAATTTTGTGCAAGGTGATAAATATGGACCTATTTGCATTTTCTACATGTAGACATCCAGTTAGTCCAACACCATTTGTTGAAGATGCTATCATTTTTTTATTGTATGGATTGGGCTTCTTTGTCAAAACTCAAGTGTTAATTAGTTTGTGGATTTATTTCTGAGTCTTCAATTTGATTCTGTTGATCAATCAGCCTATCTTTTTTTTTTCCAGACACTGGTTTATCCATTTTATTGCTGTCCTATTTATAACATCCAGAAATTGGAAACAGCCTAGATGTCCAACAACAGATGAGTGAACAATAAAATTGTGGTGCATTTACACAAAGAACTGTTAGTCAGCTGTTAAATAATGAAATCATGAAATTCATAGGTAAATGGGTGTAGTCAGGAAAAATGTCATTCTTTTTGTTGTTGTTGTTGTTGTTCTTTTTTAAAAATTTTTTTATTAATTTATTCATATTACATCTCAATTGTTAGCCCATCCCTTGTATCCTTCCATTCCTCCCTCCCTCCCGCTTCCCCCTCTATTCCCTTCCCTTATGTCTGTGACTGAGGGGTACCTCCTCCCCCTGAGTAAGCTCATGGGGTATCGAGTCTCTTCTTGGTAGCCTGCTATCCTTCCTCTGAGTGCCACCAGGCCTCCCCATCCAAGGAACATGGTCCAATATAGGGCACCATAGTTTGTGTGAAAGTCAGATCTCCTTCTCCACTTAACGGTGGAGAATGTCCTGTCCATCGGCTAGACTGGGTAAGGGTTCGAAGTTTACTGCCTATATTTTCCTTGGCTGGTGCCATAGTTTGAGGAAGACCCCACGGCCCAGACCTGCCTGTAGTTTTCCAGGACCTTCTGGATCCTTCTATTTCCTCATTCTCCCAGGCTTCTCACACCTACAGTCTCAATAGGGTGTCCTCCCCTCTGACCTACTTTCCTAGTAGGTAAAGTTTTTCATGGGGGCGTACCCCTTGGACTAGTGTCTCGATATAAGTGAGTATATACCATTTGACTTTTTTTGCTTCTGGGTGAACTCACTCATTATGATAATTTCTAGTTCAATCCATTTGTCCACAAATTTTGGGAATTCCTTGTTTTTAATAGCTGAGTAGTATTCCATACTGTAAATGTACCACAGTTTCTTTATCTATTCTTCTACTAAGGGACACGTAGGCTGCTTCCATTTTCTGGCTATTATGAATAAGGCAGCTATGAACATGGTTCAGCATATGTCCCTGTTGTGTGGTAGTGCATCTTCTGGGTATATTCCAAGTAGTGGAATAGCTGGGTATTGAGAAAGCGCTATTCCCATTTTTCTGAGAAAGCGCCAGGTAGATTTCCAAAGTGGTTGTACTAGTTTGCATTCCCACCATCAATGAAGGAGTGTTCCTCTCTCTCCACATCCTGGCCAGCATGTGGTGTCAGTTGAGTTACTGATCTTAGCCATTCTGATGCAAGTAAGATGGAATCTCAGTGTCGTTTTGATTTACATTTCTCTGATGACTAAGGAGGTTGAGCATTTCTTTAAGTGTTTCTCAGCCATTTGATATTCCTCTGTTGAGAATTCTCTGTTTAGTTCTGAGCCCCATTTCTCTATTGGGTTATTTGGTTTGGTAACCAGCCTATCATTATGACAGTACCATGTGGTTTTTATTACTGTTGCTCTATAGTACAACTTGAGATAAGGTATGGAGATTCCTCCAGAATATCATTTATTGTACAGGATTGTTTTTGATATTCTGGGTTTTTTGTTTTTCTACATGAAGTTGAGAATTGATCTTTCAAGGTCTGTAAAGAATTGTGTAGATATTTTGAAAGGGATTACATTGAATCTGTAGATTGCTTTTGGTAAGATGGCCATTTTACCATGTTTATTCTCTCTATCCAGTATCATGGGAGATCTTTCCATCTTCTGATATCTTCTGCAATTCCTTTCTTTGGAGACTTGAAGCTTTTTTTCATACAACTCTTTCAATTGCTTGGTTAGTTATACAAAAATACTAATTATTGTGGCTATTATGAATGGTGTAGTTTCCCTAATTTCTTTTTCAGCCCATTTGTCATTTGTAAACAGGCGGTTACTGGGGTTTTTTTGTTGTTTGTTTGTTTGAGTTGATCTTTTTATCCAGCCATATTGCTGAAAGTGTTTATCAGTTGGAGAACTTCCTTGGTAGAATTCTTAGGGTCATCTATGTATACTATGCTATCATCCAAGAATAGGGAAATTTTTCTTTCCTTTCCAAATTGTATTCCCCTGATCTCCTTTAATTGTCATATGGTTCTAGCTAGGACTTCAAGTACTATACTGAATAGATACAAAGAGGCTGGACAGCCTTGTCTTTTCCTTGATTTCCATGGAATTGATTACATTTCTGTCCATTTAGTTTGATGTTAGCTATAAGGTTGCCATATATTGCCTTTATTATATTTAGGTATGTGCCTCATATCCCTAATCTCTCCAAGACTTTTAGCATGAAAGGGTGTTGGATTTTTGTCAAATGTTTTTTCAGCATCTAATGAGATGATGATGTGCTTTTTTTCTTGCAGTTTGTTTATAAGATGGATCACACTAATGGATTTCTGCATATTGAACCACACCCGCATACCTAGAATGAAGTCTACTTGGTCATGGTGAGTGATATCT
Source organism: Acomys minous (assembly GCF_964271855.1). NCBI lineage: Eukaryota > Metazoa > Chordata > Mammalia > Rodentia > Muridae > Acomys > Acomys minous. The sequence goes on along the minus strand of NC_140489.1, from coordinate 65,203,895 downwards.
TTGATGTGATCTTGGATTTAGTTTGCAAGTATTTTATTGAGTATTTTTCTATCAATGTTCATAAGAAAAATTGGTTGGAAATTCTCTTTCTTTGTTGAGTCTTTGTGTGGTTTGGGTATCCAGGTGACTGTGGCCTCATAGAATGAATTTCATAATATTTCTTCTGTTTCTGAAGTCTATTTTTTATTTTACTTTTAATTAACATATTCACTTTACATTCTGATTGTACCCCATTCCTTCTTCTCCTCCTGGTCTCACCCTCCCACCATCTTCCCTATGTCCCTCCTCCCCTTCTCCTTAGAAAAGGAGAGTTCCTCAACCCTGCCCCAGCATATCAAGTTGCATCAGGATTGAGCTCATCTTCATCCACTGAGGCATGGAAGCCCCACCAGAAGGAAGTGACCAAAAGCAAACCACAAAGTCCTTGCCATAAACTGCACCTGCTCAACTAGGGGACCTACATAAAGATCAAACTTGCATTGGCTACATATGTGTAGGGAGTCCATGTCAAGTCTATGCATGTCTTTGGTTGGTGCTTCTGTTTCCATAAGCCCCCATGGGTCTATGTTAGTTGACTCTCTTGATCCTCTTGTGGCATCCCTGTCCCCTCTGGGTCCTTCCATCCTTCCTAACCCCCAACTCTTCCACAGGACTTCCCAATCTCTGCTTAATGCATGGCTGTGAGTCTCAGCATTTGATTCAATCAGCTGCTTATTATGGCCCCTCAGAGGATGGTTTATGCTAGTCTCCTGTCTGTAAACATAGCAGAGTATTGTTAATCATATCGGGGGGTTGGCTGTCTCCAGCTGGTCCTCCTAGCAGCAGTTGGGGGTGGGGGTGGGAGAGGGAATGGAGACTGAGTAGGTCACCTTCCAGCTAGATAGGACTAATATTAGTGAGAGGGGAACACCAATCCACTTACAAATTATGTTGCCCAAATTTAGCCTGCATACAAGATGTGCAGAGATAAAGTTACAGTATAGACCAAGAGAATGTTCAACCAACACCTGGCCTAGACGGTGGCCAATTACATGGGAGTGAACTCCATTTTTTACATTGGATTATTTGGTTTGTTGATGTCTAGTTTATTGGGATGTTTATATATTTTGAATATTAGCCCTCTGTTTGAGGTGGAATTAGTGAAAAGTTTTTCCCATTGTGTGGTTTGCTAACTTGTCCTATCAATGGTGCCCTTTGCATTTTAGATGCTTTCCTGTTTCATGACACTCCATTTATTAATTTTTTATCTTAGTGCCTGCATACTAACATTGTTCTGTTCAAGAAGTTGTCTCCTGTGCCAATGTCTTCAGGGACAGTCCCTGTTTTATGTTCTATCAGGTTCAATGTATCTAATTTTATATTGGGACCTTTGACCACTTGAATTTGAGTTTTGTGAACAGTGATAGGTATGGATATACTTACATTAATCTACATGTAGACATCCAGTTAGACCAGAACCATTTGTTGAAAATGCTGTCTTCTTTTCATTGTGTCTTTCTGACTCTTTATAAAAAGACCCAGGTGTCCAAATTTGTGTGGATTTATGCTTGGGACTTCAATTGATCATTGATCAACATGTTCGTTTTTATGCCAAGACCATGTGGTTTTTATTACTATAGTTTTGTAGTAGAGCTTGAAATCAGAGAGGAGATACAGGTGACTATCTGCAGTTAGCCTACCTGCTTTCTTGGCTAGGGTGACATTCCCACTCTATATATGGTAGGATTCTACACACATGTAGATGTTTGACCAATCAGTGCCATTCTTAGAGAAACAAGTCTACACCACACTGTGATTTTGAGTACCCTGATGATGACTTATAACAAGCAGTATTTGCTATCTGATTTTATTTAAAAGATATGGTTTTTTTCATAGCATTCATTAATTTTTAATTCACACTGTTTGGTGTTATGCTACATAATTTTTATGATAAATGTACAGTGTACACTGTTTCAGGATGTGCATATTTTCTCCTATTCTGAGACAGAATCTTCACTTGTTTGATTGTTTTCCTTGCCTTGTATAAACTTTTTAGTTTGACATATCTTATTTGCTTATTTATACTTCTATTTATTCCTTCTAGTGTGACTGTCCTTATATTTTCCTTTTAAAATTTTATTTCTACTTTTAAAGGCCCTTAGGAGATTTCTTCACATTGGCATGCCAACTGGTATTGTCATTGTTCAGATCTTGTTTGGCAACCATATTGTTGAGATTTTATGGTTGTAGTCTCCTTGTCATCTATTGAAGATACTATCTCATAAAAAATATATTGATCTGCCTCATGCCTATCAGATAGAGATGAGAGTGATAAACCACAAGCTACGGACTACCATGATGGGATCCATGAGGTAACAGAAGAGATGAAAAAGGATCTTCACCTAGCACCTTCAGAGGGGGCAAAGGCCCTGCTAACATTATATGTTATTTTTTACTTTTGGCCTGTAGAATTATCAATCAAGTTTACATTGCCTTGGACATTCCAGATGTCTGATAATTATTTATGCAAGTTGTAGAAACTGAAGCTGGTAGTCATTATTTGTTGGCAGGATTACACCCCAGTCAATGCCTAAAAGAAAATATACTGGAGACCTGAATTATTGGCACCATTCAATTTGTAAAAGTCTGATTTAAAGAATATCGAAGTTCATGGTTGTATAATAATATGTTGTTAGTTATCAATTAGAAAACAAATAGCAGAAAGTTTTTTTAACTTCAGAATTTTCAGAGTGTCATAGATATTGCAATCTTTTGTGATCTCATATAATCCATAATATTAGTGAATTTTTAAATCCTCTAACTATAAAAATCTTATGGTCAAGTTTCTATCATTGATTCACTGCCAGTGAGACAGATTTACTCTTGGCAACACCCAGACTACCTGAAAGTGGATGATGAGCACCACAGAATCTCCTTATAGAGATGGCTTCAAAGGTGGCAAAGAAGCCACTGGCCAAAATGTCCTTGTTTCTACCACAGACAGAATTCTGCCTAAAAAAGGGCAAACTTGGATGTAGGCAGAGTTGATAGTCAAACTGTTTCAAGATATGGTAAGCAAGTCCTCAATAGTTCCTGCCTCACAAATATGTCTGTCAGAAATATTGGGTCAGAAGGCTGAAGAAGATGCTCCAACATTATAGAGAGTTTTGGTAGAGAGTCAGGTAGAAAACTGTCTCTGTCATCTTCTCATTTAGAAAGCTACTAACCTGCATTCCCGGAATACTCAGAATATCAAGTTTATTCCTTCTCAAGTCTCTGAAGGAGTTGAAGACCAGGTAGTTTATATTTACAATGAAACTTAGTTGTTTAGGGGTTAAGATGTTTTTAGGTTTCTATTATTTTATTAAAATATAGGTGAGTTATTCCACAATTATCTTAAACTCCGGTGCTTTTAATCTACTTTTTACAGTGCACTTCAGCCATAAAGCCCATTAATCATATTACATGGGTGAAGCTAAGGTCCCTATGGCTGCATCCTAGCTTATGTTCATGATGATTAATCATTTTGTCACAGTGTCAAGGTCATGGGAAGCATGCCATTCTCCACTGTCCACCACTTAAATTCAAAGAGAAGACTCAGGACAAGTAATATGACAAGGTAGTTAAAGTAGAGTAATGATAGAACACTGGCAGTTAAAAATTTGTGCCAGTGGCTCTTTTTATTCTAAAGTATATAGATAAATGTTCTACTGAGATATGAGATATTCATTAATTTTAGATATTTCATAAGATTTGGCTTATGCAGCCTGTTCATTGCATAATACCCCAAGTGAAAAGCTTACTATGAAGCTACTAAGGTATGTTCTGTCTTTAATATTAGTGTTTTATCATTTGCATACAGCTTATAGATTTCACACTAGTATCCAGAATATTTTCCAATTTGATCACTCTCTGTGTGTGTGTACGTGAGCTTGTGTGTGTGTATGTGTGTGTGTTTGTGAGTGTGTATCAGAGAATAAGATTTATTCATTGATTACATTCTGAATTATTTAGCATCTCCACCATAACAATATAAATGAACTAGGAGCTAGAGATGAAATAGTCACTGCTAAGATGTCTACATTTTGCTATAGAAAATTTAACCATATTTAAAAAAAACTCAACCCTTGAACATTTACTGGTTCTTTATTCTTACTGAATTTGACATACAAGAATATGAAATTAAAATTTACAAATGCTACTTTTTACTTGTTTTCATCACCTAGTTTCAAAAGATGATTTGATTCTCTTTTAGTTTATGTCATCCTAAAATAATATGTTGAGACATTTACTCACAAAATAGCAATTACAGCAATTATTTCCATGGATTTCATGGAAAGACCCAAGAATATACAGTCCCTGGTGAGGGAGCACTTATACCTGAATCACTCCTTTTGTTCTTTCTTCCTTCTTGCTTCCCTGTTACCAAAATATACTCTCATGTTTATTTAGTCATTTTATAGTTTACCTTTAATTCTGTGTATCTATCTGTATTTGTGCTTGTGTGCATGATGGGAGGGGCAGGCATGTATGTGAATGTAGACATGGGCAGAAGAGGGTGTCAGATCCTCTATAATTCCCAAAACGGGCAGTTGTGAGCCACTCAAAGCAGATGTAGGGAACTGAACTCAGGCTGTCTGAAAATCCAATACATGCTCTTAACTGCTAAGCCATCACATCACTCTCTTTTTCTTTTGAGACATTTATTATATTTTTTCTCTGACAATTTTCATACAGGCATCTAGGAAATCCTGGTTACTCTCACCCACCCTCTACTATCTGGCTCTCACTCCTGTACACCTCTACTCCAACCATTCAAGTCCTTGTTTCATGTTTGAGTCTTTTGTTCTGTGTTGTGCAAACTGGGTTTAGCAAGTCTGCTTGACCAACTACCCATGTTCATCATTTTATTTTATTATTTGTTTTTTGATTCAGGTACATTTTTTTTTGTAGGCCAAGATGTCTTGGAACTTGTTATGTGAACCAGGTTGGCCTCCAAATCACAGTGATTTGCCTGCCTCTGTCTCTCAAGTGATGTGATTAAAGAAAAGACCTGCACCACCACTCCTGGAATTGTCCTTTGATTCTTGCTACACAACTCCTTACCATTACATCATAAACCAGCTGCATAGTAGCATTGCCTTTATATAGTAACCTTTCAGACATGCTGCTTTGTCTTCTTCATAGAAATTTCAGTCCATTGTTTAATTGTTATAGTTGTTAACAAGTTCATGGGGAAACTAATTGGTCTACATACTTTTCTTCTAGGAACATTTTTATTAGTTCTTTGAGAATTTAGTATGATATATTTTATCATAGTCAGCCCTCCCTCACTTCCTCCCTAGTGGGTTCAGGTCCTCCGTGGGCTGTTGTTTGGCCCAGGACCAAGCCCACCTGTGGTGTGCACTGTGCAGGTCATCACTCACCTAGTTACTGCTCTCCACTTCTCTCAGTCTGTGACTCCAGTCATGTCCCTGGTCTCCATGCAGCAGATCAGATACAGTGTGTGATAGGCACCTCCATCTTGGAACTCCTTCATTATTTCAATTTTTTTTAACTTTAATTTTTGCTTTGAGAATTTCATACATGAGGACTATATCTATCTCATTTCTCTTCCTTCTTCTACAAATTTCTGCTGTTTCTCCCTATACATTCTCAAGTTGATCACCCCTTCTTATTTAATAACTGTATTATGTGAAAATAACTACAGAAATGGAACTTACAAGATTTATTTAGTGGGTTCTTTTTTGTATATGTTTTTAGAGCTGACTGCTTGGCATTGGATAACCATTTAGGGCTCTCATCTTTTGACAAGTCTGACTATTCCCTTCTCAGCAGTAATTAACTTCTTGCAGCTCTTCAGCTAGTGGTGGGGCCCTGCGATAGTTCTCCCTCCCACATTGGCATGGCAACTGGTGTTGTCAATGTTCTGGTCTTACTGAGGCAGCCATATTGTTAAGATTTCATGGGTGTGATTTCCTGGTTATAGCTAGAAGACATAATGCTGCAGCGGATTTCTTGTTCCACTGACTCTTACAATCTTTCCTCCTACACTTCCACAAGGTTTCTTGGGTCTTAGTTGTAGAAGGTATCCTGTAAATGTATCATGGTCATCCTACAGTCAGTTGTTCTCTACATTTTGACCAGATTTTACTTTCTGTAATGGTAGGTCGGCTGAACAAGAAAAGAAAGAAACTTCTTTGATAAGGTTTGAGAACTAAATCTATCTGTGAGTATAAGGGCAAGTACTTATAATTCAGTTAGAAATGACATTGGTTTAGGAAAATGGCAGTAGTAGGGTCTCCTTTGGTGTTCATGACCTCACCATCCATGAATTTTATAGTACTAGGTATGGATTAGCTCCAGTTGAGTAAACACACTCTTCCTTGTCACCCTCCTTTACTAAGCTGTGCACAATTCATAGATTATCATCTCTGTGGGTTAAATCATCACATTTTCTAGTGGAGAAAACAGAGTCAAAAATTGATGATGTATGGGGCCTAGAGAGATGGCTCAGAGGTTAAGAGCACTGGCTGCTCTTCCAGAGGTTCTGAATTCAATTCCCAGCAACTACATGGTGACTCACACCATCTAGCATGTGATCTGATGCCCTCTTCTGGCCTGCAGGCAGACATGCAGGTAGAGCACTGTATACATGATTAAATAAATAAATAAATAAATAAATAAATAAATAAATCTTTTAAAAATTGATGTATGGAGGAGATCCAAGATGGCGGCGAGCAGTGTGGATCATGTTTGAAAGCTCCAGTGAACAATTCAGGGAATTGCACAGATTTCTGAGCCAGGAACACCAAGGTCCCCACACCACGATAGCAGAAGTGCTCCACGGTTTGGAGGGACCAGGGTGCGGAGGACCTGCTTGCCCCTGCACATGGGAGGAGCAGGGACTTTCTCGGATCAGAGCAGCAAAGGCAGAGACAGCAGTGTCACCAGCGGCACCAGTGGCTCCAGTGGCACCAGCGGCGGTGGCTGAGGTTTGCAGCTCAGAGCCTTCCAGTGGAGGTGATTGGTGTGGTGGATGGTAGGAGTTGCTGCAGGAGAGGGGACTCTGGACAGGATTTGGGTCGCATGGTGCCTTGAGACCTAAACTGGACTCAGCAGACAGTTCAGCCCCAGAGTCCTGGGTTTGCTCAGTGAGCTGTGCCGTGGAGAAGCTGGCTCAGCTCAGTAAGCAATTCTGCCCGAGGCACAGCTCCTGTGCTGTGACACGGGCTGGGCTGAGTGCTCACTTCCACCCTAGGCTCCAGCTCAGCGCAGCCACAGTTTTCCTGCTGTGACGTAAGCAGGGCAGAGAGCTCAGTTCCACCCTAGGCGCTTGCTCAGCGCAGACCCAGTTCTCTTGCTGTGATGCAAGCTGGGCTGAGCACTCAGTTCCAACCTAGGCGCTTGCTCAGCACAGTCGCAGTTTCCCTGCTGTGATGCAGGCTGGGTGGAGCGCTCACTTCCACCCTAGGCACCTACTCAGTGCAGTTGCAGTTCTGCTGTGACTCAGGCTGGGTGGAGGGCTCACTTCCACCCTAGGTGCTTGCTCAGTGCAGTCACAGTTCTCCTGCTGGGGCAGATGGTTCAGGCCCTGAGAAACTAGCTGAGCTCGACGCATGGTTCGGGCCCAGTATCCCTGGCTGGACTTGGCAGGGAACCCAAAAGGCTGTGGATACCTTGGCCTGATCCAACGCTCATTCAGAGACCCAGAACAATTGCAGGACCCACAGCAAAGGGGAGCTGAGGATCACTGGCTGTGAGAGCCCAAAACGACAGGGCTAACCTCCTGACATCCACACCAGTGAAGTATCAGGGCTTACAGACTACGGAAATCGTGAGAAAACAAGTGAATCTATCATCAGACTCCCTCTACCCAACTCTGGAAGTTACCCAACAAAAACGGATGGCAAGATGTCTAAAGGACAGCGTAAAAGCATACGCAAAAAAACCCAAAACAACATGGCGTCTCCAGTTCCCAGCTATCCCAAAGAAAACAACCCGAGGAACTGAAATACAACGGAAACACAAGAAAATGACCTCAAATCCTTGGTAATGAGGATGATAATGGAGGAAATGAATAAAATTCGAAATCAGATGCAGGAAGACTCAGCCAAGCAGGTGCGAGACATAAAAGAAGCACATAGGGTGGAACAGGTAAATTTTCAGGAAAATGTAAACAACCAGATGAAAGAAATAAAAAATCTGTTCAAGATATGAAGATGAAAATGGATTCAATGGTAAACACACAGACAGAAGAAAAACGAGAACGTGAGGCATCAGAGAAGAAGGCGAATGACACAGTGCAGACCTTTTCTAACAGAATCCAAGAGATGGAAGAGCAAATCTCAAGTCTAGAAGATACAATCACAGATCTTGAAGAAACCATTAAAGAAAATGCCAAATCTGGAAAACTCCTGACACAAAACGTCCAAGAAATTAAGGACATCATGAAAAGAAGAAATCTGAGGATAATAGGCATAGAAGAAAGAGAAGATATCAGACTCCAAGGCCCAGAAACTATTCTCAACAAAATCATTGAAGAAAATTTCCCCAATCTAAAGAAAGAGATGCCTATAAACATACAAGAGGCATACAGAACACCAAATAGAATTGACCAGAAAAAAAAAATTGCCCGTCACATAATAATCAAAACACAAAACATACAGAACAAAGAAAAAATATTAAAAGCTGCAAGGGAAAAGGGCCAAATAACATTTAATGGCAAACCTATCAGAATTACACCCGACTTCTCAGCAGAGACCATCAAAGCCAGAAGGGCCTGGACAGAGATCCTGCAAAGCCTAAGAGACCACAGATGCCAGGCCAGACTACTTTACCCAGCAAAACTATCAATAACCATTGATGGAGAAAACAAAATATTCCATGACAAAACCAAATTCAAACAGTACCTATCCACAAATCGAGCTGTACAGAAGGTACTAGAAGGAAAATTCCATCCCAAAGGGTCAAGCTACAACCAAAACTACTCAGGAAATAGATAACTATACCATGGCAAAAACACAACTACACAAATGCTCGACTAGAACCAACATCAAAATTAAGACTCTTAATAGTAACTGGTCATTAATATCTCTCAACACCAATGGTCTCAATTCTCCAATAAAAAGACACAGACTAATTGAATGGGTGCATAAACAGGATCCAACATTCTTCTGCATTCAAGAAACACATCTCACCCATAATGATAGGCATTACCTCAGGATAAAAGGTTGGAAAAAAATATTCCAAGCAAATGGTCACAAGAAGCAAGCAGGAGTAGCCATTTTAATATTGAACAAAATAGACTTTCAACCAAGATTAATCAAAAGGGATGAGGATGGACACTTCATACTCATCAAAGGTAAAGTCAACCAAGATGACATCACAATTCTGAACATCTATGCTCCCAAAACAAGGGCACCCACATTTGTAAAAGATCTGCTAAAAAGGCTTAAACCACACATCGATCCCCACACAATAATAGTGAGAGACTTCAACACTCCACTCTCACTGAAGGACAAGTCATTGAAACAGAAACTAATCCGAGAAATAACATCATTAACCAATGCCATGGGTCAAATGGATCTAACAGATATCTCTAGAACTTTTCACCCAAACAAGAAAGAATATACCTTCTTCTCTGCACCCCATGGAACCTTCTCCAAAATTGATCACATCGTAGTTCATAAAGAAAGCCTCAACAGATACAAGAGGATTGAAATAATACCTTGTATCCTATCAGATCATCATGGGCTTAGGCTGAAATTCAACAACAACAGAAATAACAAAAAGCCTACATGTATGTGGAAACTAAACAACTCTCTGCTAAATGACACCTGGGTCAGGGAAGAAATAAAGAAAGAAATCAATAAGTTTCTGAAATTCAATGAAAATGAAGGAACAACATACCCAAATTTGTGGGATACATTGAAAGCAGTGCTAAGAGGAAAATTCATAGTACTAAGTGCCTTTAAAAAGAAATTGGAAGCATCACACATAAGCACCTTAACAACACAACTGGAAGCCCTAGAAAAAAAAGAAGCAGAAACACCCAAAAGGAGTAGACGTCTGGAAATAATCAAACTCAGGGGTGAAATTAACAAATTAGAAACTAAGAAAACAGTCCAAAGAATCAACAAAACCAAGAGTTGGTTCTTTGAGAAAGTCAACAAGATAGACAGACCATTAGCCAAACTAACTAAAAGGCAGAGAGACAGTATTGAAATCAACAAAATCAGAAACGAAAAGGGAGACATTACAACAGACACTGAAGAAATACAAAGAATCATAAGATCCTACTTTGAAGGCATATATGCCACAAAATTTGAAAATCTAAGGGAAATGGACGATTTTCTTGATCAATTTCACTTGCCAAAGTTGAGTGAAGAACAGATAAACAAGCTAAATACTCCCATTTCCCCTACAGAAATTGAAGTAATCATTGATAGTCTCCCAACCAAAAAAAGCCCAGGGCCAGACGGTTTCAGTGCAGAATTCTACCAGACCTTCAAGGGCGAGCTAAGACCGATACTCTTCAAGCTACTCCAAAAGATAGAAAGGGATGGATCATTACCAAATTCATTCTATGTGGCCATAGTCTCATTGATACCTAAACCTCACAAAGACTCAAAAAAGAAAGAGAATTTCAGACCAATTTCTCATATGAACATCGATGCAAAAATAATAAATAAAATACTTGCAAAACGAATACAGGAGTACATCAAAGATGTCATTCATCATGACCAAGTAAGCTTCATTCCAGGCATGCAGGGATGGTTTAATATACGGAAATCCATCAATGTAATCCACCACATAAATAAACTGAAAATAAAAAACCACATGATCATCTCTTTAGATGCAGAGAGAGCATTTGATAAAATCCAACACCCATTCATGTTTAAAGTTTTAGAGAGATCGGGAATACAAGGCACTTTCCTCAACATAATAAAGGCTATATATAGGAAGTCAATAGCCAAAATCAAAGTAAATGGTGAGATACTCAAGGAAATTCCCCAGAAATCAGGAACAAGGCAAGGCTGCCCACTCTCTCCATATCTCTTCAATATAGTACTCGAAGTTCTAGTCAGAGCAATAAGACAACAAAAGGAGATCAAGGGTATTCAAATGGGAAAGGAGGAAGTCAAATTATCCCTATTTGCAGATGATATGATACTCTACATAAGTGACCCTCAAAATTCTACCAGAGAACTCCTACAGCTGATAAACACCTTCAGCAAATTGGCTGGATACAAAATTAACTCCAAAAAGTCTGTAGCCTTCCTATACACAAATAACAAGCTTGCAGAGGAAGAAATTAGGAAAACTACACCCTTCACATTAGCCACAAGTAATATAAAGTACTTAGGAGTTACTCTAACTAAGCAAGTGAAGGACTTGTTTGAAAAAAATTTCAAAACTCTAAAGAAAGAGATTGAAGATGACATGAGAAGATGGAATGATCTTCCTTGCTCATGGATCAGGAGAATTAACATAATAAAAATGGCCATCCTACCAAAAGCAATCTACAGATTCAATGCAATCCCTATCAAAATTCCTACACAATTTTTTTTAAAGACATTGAAAGTTCAATTCTGAACTTCATATGGAAAAACAAAAAACCCAGAATAGCTAAAACAATCTTGTACAATAAAAGGTGCTCTGGAGGAGTCTCCATACCTGATCTCAAACTGTACTATAAAGCAATAGTAATTAAAACAGCATGGTACTGGCACAGCAACAGGCTGGTTGATCAGTGGAATCGAATCGAAGACGCAGATATGAATCCACACACATATGGTCACTTGATTTTTGACAAAGAATCCAAATCCATTCGATGGAAAAGGGATAGCATCTTCAACAAATGGTGCTGGTCTAACTGGATGTCTATGTGTAAAAAAATGCAACTGGACCCATATTTGTCACCTTGTACAAAACTCAAATCCAAGTGGATTAAAGACCTCAACATAAAACCTGAGACACTAAGTCACTTGGAAGAAAAAGTGGGGAAGAGCCTGGAACATATTGGCACAGGAGACAACTTCCTGAACAGAACACCAACAGCCCAGACATTAATGTCAACAATTAATAAATGGGACCTCATGAGGCTGAGAAGCTTCTGTAAGGCAGGAGACACTGTCAAGAGAACAAAGCGACAGCCTACAAACTGAGAAAAGATCTTCACCAACCCTACATCTGACAAAGGTCTAATATCCAAAATATATAAAGAACTCAAGAAATTAAACACCACCAAACCAAATAACCCAATTGAGAAATGGAGCTTGGAACTAAACAGAGAATTCTCAACAGAGGAATATCAAATGGCTGAGAAACACTTAAAGAAATGCTCAACCTCCTTAATCATCAGGGAAATGCAAATCAAAACAACTCTGAGATTCCATCTTACACCCATCAGGATGGCTAAGATCAAAAATTCAAGCGACACCACATGCTGGCGAGGATGTGGAGAGAGAGGAACACTCCTTCATTGCTGGTGGGAATGCAAACTAGTACAACCACTTTGGAAATCTATCTGGTGCTATCTCAGAAAAATGGGAATAGGGCTTCCTCAAGACCCAGCTATTCCACTCCTTGGAATATACCCAGAAGATGCTCCAGCACACAACAAGAAAACTTGCTCAACCATGTTCATAGCAGCCTTATCCATAATAGCCAGAACATGGAAACAGCCTAAGTGTCCCTCAATAGAAGAATGGATAAAGAAATGGTGGTACATATACACTATGGAATACTCAGCTATTAAAAACAAGGAATTCCCGAAAATTGTGGATAAATGGATTGAGCTAGAAATGATCATAATGAGTAAGTTAACCCAGAAGCACAAAGACTGAAATGGTATATAGTCACTTATATCTGCATATTAGCCCAAGGGGCATGTCCCATGAAAGCCTTCACTTACCAGGAAACTGAGACAGAGGGGAGGACATTCTAGTGGGACTCTAGATGAGAGAAGCATGGGAGAATGGCAAAGTAGAAGGATCCAGATGGTCCTAGAAGCCTACAAGTAGAACATTATGACAGGCAGATTTGGGCCCAGGGGTCCCGTTCAAATTAAGGCACCAGCCAAGGACAATACAGGTGGTAATCCTTAAACCCGTACCCAGATCTAGACAATGGACAGAACACTCTCCACAGTAGAGTGGAGAGTGGGATATTATTTTCTCACATACTCTGGTGCCTCACTTTTGACCATGTCCCCTGGAGGGGGAGACCTGGTGGCACTCAGAGGAAGGACAGCAGGTTACCAAGAAGAGACTTGATACCCTATCAACATATACAAGGGAAGGTAATCCCCCTCAGGAACAGTCATAGGGGAGGAGAATAAGGGGAAAATGTGAGGAAGGGAAGAATGGGAGGATACAAGGGATGGGATAACCATTGAGATGTAACAAGAATAAATTAATAAAGGAGAAAAAAAAAGAAAAAATATCTCTGTCACACACACACACAAAGCTCTATTATGTCCCTAATAAAATAAAAGTTATTTTACATAAAAAATTGATGTATGTTTAAGTGAATAAGATCTTTAATTTATGAATAAATTCTTAAAACAGTTGTTTTCCCTCCTAATCTCTTGTTTGGGCATCTATATATTTATTAGCTTAATTTTAGAAGTAGATTTTAATTTTTAAAATGGAGTTTTGAATTAAAGCCTTCAGGAAGTTTATTCAAACTTAGATATATTCTGTACAGTTTCTTCCTAACAAAAATTACCTTTTTACCAGATGGCATCACTGGGTTATCATGCTGACTGTTTAATAAATTATTTTATCCAATTTGTTCTAAGTTAGTATTTCATGCAATTTGTTCATGCCTATCTTTTTTTCTGGATTACCGACCATTTTGAAGTAGTCTTCCATTACCAAGGATTTAATTTCATGGTGCTCTCAAGTATCTTGAACAGAGACCAAAATGTGTGTGAATTCTGGAATGGAAAAATACTAATTTGTATAATTCACCAAAGATAACTGTGCTAAGTATTTCTTTTTCAAAAATACAATGAAAATATGAAAAATATTCTTTATAAGTAGCATTAATTCAACACAATACCACTTATTGTTCAGATCATAGAGAATTCATCTTAAATGGACTGGAATTATTGCTGAATTAAAAGATAAATTGTCTCTATTTTAACAATAGCTGAATTCTACCTCAGGAAGGTTGCCATCATTGAAATGTTTCACTTTGTCAAGAAATTTCCAGTGAGACCACTCCTATTATTAATACGCTTTTGTTGCTTTGACACATTTTCCAAAATGCATACCAACTTTTTTTTCATATAATTGAAATCAAAACATTCTCAAAGAAAATATTTCTGTGTAATGCAATATACACTCAAGGAGTCTATTGCTCTAAACTTAAGAAGTGGCAGCTTTTTCTCTCTTATTTTCAGTAAAGTTTTCTTCAACATGCCTCCTAGTAGCCACATGCTCAGATATACCAAGATCTAAGCTGGGATTCACAGAGGTAGCAGGTGATTTGTGAGTACAGGAAGAAATCATTAAAGGCAATTTTATGCTCCTTTCAAGTGGGCTTTGACTTGGTAGGAAATTTCAACTGAACAGTATTGTTCCTTTTGATCCCAGAGAATAGCTTTTGATAGTCAAGCTTCCATATAATCATTTCCCCAGTCATCCACCAAAATGTCCCCGTTTTTCTAGGGACACTTTGTACCTGGCAGGTGTGAGTCACTTCTAATTTTATGTATTTTGTAAATAACTATGCCACATAGTTCTATCAACAACAGTATTATAAGTTACTTATAATTTTTGTGTCTTTGCATAATTATATTTTATTCACCTATTGAGTCTTTCCTTACTTTAAATCATCTGTCAGCAAAGTCCGTTAGAAAAAGATTTTTTTAACAAGTTCACATTCATGACTTGTTTTCCAGCATCTTTATTTTCATGTTTATAGACCCACCTTTAGTATCTTCACCATAAACTTGCAGGTTGCAGTTTTGTGTGTATGTGTGTGTGTGTGTGTGTGTGTGTGTGTGTGTGTGTGTGTGTGTTGCATATTGGTGGACACTGTAATATACAATAGTCATTGGTTGGGGAACATATGTCCATTTGTGTAATAGTGGCGTAAAATTTATGAAGGTGGCCAACCACTTTCTGCTTATATTTAAGGTCCACTTAACAAGATAGGACTCATGTTTGGTACTGTAAGGTTTCTTAAGAACCTGTGTCTTGGAAGTTTATAGGGACTAGGTGAGAACTAGGTTCTGTTAATTTTCTAAATGAAGATAGTATCAAACTGCTCTATAAAAACAAGTTTGCTTATTATATGTAGTTTAGTACAGCTTACCAGGAAACTGAGACAGAGGGGAGGACATCCTATTTGGACTCTAGATGAGAGAAGCATGGGAGAATAGCAAAGTAGAAGGATCCAGAGAGTCCTCATATTTGACCAAGTCCCCTGAAAGGGGAAACCTGGTGGCACTCAGAGGAAGGATAGGAGGCTACCAAGAAGAGACTTGATACCCTATGAGCATATACAGGGGGAGGTAATCCCCCTCAGGAACAGTCATAGGGGAGGGGAGTAAGGGGAAAATGGGAGGGAGGGAAGAATGGGAGGATACAAGTGATGGGATAACCATTGAGATGTAACAAGAATAAATTAATAAAGGAGAAAATAAATAAATAAATAAATAAATAAATAAATAAATAAAAAGGAAACCTCCTTTTATGCAGGATAGCCGTTAACACAGAGACTGAGTGCAGAGAATGAGTGACTGTGCAGTGCTCAGACTTAAACAGAACATCTATATCATGCCCCACTCCCCACAAGCATTGGATATTTTTGTGAAAGTAGCAGCAGAAAGCATATAAGAGTGAGGAATTGGAGAGAACCACTGAAAAACACCATTATTCAGAATTAATATGGTTGTTGTACACATAAACTCATAGTAGGTGTGGTTTCCTACACAAGAGCTGCACAATATCAAACCAGTCAAAATTTCACCACGGTTTTGGGAAGGGCTCATGAAACCTGACCTCCATCTTAGGAACTTTTAACAGTCAATGGCAGTTGGAAAAGGGAGAGTAAGTTTCCTTTAAGGATGCAGCTCATGGTAATGTGTCATACACAGGTGGATGATCCTACACACATGCCTACAGTAGTAATTCTGATTTGCTTCACTGGGTTAAGAAAAGAGAAATGTGGTGGTGGTGGGTTTTGAGAGGAGTTGGAGGAAGAGAAGCAGAGGCAAATATAATCAAAGTACATTGCATATGGATTATCAGTGTAAATGAAATAGTTTCAAAAACATCAACATGAAGCAAGATCAAGTAATAACTAAAGAAACAATCTCCATAATGAAGTAACTTATTTCATCTACTACACAATACTGCAAAGAGATTCCTCAAAAATCAGTAAGTATTCAATTGTCTTATTGGTTATGTCTAAAGGAAATGGCATCTGTCTTGGCTCTAGTCTTGGTTCCCAACAACACACACACACAAACACTAACATAAAAAAACACACACACACAGACACACACACACACACACACACACACACAGAGAGAGAGAGAGAGAGAGAGAGAGAGAGAGAGAGAGAGGAAGGGATGAATAAGGAAACTATTTAAATCTTTACTAGAAAGAGAAATAGGTTTCTATGTAGTTACAGTTGCACTCCAGTATGTAGGGCAGTAAGTTATAGAAAAATTTAACTGGGTTAATTCTGAAGTCGTTTATTATTTATTGAGAAGTTTAAAACATTTTCTGCATTTTGATCAGTTCTATCAAAAGTCTCTATTTGTTGCAAAGAGAAGCCTTTTTTTTGTGTGTGACGATTGAGAGCTACACTTACCTGTGGATTTGTACAGAAATTACATTGCTTTAGAAACGGACAGTAGTAGGTTCTCCTCTCAGATCCATGACCTCTATAGTCAACTAATTTGTAGTAGTCAAGTAATTGGTTAAAATTACAATACTAGGATTCCATCCTGTTAAGTGGAATTTTAATATAATTAATTAAACAGTTGTTGGATACTCCAAACAGTAAGTGCTAATATTGCACTATTGTGGTTATCATGATGGTGCAGTCATTGTAGTTTATAGGCTTTGCAGCTATGTTGGGCTACCAATGCTCCTCTCCCTTGAGAGCTTGGATAGATCTTTTCTATGCTATGAAGGCTAATTCTCAGGGAGAAGGCTTGCAGGTCAGTTCTGAATTGATTACTCCAAGTACTGTGTCCTACGTGTATGGTATCTTCAGAAATAGGGTCTTAGCCAAGCCTCATCTGATATATCTGAAATGCAACCCCCACATATAAGGTACAGGGGGAAATCACAGAAGATAGGATAGAAGGATTTTAAGAGCCAGATGCCAAGGATGCCTGATGACATACTGTGTCCCCTACTCATGATGAGAAAATGACCTTTTAAAGTCCAGAATACCCATGAACTCTTAACAAAGTGTTTGATGAACAGACCAGAATAATGGCAATACCAGTTGACATGATAATAAGACACAGAGAACTCAGCATGATCTCTCTTCTACATAAAGAGATGGTCAATAGCTAATGAGAGTAAGAATCCGTTTTCTTCAGGGATGAGCTTCCACATAGTTTATTCAATCCCAAGTGGTCACCTTAGATAAATACATAGGAACAAAACTATATGGACTCAATATGTTATATAAAAATGTGTGCAAATGTTTATTCACACACATATATGTTGTATTAGTCATGTTTTTCTACAGTATCAGAACTTATAGACTGTATCTCTCTCCCCCAATATATATGTATATATACATGCATACCTACATATATATGTGTGTATATATACATAAGTCCATACACACATATATGTATATATAATATTTAAATATGTTAAATTGATTTACAATCTGTGGCCCAGACAACCAAACAATGGCTGGATATGAACAGAAACTCCAAGAACCCAATAATTTCTCTGTCCATGAAGCTGGCTGGCTCATTTGGTATCCAGTATACTCTAGAATAGTCAAGAAATGGACTTGCTAGCAAGGTAGCAAGACAAGAGCTAGCAGAAAAAGAGCAAAATCTTCCTCCTTGCATGTCCTCATATAGGCTTTCAGCAGGAGTCCTGGTCCAGATTAGATCTCAATTAAAATTGTGTCTTTCTACCTCAAAAATCTGGATTAGAACTGCTTCTAGTTGTAATCTTCCTACTCAAATTAAGCTGAAATAACTCACAGGTATGCTTTCCATTTTTGGGTCTTAGTAATTCCAGATGTAGTCCAGTTGACAAGCAAGAAGAGCCATCTAATTTGTATATATATATGTATGTGTGTGTGTGTGTAACAAAAATAGAGATCATAAAATTGAGGGAGAAAAGAAGAGGAGTTGGAAGATGAGTAGTGAGAGTGATGTAGAAGTAGTAGTCACGTATGAAATTAAAAATAAAACTATTATAAAAGCCAGAATGTACATAAACAACACATGGAGAATAATGTAAAATTGCTATAAATAAGGAATCACTATCTACTATTTAAACTGCATGTTTTTGAGAAAGTGTTTGTTAATGTATCAGTATATTATTTTGCTAAAATTCAATTTAAATAAAATTATCAAACCAGAAAAGTCAACATTGTGTAAAGAAAAAGACATTTCTTTTGCAATTAGATTATTTCTAAGCAATTGGATTCTTTTTACAATGATATTGTGACAAAATATTTTATTTTTACGATAATATTTGAACATGGGTATATATATGGGTTACCAAAACTGACAGTTTATTTTATTAAACAATACAATACTAGCTTTTATTTGTAATTTATTTCCTTATTTGATTTTTTTAGACAATATCTCACAGCATAGCTCTTAGAACTCACTATGTAGAACAGGCTGGCCTTAAACTAAGAGCTCTACCTCCCTCTGTATCTTGAGTTCTTCAATTAAAAGTATACACCTGCATAACCAGATCTTTGCTTAGTTTTGGAATTTAGCATACAAAAGAGCAGGTTTTATTATATTTTCTTTCATGTACATGACATATTTTATTTTTACTTCTTCTTCCATAGACCCCCTTCCCATAACCACTGAATACTCTTGCTGATCACTTTCCTTTCCCAAATAGTGTTTCCATCTGTCTTTATGTCCTATGAATTATATCACTCTCTTTTTTTTTACTTTATTAATTTATTCTTGTTACATCTCAATGGTTATCCCATCCCTTGTATCCTCCCATTCTTCCCTCCCTCCCATTTTCCCCTTATTCCCCTCCGCTATGACTGTTCCTGAGGGGGATTTCCTCCCCCTGTATATGTTCATAGGGTATCAAGTCTCTTCTCGGTAACCTGCTGTCCTTCCTCTGAGTGCCACCAGGTCTCCCCCTCCAGGGGACATGGTCAAAGGTGAGGCACCAGAGTATGTGAGAAAGTAATATCCCCCTCTCCACTCTACTGTGGAGAGTGTTCTGTCCATTGTCTAGATCTGGGTAGGGGTTTAAGGTTTACCACCTGTATTGTCCTTGGCTGGTGCCTTAGTTTGAACGGGACCCCTGAACCCAAATCTGCCTATCATAATGTTCTACTTGTAGGCGTCTAGGACCCTCTGGATCCTTCTACTTTGCCATTCTCCCATGCTTCTCTCATCTAGAGTCCCACTAGAATGTCCTCCCCTCTGTCTCAGTTTACTCACTTATATCTGCATATTAGCCCAAGGGGCATGTCCCATGAAAGCCTTCACTTATATCACTCTCTTACTTCTTTTTTTGCTCTATACTTAAAGATTTTTTCTCTCATTCTCATGATCACCTTTCCACATAATACATATCATACACATAAACACACAAAACATATATTTAGTTATATATTATACATACAAAAAGATCATGTGACATTTGTCAATCTGAATCTGGCTGTATCGGCTAGGATCCCTTTTCCCATCTTGATGCAAACCAGAGTCATCTGGAAAGAGAAGGAAGTTGGAGTCTCTCAACGACTCTATTCTGGCTGTTCACATAATCTTTGATATTACAGACTTGTGATTTTTGGTTGGCTGTGGCTTTAGAGTCAATTGTTATTAATGAGAGATCAACATAACTGAAGTGAAAGCATTCTTTAAAATGGGGACTATTGATGCTAATTGGCTGACACTGAAAAGCTTCTGTGATTACAAGAGAAAAGAATCAACGAGTTGAAACCTTTTGGGAGCTTTTTCTGAGAATCAGTTCATAGAATTTTGGTCCAGAGGGAGCCAAGGTTGCATTTCATACTGTCATCTGACCTTGGTAGAGTGTAATAGTTTCCTGTGTAGTTTTGGTTTTGGTGGCATGAGGTTTCACAGGATTTAAGGAGTAATAGAGTGAAGTTGAGGTTTAGCATTGTGAGAGGCCAGGAAAAGCCGGCCATCGGTGAAGACACAACATCAGTAGCAGTGGGGATTCCATCATATTGTACGTGTCAGGATCATAGAGTACTCACTAATGACAATAACCGGTATGAAGAGCAGATGATTTGAGCCTATCAGTCAAGCTATGTGCTGAGGATGGCGAGGCTAGAGAAATGGAGCTGCCCAAGCCCTATGGAGCCCAGAAGGTCTTGAAAGAATTCCAGGCACCTAGGGTCCTGGAAAACCACAGGCGGGTCTGGGCCCTGGGGTCCTCCTCAAACTATGGCACCAGCCAAGGAATATATAGGCAGTAAACTTCGAACCCCTACCCAGACTAGCCAATGGACAGGACATTCTCCACCATTAAGTGGAAAAAGAAATTTGACTTTCACACAAACTCTGGTGCCCCATATTTGACCATGTCTCTTGGATGGGGACTCCAGGTGGCACTCAGAGGGAGGATAATAGGTCACCAAGAAGAGACTCCATACCCTATGAGCATATACAGAGGGAGGAGGTCCCCCTCAGTCACAGACATAGGGGAGAGGAGTAGAGGGGGAAGCGGGAGGGAGGGAGGAATGGGAGGATACAAGGGATGGGCTAAAAACTGAGATGTAATATGAATAAATTAGTAATAAAAAATAAGTATTAAAAAAAGAAAGAATTCCAGAAATCTAACACAACTGGAATTTGGTTTTGCTTCAGTGTGATTATTTTTTTTACTGTGTCTTGGTTCTCTCCTTGATGAGAATTATAAAGTTTATTTTTCAGTTTACTAGATCTCACAGCAAATAGAGTTTAAACCTTTAAAGGTGATGAATTTTTAAAGAGAACTTGACTTTGAAATCTCTAAAAATTTCTTAAGACTTTGGAGCTTTTAAAGTTATGTCTTATACTTATGTGAGATTTTGCACATAAATAAGAAATAAAAAGCCATGGTTTAGTACTGTGTGTTTGTGTGTCATATTGACAGGGGTCAATTGTGCTGGTGGCTTTTTTGTTGACTTGACACGTCTAGATTCATCTATGGAGATTGAGACTCAAGAAGGTGGTCTATAGGAAAGTGTGCAGGGAATTTTTTTGATTAATGATTGATTTGAGACCCCAGAAATGATCATAATGAGTGAGTTAACCCAGAAGCAGAAAGAGTCAAATGGTATATACTCACTTATATCTGAACACTAGGCCAAGGGGCATGTCCCATGAAAGTCTTCACTTTCCAGGAAAGTGGGACAGAGGGGGAAACTTCCTATTGGGACTCTAGGTAAGAGGAACAAGGGAGAATGGGGAAATAGGAGGACCCAGAGGGTTCTAGAATCCTACAAGTAGAACATTATAATGGGCAGATCTGGGCCAAGGGGTCCTGCTCAAACTATGGCACCAGCTAAATGTACAGTAAACTTTGAACCCCTACCCAGATCTAGCCAATGGACAGGAGGACATTCTCCAGAGTTGAATGGAGAGCGGGGACTGGCGTTCACACTAACTCTGGTGCTCCATACTTGACCATGTCCCCTGGGTGGGGACGCCTGGTGGAACTCAGAGGAAGGATAGCAGGCTACCAAGAAGAGACTTGATACCCTATGAGCATATACAGGGGAGGAGGTCCCCTCTGTCACAGACATAAGGGAGGGGAGTAAGGGGGAAATGGAAAGGAGAGAGGAATGGGAGGATGCAAGGAATGGGATAACAATTGACATGTAACATGAATAAATTAATAAAATATATTTTAAAAAACAAAAAAATGATTGATTTGAGAAGGCCCAGATTATTATGAGTATGCCACTCCTGGGAAGGTGATCCTGGATTATATAAAAAAGCATATAGGAAAAATATATGAAGAGCAAGCCAATAGGAATAATTCTTTCTTGGCCTCTATTTCAGACTTTCCCTCCACTCCTCTGCCTGTGTTCCACCCTGAATTTCCATCTTGATGAACTGTAAACTATATTAAGAAAGATGTTTTTTCTTCCCCAATTTGATTTTAGTTGTGGCCTTGATCATAGCAATAGAAAGCAAACTACAACATTGTTTAATACAATGTTGTCAATTGTATACATTTCCCTTTAAAATTAAAAGTATTATTTTGTATAGATAAATAAAAATAATTTTGTATATATACTTTGTTTTTGTATACTCACCTGTTGATGGATCTATAGGTATGTTCCACTTCCTACCTATCTTTTTGGTACACTAACTTATAGTTCCTTAGGAGACATACTAAAGAATGCTATACTATATATACATGTTATGTTTATAATTTCTTGAGAAACTTCCACATTGATTTTTATATTGGCTTCATGAGTTTACATTCCTGTCAGTAGTGAATAAAGATTCCTCTCCCTCTGAATTCTCACCAAATTTTACTGTCCCTTGTCTTGATGACAGCCATTCTGACTGAGGTGAGTGAGTTGGATAAATTTAATTTTTTGTGTTTAAGTTTTGTTATATATGTATATGTATGACACACACACATATAGCTTAGTAACTTATAAGACAATAAAATATATATTAGAAATTTACATATAACATATATTCTAAAAATGAATCCTTTATCTAAAGTATAGATGGAAAAATCATTTTTCCTTCTGTATGTAGTCTCTTCACTCTGAGATTCTTTCCTTTGCTGTGCAGAAGCATTTTAATTTTATGTAACCCATATGTATATTCTTGGGACTATTTCCTGTGTTATTGAAGTTCCTTTCAGAAAATTCTTCCTTATGCTTCCATCTTGAAGTATTTTTTTCATGTTTTCTTGTGATGGTTTCAATGTTCTGATTTTAAATTAAGATCTTTGATTCATCATGAGAGATGATGGACAGAGTTTTACTTTTTGGTGTGTAGATATGGAGGTTTCCTAGTAAACTATTAGTAAAAAAGCCTTCTTTTTTAATGTATGTATTTACAACCTTGTCATGAAAAGGAAGTTATAGCTGTGTGGAATTTATTCTGAGTCTTTTATTCTATTCCATAGGTCAACATGTCATGCTTCCTTCATTACCTTGCAGTTTTATTACTATGATTCTAGTGTAATTTGAGACCAGGTATTGTGACAACTTTAGAATTATTATTTCTATTTAAATTATTTTCTATTTTGATTCCTTTGAGATACTTTTGCTTTTATGTATATTTTAGGATTACTTTTTTAAAGGTTTTTAAGTTTTTACATTATAATATAATATTTCTCCCCTTTTTCTCTTTCAAAACTGTCCCAGTAGCCCTGATCATTCTTCTTTAAATTTGTGCCTCCTTCTGCTAATGTTTATTGATGCATGTATAGATACATATTCCTAAGTACAACTTTTTTAACCCATATAATGTCACTTATACGTATATTTTCAGGGCTGAATGTTGGTGTGCTTTTCCATGGGAAAGACTACCTCTCCTTTTCTATTTTTGTGGAGAATTGCGTTAGAATGTCCATGGGTTTGTGATACCCCTGTAGAATGTTTTTGAGAATGCCACTATTCTTTTACAATATTCTGCTTACCCATGAGGAGAGGAGTCTTTCCATCTTCTAGCACTTTCTTTAATTTATTCTTCAGTATCTTAAAGTTTCCATAGAGATATTTTATACTCTTTTTCAGTTTCATTTATATATATTTTGTTCTTGAAGCTATTATGAATGGGATTTTAAAAAATGTTTTTATACTCTGAGAATTTTATACATGTATGTAAGACATTAAGATTGCTCTCATTTAAAAAAAAACTGAAGTGACAGCACATGGTGTCGAGGATGTGGAGAAAGGGGAACACTCCTCCACTGCTGGTGGGAGTAGAAACTTGTACAACCACTTTGGAAGTCAATCTTGCAATGTCTCAGAAAATTTGAAATAGTTCTACCCTCAAAATACAGCTATATCATTCCTGGGGAAATACCCGAAAGATACTCCACCATGCAGGAAGGACATTTGCTTAACTATGTTCATAGAAGCTTTATTTGTAATAGCCACAATCTTGAAACGACCCAGATGTCCCTCAATCAAAGAATGGATAAAGAAAATGTGGTATAATTACACAGTGGAATACTTCTCAGCTATTAAAAACAAGGAAATCTTGAAATTTTCAGGCAAATGGAGGGAACTAGAAACAATCATTCTGAGTGAGGTAACCCACACCCAGAAAGACACGCATGGTATATACTCACTTATAAGCAAATATTAGCCACATAAAACAAGGTCGCCACACTAAAATACAGAGATCTAAGGAAGCTAGATGACAAGGAAGACCCTAGGGAGGATGCTTAATTCTCATTCAGAAGGGCAGATAGAATAGACTGAAGAGAAGGAGCAGGTTGGGAGCCTACCATAGAGGTCCTCTGAAAAACTCTACCCTGTGGGGGATTTGAAGCAGATTCACAGTCAAACTTTGGAGCGGAGCATAGATCCACAAAGAGACCAATGGGGGCCAGGGGCAGGCGCTGGGGTTGGTGGTGGTTGGGGGTGCTGCTGCTCAGACTGATCCACCAATCAAAGACTATGCATGGTGAGGACCTAGACTCCCTTCTCAGATGCAGTCCATAGGCAGCACATACTCTTTGTGGGTCCCATAATGTGGGGATTAGGGGCTACCTCTGACTTGGATTCTGGTGCCCATTTATTTATCATTTACCCTTGGCAGGGCAGCCTTACCAGACCACAGAGGAAAAGGATGCAAGCAACGCAGATGAGACTTGATAGGGTGGGATCAGATGATTGGGGAGGAGGGCTCCCCCTTTCTGCCGACTGGAGGAAGGGGACATGGATGAAGGAGGGATTTTATGCCCAGCAGAAGACATGGGAGGGGACTACAATCAGAATGTATAGTGAAAAACTTAAAAATATATTTTTAAAAAAGATTGCTCTCCTTCTACCCTTTTAGTTTCTGTATACATCTTTCAGTCACTATTCTCCTCTTCTCTACACATCTTTTTCTCATATTCATGATTTTTGTGTTGATGTTATGAGCCACTTGCTTTAATGTTGGTAATCTCTACAACCACAAGTGTGAAACTATCCATTGGAACTTAGTAGTCATCAGTGGCTACACAGTGGAAGGCAGTGACTCCCCTTCTCCCAGAATACTTCAGTAGCCAATAGTGCAGTAGGGAAGGGTAGCATCCCATGTGCTGCACACCCCATCCATGACTGAAAGCTGGAAGAGCCAGTCTTGCCATGTCCAACAGCAGGTAACCACAGCTTCTTTGGATTTCTGGTTACAATAGCTATGTCCTGACTAGAAGCTGGCATTTTACATCCTTTTTCTATATCTCCCGGCTCTTATGTTCTTTCTATGCCCTTCTGTGAGGCATTCTTTTCACCTCAGATTGGGTAGTATAAATGTCTTGTTTAGAAGTGAATTCTCAACCATCACTTATTCTCAGTATCTTGAATAGTCATGTGCCTCTGCATAAATCACCCTGAACTATAAGGAAAGGTTTTTCTGATTTAGGCTGAGAATGGCATTTGATTATAGTTACAAATATAGATTTTTCTCTTCAATTTTATTAATTTAAATTAGATTTTTTATTATTTTATTTTATCTTTTTATTTTTGAGATTAAATATTTTTTAATCTTCAATTTTGTTAACTGTGTCATTTTTATTTTTCTTAGTTTGGCTATGGATTTTAAAACATATTTTTAATTTTTACATATTCATTTTCATTATTACACAGATATAAAATAAACTACATACAGCAAGAAGAACCATGAAACAATCGGGAATTATATTAATGTTACTTTCTTAGTGTTTTGGCTATTTGTATTTGGCAACCTTGAAGAAAACATATTTCCTATCTTGGTCTATCTAAAATTCTGAATGTAAATCAATATCTAGTATATCTCATCTTTATCAATATAGAACATCTATCTAGACCTAAAACCGTCCTAGATGTAACAGAGCGGATATGATTCTATAAACAGATAAGGCAAAATGGGGAAGGTTTTCAAAAACCTCAGAGTTCTACAGAATATGACATTTAAAGATGTTTTTACTGCTTTAAGGATTCTTTGGCTAAAGGTTTTTAAAAGTTTCTTTATATTTTTAAGAGTAAGAAGTCCTAGACTTTTCACAAGCTGGAGTGAGGTCATTGACAGCAGCTCACATCAGTGTTTCCAGTGATACCTCAGCCTCAGATGTTGGGTAATGACTGCATATGTGATTTAGGCTAGGAAGTTTGGATGCTTTATTGTTTGTCTTCCAAAGGATCTTCAAGTTGAAAATTCCATTCCTTTATGGAATTTTTCTACCAGGCAGCAGTAGCAGAGTGTCACCTCATTCTGGAGTTCTGGTTTTCCAGAACACAATGCCCACAGTACTCTGGAGTTTTATGATGTTTATTTCAAATTGAGAAAATGTTTTTATTCTAAGGGCACGGGTAAAACAAAACCAATTGCATCACAGTAAAGTCCCAGGCACCATGGGTAGCAACCTCGTAGAAATTGCATCATGAAGTCCATGGAAACTATATTTATTAATTTATAGATTGTCTTAGTAACCTGTGTTTTCAAAATAATACCACATATTATAAGGACACATTTTGTAGGCCTTAATAGTTAGTACCCAAGTATGACCATCTGAATTAAAAAATCACATGTGAATAGACTTTTGAATGATCTTGTTTCCCAAGATGAAAATTTGAATATGACTCAGATCACCTCCACAGATTCTCTGTATTGATGAGGTCTATGTGAGAAGGGAGTTCTGGTGTATGATTGTGCTTTTTCTTGTAAGACGCTATGATTTCAAATTGGACCTCTGCTATTTTTTAGGCATTTGTTCTTAACATTAAAAAAAACTTACAGTGATGAAACCTATCTCACTGTGCCACTGCAAAGGCTGCATGAGTTACTGAAGATGTGTTAAATATGCTAAAGATTGTGTTAACTGATGTGTGTTAACATAAAGTATTACAATTAAGAATAAAGTTAATAAGATATTTGAAGACTTAGTAATTCAAGAAGCATTGTATTCATAGAAACATACTTACTGTGCTAGACAGACCAGAGGATATTCATAATTGACAAGAACAAATGGCTAAGATGACAGTTATCACTGAGTATAGTCTAGCATTAAATACAAGTTTCTTTTATTTATTTATTTGGCAGAATAAAGGAAATTTGACCAGAAACTGTAGTGGATATAATAAACAACTTTTGTTTTGATCCCAAATATGGGGTGTGAAACATGCTTGTGAGAAAACAAATGATGTTTATCCACAAAAAGAATGTCTGCCTTATGCAGGAGCATGGCTTTTGCCAGCTGTTAAACATCCTGGTGTGGACTATGAGAGGAGATAAATATAAGACCTAAAACAGAGAGTTAGTTTTGGCTTCTGTATAGCTTCACATCGACTGGCTGTTCACTGATCCACTTCAAGATGCTCCTAGAAAGAATTGCTCCAGAGAATGATTCAAGGTTCAGAGTTCTGGCTGCTGTGGTTGTGGTCACTTTTACTGAATCATGGGTTTTGCTGCTCAGTGGGACTGCTAGAATCCTGAGCACAAAGAGTAGAATCAGCCCAAGGAACTGAGTCCGAAAAGGTCTACTTCCATTGTCCCTATTAACCTCATTTCTCTCCTATCTAGGGTGGGTGTGTTGGAAAGGAGGTGCAAGCATTGAAGAACCCCAAAGAAAGTAGGTTTTAAAAGATCAAAGCCTACAAGGATCTGTAAAGTCATGCACATTACCAGCAGCAAAAACTGGAATTTAAGGCCAGAATTAGACACAATTGGCATATGTAAATTGAATTTTAAAAAATAATCAAAACAGTTCTCTAAAAGAATCTTTTTTTTTTTTTTTTTTTTTTTTTTTTTACTATTTATGTGTATTTTCTTTGGGGAAAACAGAATAAGAGACTAAACGTCTATCACTTAAGTAATAATGACTCTGATTATTGTTAATTTGTGTAATCTCTACTTTTCTGTAATAGAAAAGAGGCTTTATATATACAACAAATTGTTGTAAATAGTAGGCAAGTATTTTAGATTCCAATCATACACTTTGTTCATCTCCTGCACACAGTCCTTACTCCTATGGCAGGCAGACAGGCGTTCTTTTGCAGCATTCCTTCCTACTGATATATGGCATTATAATGCAGATTGGCTTTCATTTCTTTCAAACACTCTCAAATCCCACAGGGCAGAACAAAATTCTCAATGGTCATTATTATTCTTGCTTTACAAGCACTACTACTCACACTCCCTATTTAAAATGCCAATAAAAGGACAATACATAAACATCAGAGTGATTAAATGTTTTACATTTTCAGTAATTCACATTCATTTCTCCTTTCTTGAGAATATAATATGGCTGTTGTTTCCTTAGAACCTGGATTGCTATTGTTCCATCATTCACATTTGTGTAGCAATGGCACAAAATTTTGAGCTGTGGGCATGAATATTTGCAATATCTTTATTAAAGCCATGCCCAATGAAGCTTCTCTAACTGAACTATAAATGATTCCTGCTAACCGGGTCATTCTTTGGGCCAATGAGTTTAGCCAGAGTTATCTGAATAACTGCAAATTTGGAATTAGCCACTGGAGCCTGATAGGGTCACCAGTGCCTACTCAGATGAGGATAATGACTCTCTTTTTCCCACAATCCTTCAGTAGGATTTTGCTTTGAAATGATGCTCTAGAAAGTAAATGAACAAATATTTTGAAACATCTGAGGTAGGTTTCTTCTGAAATATACAAGAGATTGCTATAATTCTGATTAGGATTGTAGACCTTATTGTTTTGAGCAATGCAATAATTTGACTGTATAATATGAATAATAAATGAATAATTAGCCATACTATGCTACATGTTCCACACAGAAACCAGCAGAAGAATAAAGCTACAAAAGAAAAAGAACTACTGGCAGTAGAAGCATTACCTTTGTAGCCTTTGCCTGAACTCAGCATACTAGTGTATGAAGACATATGTACCAGTAAAAATATACAGGGTACCAAACAAGAAAATAAGAACAACCACAGGGACACCACAAGCAATTTAAGGAAAATCTACTAATCAGTTCATTCTTTGGGCCAATGAGTTTAGCCAGAATTATCTTAATTAGTTGATAGAAATAAAATAAAAATTTTATGTGAAAAAAATGTTAAACTTGAGCACTGAGGAGAAAAGAGAAAGAGTTAAATTATATAATATGAGATCCAGAGGAAGTTGAAAGTGAATGAGGAGTAAATATGATGATATTTTATATATCCATGTATGAAATTCTCAAGAAATAGAAAAAACACAACAAGAAGAGGTTTTAAGAAAGAAAAAAAAAGAAAAATATGGAAGGAATTCCTACTATCGATAGGAATTTCCTTCTAGATGGCAAAATGAATAAACTATATATTTAGTGAAGATGAAGCTGACAGCATATCAGTAAGAATATCTATGGCTGTGCATCATGCTTAAGCTTTCTGATTCTTCACAAAATACATCATCATCATCATCATCAAAAACAACAGTGATAATAACAGTAAAAATTTCATGCTTCTCAAAATCTTAGCACTATGTTTATATGGGAATAGGAAACTTCAACCTCAGATTTAAATAGAATATCAAAGGGCCTTAAGTAGCTTAAAAATAATCCTAGAAAGGAGTTAAAATTCTTGAAAGACCTG
This sequence comes from Acomys minous, assembly GCF_964271855.1. Lineage (NCBI taxonomy): Eukaryota > Metazoa > Chordata > Mammalia > Rodentia > Muridae > Acomys > Acomys minous. The sequence continues at coordinate 65,173,974 of NC_140489.1, read as the reverse complement.
ATCTTGTTTTAAGGCTACAGCAATCAAAACAATATTGCACTGGATCTGGAGAGATAGGTCAGAGTTTAAGAACACTACCTGGTCCAGAGAAGCAGGGTTTGATTCCCAGCAGCCATATAGTGGCTACCAACCATCTACAAGTACATTTTCTGGGCATCCAACACCCTTTTCCAAACTCTCTAGACATTGAGTATGTACATGGCATACATATATGCATGAAGACAAAACATGATTATACATAAAATAAGAATAAATATTTTTAAAGTGTAGTACTGTCATGAAGACACAAAGAATAATTGAGTGGTCAAGAAAGTCCAGAACTAAACCTCTGTAGCTCACTTCATAGTATAAGAAAAATAAAGCACACATTTCTAGTACAACTGACCAAGATTTGGCTATCATATTATATATAAGAGTATAACTCATTACATGATAAGAAAAATAGTAAAAGTAATGTCATAATAACAAATAATGATAAGAACATGCTAAAATTGTGTAATTATTCTTGCCCACACAGTCAGGATTATGTTTGGAGTATTTAAAACATTGAGTTACAATTACATTGATGGAGGAACATCATTTTGATTTTTTTTTAATGATGAAAATAAAATCTTCTGAATTTACAAACCATCCTAATTAAACAGGCCATAAAATGCCAGCCAGCCCTTTATCTATAAATATCAAATGTTATAATATGCATGGACATGAAAAGCCCCTAGAAATAGAAGTACTAGAAGGTATCAGCTGCATTGTCATCCTGATCACATCAGACTTGTAGTGACTTGTGTCTCTGCAGTAGAGTGTGAGACTAAGTTGCTGAGAGCATCATTATGTTCAGTTTATCAGCAGACAGAGGCCTATCAACTGTCCATCCTCCCAGAGAAAGATAGGCGGATCTTGTTCTTACCCTCTCTCCATCATATGTTGCTGTGAATAAAATGCTTTTCTCCTTACAAAGGCATTCTGAATCTAATGGTATTAAGAAGTAGACTCAGAAGGTGATTTGGTTCTGTACCACTGAACAGAACTGGAGTGGTCATTACAGAACACATTTACTTCTTGCTCATTTTTTTTGTCCTTCTACATCATGCAATGGAATAACACAGCAAGGTATCCCTTTTGGATAGGGTGCTTCCATCTAGACCATCTCAACATCCAGAATTGAGAGTTTTTTCTCAAGGAGTTAATTTTTGCTTGTTAATTTTTCCAACATTACATAATAACAATAATAGCAAGTTATGCCAGGTAAATAGTTAGTTGCTGCCTATATAAATGGAGACCATATCAATGAAAAAATGATTGTTTTAAAATTTGGGTTCATTGTAACCTTTTCACCCATACTCTGTTTGTGCTGATCATCTTCTCTTTTCTCTTCTTCACACACCCTTCTTCGTTTCCATCTGATAGCCTCCTTTTGCTTTCATATCACTTATGCTCTATTATCCCCAATTAATGAAAATGACTTTGACTGTCTTCTATTTTTATACCCAATATTAGCACTCTAATGTATAATAAAAACATTAAAATCTCCATAATCGAGAACTTGCAGCATGTGTTTTTACAAGTCTGGTTGTCTCACTTCATATTAAAATTTCCAGATCCAACCATTTTTCTGACATTTTGGAAAATGTATTCTTCTAGGTGGATGAATAAGATTCATTGTGAAAATCTACCATACTTTCATTATTTATACCCATCTGTTGATGGGCATCTAGGCTGATTCCTCCTCCCAGCCATTGTGTATAGAGCAGCAGTAAAACATGGATGCACATGAATCCACATTGTAGGATATAAAGTCATTCTGCATGCTTCTAATAGTGGTTTATCTGGGCCATGTGATCGTTCTATTTTTAGTCATTTTAACAAAGCTTCACATGCTGGGCACAGTGGTGCACATCTGTAATCTCTGCACTCAGGGAGGCAATGCCAAGTGGATCTCTGTCACTTTGAAGCCAGCCTGGTCTACAAATCCAGTCCAGGACACCCAAGGCTACACAGAGAAACCCTGTGTCAAAAAACCAAAAACCAACCAAAGAAAAGAAACCTTCATACTGGTTCCCATAGTGGCTATATTAGCCTGTGTATGTGTATGTGTTATGTGTATGTGTGTATGTATATGTGTATGTGTATGTACATTACTAGCACACATTCCCACAAGCATTTAGATAGTGGCTCCTTCTCCCCAATATATTTGTCAGTATTTGTTGTCATTGTTTCTTTGATGACATCTGTTGTGACTGGGGTAAGATAGAATCTCATTTCTGGAGATATTGAGCAGTTAAAAATAAGTACTCGGTATTTACATGTCTTCTTTTAAGAAATTCTGTTTGTCAGCACAGCCATAGATTGATAGGGGGTTTGTTTTTCCTTTTAATTCTTTATATAGTCCAGATATTAATCCTGTACAAAGTATAGCTGCCAAAGATAACCTTCAATTTTGTAGGATATCTGTTTACTCCTCTCTTTGTTTTCTTTGTTGTACAGGTTTCTGATTTCAGGTAACTCATTTGTCAACTTTGATTGCTATTTTTCTTACCCATGTACATATATTTAAGTGTTTCCCACGAGTAGTTTCAGATTTTAAATTAAGATCTTTGACTCATTTTGAATTGATTTTTGTGCAAGGTGACATATATGACTCTAGCTATTACTGGTAGATATATAATTATTTATTGAGGATGCTGTTTCATTCTTTTACCCACAGATAGGAATTGGTATAAAATCCCATTAGAAGCTTCTCTATGAATAAAATGCAGACCATTTCAGAAGTCTACAACTGATTAAACTGCAGATAACAACTGATTATTAGGAGCCTAGCCTCAGTTGATGCATCTGTAACAAACCCCAAAAACCTAAGGTGAAGGGAAAATCTCAGAAAAGTGTAGTGGTACAAAAAACTCTAAGAGCAAGAGGACCAGGGCATCTGCTGTGATATAGTGCTTTTTACAGATGACAGGGAAGCTGAACCCATGAATCTCAAAACCATGGCTGCCTAAACAAGACTTCAAGAGGACAATCTCAGTTGACACGCTTACATGGGTAAGGGAAATCTTACAAGGCCCAACAGCCAAATAATGAGTTACTTGGCAATGAATGGTTGTGGAGAAAAGGTGAATAAGTCTTCTCCAGCGTCAGATTTTGTGATAGGTTATTTAATTTCAAATAATTAGTCAAAGAAAACACACATACAAGCAACAATAAAAGTACTCTGCAGGATATCTATCTATATTTCTATCTATCTATCTACCTATCATATCTCTCTCTCTCTCTCTCTCTCTCTCTCTCTCTCTCTGTCTCTCTCTCTCTCTCTCTCTCTCTCTCTCTCTCTCTCATCTATCTATCTTTCTATCTATCATCTATCTACCTACCTACCATCATCATTATCATCTATCTAATTAAAGAAGTTACGAGTTTGAAAGAGTTACCGGATACATGGAACGAGGTTGGGAAGTGGATATTATGTAAGTTCAGTACTCATGCAGTAGTTTTTTGGATTTTTTTTGTTATTGTTTCTTTTTTTTTGTTTTTAATCATGTGACAGCTTTGGAGAAATCTGTAATCATGTTTGGGAGTCCATTTAGAAGAACCTAATAAACTTTGAATATCAAATATTTTCTTTCTAGAGCGATAATATTTGCACTTTAAAATAGTTACATCTATTATAAAAATAAATGTGCTGTACTTCAGGCTGAGTTGCAGAATTATAAAAATGGTTTACAGTTTACAAATAAGAATTTGAGTGTAGTATTCTTCAAAGGGGTAAAGATGTAATTCATACAAACTCGCACATAAGAAACTAACAATATTTGGAACAGAAAGATAAATGAAGAGTAATTCAAATCTGCAGTATAAGTACCACATTACCATTAAGAAACTATGGCTAATCAAGGAAATTTTTTGATGCTTTTCCCCCTCCAAATCTTAACATTGAAAGGAAAAACAGTCTATTACTAAGAACAAAAAGATTCAGACATGCTGGCCCACAGTTATTATCCAAGCACTCAGGAAGATAAGCCAGGTGGATTCATATTTGATGCCAGCTTGAGCTACCAGAGAGTCCTATGAAAGGCTCAGATATATGTGAAATCTATGTGTCAAAATATATTGTAAAGAAAATAATAAGATATAATAATTGCTGGATTAAAGATTGCAAACCTTTACTCAATGTTTAATCATTGAAGATGAGCATCAGCTTTCTTTTAAAAATAGTTATTTTTACTTATGTGTGTTCATGTGTATATATTATATGTTTGTGGGTGCTTTTGAGGGCCAGAAGATGATATCAGATTTCTTGGAGCTAGAGTTGTGAGTTCCCTCACTTGAGTACTGGGAACCAAACTCTAGTCCTTTGGAAGAACAAGTACTCTTAATTACTGAGCTATCTCTTCAGTCCCCAAGCATTAGTTTCTTAAAGAGTAGACAATAATTATTTACCTAAGAGGGTTTCAGAGTATCAAAATAACACAAGTAGATGAAATATTTTTAATTGTATGATTTATCAGTGTAAGAAATGAATTGTATTCTGTTTGTATATTTCTAAAGTTAATATTAGCCACATATTTCTCCTGTGCAATATTGAAGACAAGCTTATTGTAATATTTGTCAGAGTTTAGTATAAACAATAAATGAGAAATAATTGAAAAATTATAGGGGAGGGGAATAAGGGGAAGATGGGAGGGAGGGAAGAATGGGAGGATACAAGGGATGGAATAACCATTGAGATGTAACAAGAATAAATTAATAAAAAAAATTAAAAAAAAAGAAAGATGGCATATGGTTCTGAGGTCAGGTGGCATTGAAGTGCATTCACATTCCACTACAACCACAGTAAAATTTAGCCACTGTGCGTTCAGAAGAGTTCTCAGAACAATTATGTTTAAGGAAGAGCAATACACCCTACTGCACTTCCTATATCCTAGGACTAACTTCAGTACCAAAGTAACTATGGTATAACTAAGAATAGAGCAAAACATGTTAACAACAAATTGTCCAGGAGAGTTTTAAGAGAACATTATAGGATAAAATGAATATTCTTTAACATAAAGTATCAACATCCAGTATCCTCATAATTATTTTAAGACAATTCAACATATAATCTTATTCACTTTATGACCTGTAGACAAAGAAAAAAAAGAAATAAAGAAGCACTCATTATCAAGACAATAAAAAAATTATAAAATTATTAAATGGAAAACAAATTGAAAGCTGATTATTGATTTTTGTTTACAATAATTGAGGGAAAATATTAGTTGACAGAGAAATAAGTTATCTTATTTTATATGCTTATTCTTTATGCATCTTATTTATTTCTCTCACACTCAATCTAACATTTTGCTTGATGCAAAATTCCTGATTATTAAGTTTATTCAGTGTGCCATAGCTTTTATCCCAAAGTATAGCTGTATTAAGCTAATAAGGATGCTATGGGATCTGCACTGCTCATTAATCAACTCATGTGGGGTTCATTTTGTAATTATCTATCATAAGGGAGTGAGGTGTTTCCTGCTTGGGAGTCAATTTGGCTTTCAAGTTGAAAAAAAAAAACAGAATTTCATCTCAGCAGTTTCCACACCTTGGAGATGAAAGTAAACATGACATGATGGCATGCTCTTTAGTCTTAGTATATGTTATCAACAGGATTTTACTTATGTCTAATAACACAAACTGTTGACCTGGGTAGTCAGTTACTAATGTGAATTTTGATGATTAAAGCTAGAAGTGTTAAAAGAAATAACTAAAATTCATAATAGGAAAGGGGTAAATATGAACTTTCCATGTGAGTAATTTAAAAAAAGACAAAATTTAGTAGATATAAATTGCCACAACTCTGTATTCTTCAGTTGTGATTATTTGGACACTAAGCTTTCCTAAAGTACAATGGATTAGAATGACAGAAAATAGGATAGAGGCTTCTTTTAAGTGAACTAACTCATTTTTTATAATATATATTTTATAATAGAATAGAAATTTTTACCTTAGAAATATATGCCATTGAAAAAAGAAAATCATTCCATACCCACTTCCGTCCACTGCCAAGAAAGGACAAATAAACCTTCCTTTGGTTCCTCGGCCGTAAAAACAGTTCTAGGTAGAAGGATACAGTTGTTAACTAGTCTATGGCAGAAATGAGCAAACTTTGTATGCAAAAGGCCAGACAGAAAACATATTGGCTACATAACACAACAACAACAAAACCAATAATGAATCTATGACCAACTTTTTCTACCTAAGAAATTTTTACCCTGGTGCAGAAGACTCATTCAGAGATAAGCTCAGAACTTCCTATTTTGGCAATTGGTGAAATTTGGACCAGTTAGAGATTCAGTCTAACAAGATAAAATGTAGGACAATGGAGAAACCTAACATTAATATTAAGTTCTGACCTCCATGCATACATGCATAAACACACACACACACACACACACACACATGCCCACACTCACTCAAACACATATATCTACTGCGTAAATATGCACAGAATTATACAGATATAAACAAATGAGTATAGTATGAAGTATTTTATTTTAACTTATTTTGTGCACCTGATTGGTTACATATATGAAATAAACAACTACCTTTAAAAACAATGCTGGAATGTAGTAATGCTATGAATTGTTTATTCTCCTTTTCTAAAAGAAATGTTTACTTACTGAATCCCATTATGTAGAGAGATAAAAGAATTGATTACTATCCAAATATTCTCATTGAATAGTTTTTGAACTTTAATACTTCATTTGTGGAATAATCCTTTAATTCAAATACACTAAACAGTGAGCTAGCTGGACAATGTAAATTACGTTGATGTTGTTGCAGCTACATTTAAAATAGTAAAAGCTACCTGTACAGTGTTTATTTTTATTTCCAAGTTAGAACTCTTTGGTAACAAACAACCACAAAAGAACTCAGGTATATTTCAGTTTTAGTGTAATGTAAAAGTATATAATGTAAGAATTAAGCATATAGGATTTGGACATCCATAGTTCACAACATATACACAACTGTGCCTTTTTATATGAAAGATGCTGTTGCACATTTATCAGGCGTCATGTTCACAAACTGCATAGGAATTTACTATACACATGATAAGACATAGTAAATACTTGATGAAAAGAATAAGCATATTATAAAAAATGAAATCAATAAAAATGATAGTACTCAAGAACAAAAATTTCAACAAATTAAAATATAAATTAATTCAAAATTTATCATTCACTCAGCTAGCCATATTTAGATATGTAGTGGGTTATCTATAGAATCAGTGGATATAATATCAGAGAGTGGGTGCTGTAATTCTTTATTTGAAGTTGATTAAAAGATAGAATTCTGTGAATGATGGCAGAATACGAGTTTCCCCAGGGTGAAGAGGTGAAGGAGCGAGTTAAAATAAAGATAAAATAAAAAAGGCATTATTGCAAAGAGAATCTAAATAAGAACTTAGGAAATCTATGAAATAAGTGGTAGACTACCAAAGAAAATATACAGATTGTCCCAGCAGCAAAGCAATAAAAAGGTAACATTCCACAGCCCAGCTGGGGCAGCAGCCACTGGCTGCTAGATCCATGGGCTCCATGGGCCCAGTGCATGTATGACACAAGGGACAGCCCTTTTGGGGATCCAGCACACAGGCATGTTGGTAAGAACGACTAGAGACCCACTCTGGGAGCACAAGAGTACTCAAGAGTCCCAGATATGAGGTACAGGAGTATAAAACCGAGAGGACCCTAATACTCTGTTTTCCTCCTTCCACATTGTCCATAGCAGAGTGCTATCAGCCAAGGCTTCCTTGTGATGGCACAGAATGCACGAAGAATGCAACGCCTGCAGAAGCAGACCTTGACTTGAAGAATGCCTACCCATTCCATGCTGACATCTAGAGAAGGGAGAAAGGCCCACAAATATGGAAAACTGAACTACATATCACATCAGTCCTGCTGGTGACCTGTGGAAAAACTACAGGCAAAACAACAGAAGGACAATGTGGACTCCAGCAACAAACCTCAAGACACACGGACTGTGGAATAGCAGAAGTAAAGAACCCTGAATCTAGACTTCCTTAGTGTTTTATCTCATGTTGTCGGGAAGAAGCTACACAGAGAATAAAACCTTGTGACAATCCAGCCTCTGGCCCACAGTTCTGCCCACTTTCCTGAGGAGATCTCGCAGGCCCCAGGATCACCCAGCCTCTGGCTCACCTTCCTGAGACCTGCTGGACCAGATCTCAGGATCATCGAGTTCAGACTCCCTAATCCCAGTCCCTTGCCAGCAGATCCCACTGGGACACAGGCAGCAGGGGAGAGCCACTGGTTATTCCCTGAGTTCTAGCCTTGGGCCCACAGATCTACTCAACTTTCTAAGGAGGCCTACTGAGACCCCAGGGACATCAGATTGCAGCCTCTGGCCCACGGCCCAACCTGACTTACCGAGGAAGGTTGTCAAATGCCAGGAACATCTCGCCTCCTGATCAGAGCTCTATGTGCCTTCCTGCAGGTATCAGAAACACCCAGCCACACCAGAGGCAACCATATGACTAAAGGCAAGGTTGTGGAGAAAGAGGGACACTTCTCCACTCCTAATGGGACTGAAAACTTGTACAAATGACTCTGGATATCAATCTGGTGGCTTCTCAGAAAATTTGGAATATTTCTACCTCAAGACCCAGCTATACCATTCCTGGTCATATACCAGAAAAGTGCTCCACCATACAGCAAGGGAATTTTTTACTCAACTATACTCATAGGAGGCTTATTCGTAATAGCCAGAATCTGGAAACAACCTAGATGTCCCTCAATCAATGAATAGATAAAAATGTGGTATATTTACAGAATGGAATATTATTAAGCTTTCTTTTAAAGAACATCTTGAAATTTACAGGAAAATGGACAGAACTTGAAAATATCCTGAGTGGTTATTAGCCATGGATTACAGGATATCCATGCTACCATCCACAGACCCAAAGAAGCAAAGTTACATGAAAAGCCCAAGGGAAGATGCTTGAATCTCACTCAGAAGGGCAAATTAAGTAGGCATTGGAGGTGGAGGGAGGGAGGGAACTGGGTAAGAGAAGGGATGGGGACAGGATGATGGGTGGGAATTAGGAGTAAAGAGAGCAAGGGAGAAAGGTCCAGGGAGAGAATTGAAATCTGAGGTGAGGGTCATCTCTGGGTCTTGCCAGATACCTAGGATAGGGGACACCCCAGAAAGTCTATGAGGTCACCCTAGCTGAGACTCCTAGCAGTGGGAGATATGGAGTGACCACTTCCACAGTGGAAGGACAAGGACACCAACCCACCTACAAAACCTTTGATCCAAAATTTGTCCTGCCTACAAGATGTGCAGTGACAAAGACAGAGCAAAGACTGAGGGAATGGCCAACCAAAGTCTGGACCTACTTGAGACTATTATTTTTACTTTCCTATGATTTTAGACAGGAGCCTAGCGTAACTCCTCTGAGTGGCTTCACCAAGCATCTGATGAAAACAGATGCAGAGACCCACAGTCAAAACGTTACACAGAACTTGGGGAGTCCTATGGAAGAGTTGAGGGAATAACTGAGGGAGACAGAGGGGTCAAGAACTCCATAAGAAGACCTACAGAGTCAACTAACATGGATCCATGGGGACTCACAGAGCCTGAACGACCAATCAAAGCACATGCATGGACTGGTCCTAGGCTTCCTGCACATATTTGGCAGATGTGCTGCTTGGTTTTCATGTGGATTCCCCAATAACTGGAGTGGGGCCCTCTCTAACTCTGATGCCACCCTTTGGATCCTGTTCCCCTAACAGGGCTGCCTTGATTGACTTCAGGGGAGACAATGAGCCTAGTCTTATAGCAACTTAATGTGCCAGGGTAGGTTGGTACCCATGAGGGACCTCCCCCCTTATTGGAGGAGAATAGAGGGGGAATGGGGCAATGGGTGAAATGGAGTAGGAGAAGAGGAGGGTGCTGCAATCAGGAGGTAAGGTGAATAAATAAATAAATTTAAAAAACAGCTTGTGACAAAACCCAGGGCAGTGTCCTAACAGATGGAACTGAGATACACATGTAGGTGGGGGTTTTTCCCAGTCAAAAACTGTGAGGGCATTTTGACAGGTTTATGCTCAGTATCTATGACACCAACTTTTGGGTGTTCTTTCCAGAACTTTTGAAGCTGGGAGGCTAAAGTCTCCAATTTTTATGCCTTGTATAGAAGGCATGAGTGTGGTTTAGGCTGGAATGGGTAGTTGTTGTAATATGATTTAATCGAAGTTGTATGAATCTGGAAGCCATGAGTTCATCATTTCTGTTGACCAACACAAATACGGAGGTTCTAGATGTTACTGCAAAAGTATCCGCACAGATCCCAGAAACTTGTAAGTAACTAACAAGCATCAGGGTATTCCATTTTACTTTATCCAGCAGAGAACCAACTGTATATAGCTTCCTGTTATATGGATTAGCTAAAATGGTATGGATGCTCCTAGAGCCCACGCCTTTAGTATCAGTGTCCCAGGGGCTCAACTAAAGCAAAGGTAGAAATTCTTTTGACTGGTTGTTCACTTTAGAGTTAAGGCAACCTGTCCTCTACACCTCTAGTAAGTTTGCATAATGTTTATTCGTGTATTAAATCCTCTCTTTTTAATTAGCCAGAGTACTTTCAGATGTCTTCAGCATAGATTCAAACAGATGATATGTTGAGAAAGAAGCACAATAAAGCCAATGAAATCATATCTCTGTGTTGAACATTTATCCTTCTTGGTCCCAATGAGAACTGGAAACAGTAACGTGCTCAGAATAGAGATTAGCTCAGGAAAAAGGATGCTTACTGCTAAATATATAAATGATGAATAAATAAATAAATCATATGTTATTATTATTATGTTATATAAAATTAAACTTTATAATGAACAAGTAATTTTCAATAATTTTTTGCTTATTTTTATTATTATGTAATCAGTACAGCTAAGTAATTTTACCAAAAGAAATAGTTCACTCTTACTTGGGCTCTGAACCATTAGCTTGCATTCTTTCTGCCTTTCTTTCTTTCTTTGCATTTCATGTAGTTTAACAATCACAGTTGATTATTTGCCCCCTTATAAACTGTTTATCATCATATGGATAAATATCCATGTGGACTTTTTGAAAGTACATAATTTTTTAAAAAATGACACCACACAGATAAAGACCATCAGTTTTAGGATAATATTGCCTTACCTGTAAAGAGAAACCAAACTTATAAGTAGGTTCTGTTAGGATCAAGCATTCAAGTATATACTACATATTTTAAAACTTATTGAATTTTGTTGTAATTACCAGTTTTGTGGAGGGTATGACTAACATTTTAAAGAAAGAACTGGACATATAGTGCTTGAGTTGGAATGTTTCTAAAATGGTGGTCTAACACAAAGACCCAGTTTGGCAAGTAGGCTAATTCATGTATTTTTCAGCCCCAGAAATCCAGACAATCTGGAAGTAAAGTATAGACTAATGAAATTTCTTGTTTACAGTTCTTTTTTGTCAAAGATGCTAAAATCCTGGGGTTTGTGCAATCTTCGTACCCTGTGAAGGTTCATAAAGTTCCATGCATTTGATGTGTTTGATTTAGGGGGGGGGCAAGGGAATATATATTAGCTATGCAGCTTTGCAAATCTGCCCCAGAGCAGAATATCTTTTCGTGTCTTAGGGGGATTCGAGGTAAACATCATCTCCCTCAACTTGAAATCTATTTCTTGCAGATTCTGAACCCCCCCCCCCATTGCTGGTAATTTTAGCATAGAAACAATTCTAATAGCCATAAATGGTGCATTCAAAGACAGTTTACTATTACTACTATAGAATTTTTTTAACCTTTCAGATATAGCAGATAACATGCTATATCTACATGTTATTCTTTGTTACTGAGAGTTGTAATAATGGTTGATGTGCTCATTATTAGTTCTCCATGACTGGTTTCCTTTTATAGACCTTGCAGATGATCACCATGTAATACATTTGATAGCCAGTGAATTTAGTATTTTATTACTAAATTAGGTGTATGAATATATTGTTTAGGCCAGGAGGAAAATTTATGAGTAATTGGTGCTGTGAGATATTACTTATCAAACTCACTTCCACCTTTCTTAATGACTGCTAGAAGCAAAACATAAAAAAATCAATTATTAGCATATTTCTTGAAATTAGAGAGTAAAAATAATTTTGTATAAATTGAAGTCAAATTTCTATCTAAAACTGTCAGCTCAAAATGTGAGATAATTAGATATTGAAGAAATTCTCACTAAAGGAGAATTTATACATGATGGATTCAATGACTGCTCCTTTGCCCGAAGCTTTCTTTCTTCTCAGTGATTTCTGACAACTTACAGGATAGAAGTAAATTTTATAAGAAAATTACTTCTAAATGCTTTAGAGCAAACAATATTTCCTGTTTTCTCATCCCCCTGTGTCCACAGACAGCAGGGAATCCACTGGTTGACTAAGACAGTGTTTGATAATAGCCTTTCTCCCTTTCTTGTATTACTTGGAGTGTTCATCATCTGAAACATGGAATGTGTTGGGAATCCCCTACAGCCCACTTCAATTGCTGGGCACACCATCCCTTCTATATTCTCCCTGCATGCCATTTTTATGAAATTCAACTTTCCAGCTGAGTCGATTGAGATACACACTATTTTCTGAGTGCCCCATGAATTTCACATACAGAACTGGCAGGAAAATGTGTGCTGCCCAGTCCACCCTACCTTTACCCCTTCCTGTGGTCATGCTGTATAAAAGAGTTTTCATATTCATTCTTCCTCCTCTCATCCATAGTGTCTCCAAGAACTTCTGAAAGTAAAAGGGCATGTTTGAAGGCAAAATCAGTTGAAACTGCATGACAAATTGTTTCACTCTCTAAGAAGACCCATACTACTTAACATAGTATTGTAAACAAGATTTATAATAAATAAATGAAGGTTATGGAGGATATGTTTGAATATTTATCAATAGTTTTTCTTAAAAGGTTTGTGATGACTTCATCTCTTATCAAGTAGTCAAATGAGTAATGATACTGAGAAAGATATATCTAAACTTTTGTAACAGAGCACAATAATAATTTATTTTAGAACTGGATCCTAAAGCCAAAATATTACTAAAATTATCTTTTATGCATAATGACATTTGTATGATTTATAAGAAAGAAATTGAGAGTTTTCCTGCACTATTATCAAATCACACATCAACACAGTACAGTGGATGAAAGCAGACTTGTACATTCATACATCCATGCAGGCACTATTAACTTTTCTTATAACAAAATGACTGACAAAAGCAACAATGAGAGAATAGATTGTTCTACCTAATACCTTGGGATACAGTCCACCAGGGTAAGTAAAGAGTGGCAAACTGTCAGGAAGATTGTCATGTTGTATCCAATCAGGAAGTACAGAACAATGTATACTGGTGCTCAGCTTCCTTTTTTCCTTTCTTCCCCTTTATTCACCATAATCTACTAGACAACACTTCCGACATTTAGGTCTTTCCTCGGAGGTTAAACCTATGAACTCTCTCAACAACTCATCCAAATGTGGATCTCCTAGGTGACTCTAAACCCATTCATTGGCATTGAAGATTAACATTCAAAATCCCACCCCTTACTAACTTGACATCTCAATGTCAGTGTTAGATCACAGCCTTACAATGCTGCCCTCAGGGACTCACGCCAATCTCAGAACACAAAATGCATTCAATCCAACTAAATACTCTATATAGTCTTTAATAGACCCAACATTCTTCAAAAGTTCAAAGATTCTGATACTTAAGGATTCCCTATAAAATCCCCAAAGAAGTTAAGAACTTCCAATATACAGTGCCAAAGTAAAAGGGTTTGTTTTTGTTTTGTTCTATTTCAAGGGGGGTATGAATGGGTTCCTAGCAAGGCCAGAATGGGCTACATTGAGGTAAAAACCAAACAGGGCAAAGACTAAGTCCCGCAGGGAGCTTAGTGTATGACATTTCCAGCTTTTAATGGTATCTGGGATCTATCAGACTTGAGCAGACTTGTCATCCACAGCCCACATAGCCTCTCTTTTGGCCTAACTCTACAGAGTGCCTATAACTTTCCTGGGCATACACCTCATAATCCTAAAATCTTCATCATCCTGGGATTCCATTACATTTTAAGATTCATTTTCTCACAGCCACATGTGCTGGCCTTTTGGGATCTTTTTCCAGGAAATGCATACTTGCCATGCATCACCTGGCCCTAGGGGTTTTTTGTAATCTCAATGTATGTCTCTGTGATCTTTTCACTCTTGAATTTTAGTTGCCTATAAAATGACAACCTGTGGATGATGCTACCATTTCTGTTACCATCATGAGCTGTAATCTTACCACACTTATAGTGATTTCTGTGAGTTTGGCTGCTGAATGCAGAAGAATGTTTACTAGGTAATTGTTTACCAGTGGAAAAAACATTCCAATGGTATTTCCAGTTTTCAATACTTTCTTCTTTCAGGTAAGTTTGAAATTCCACAACCCTCAACCTTCAGTTGTGGACTCTTTGATGGTACTTTTGTGTTCTTTCAGCACAAACTGTAAGGTCTATTACATACAGCTCGGGTTTTATGTGTGTGTGTGTGTGTGTGTGTGTGTGTGTGTGTGTGTGTGTGTCTGCCTCATCTGCATTTTTAGACTCACATTTCTTTCCTCATCTAGATGCACATCTAAAAACATATATTTCTTCCCCTCCTGTCTACAGCAATGAACAATAGCCAGAGTAAACCTGTATGTTATGCTTCTTCAAACTTTTCCTGCAAAACACCTTATCCCACTACTTTTGACATTATCCTCACTCAAATTTTTAGGGCACAGATAGAATGCAAGCAAAAGAGGTTTTTCTGTTTTTGTTTGTTTGTTTGTTTTTGGCAGAATGTAACATGAATGGTCTGTAGCCTACTTCCCCAAAGAATCTTTGTTCTTCTCTGATACCTGATGAAACGTCCACAGCTGTTTCAAAATTCTGATGTCCCAAATTTACTCCATAATTGCCCACTAAGCTCAGCCTATGGCATTCTCTAAGTTTTCCAACATGCTGTAACATAGTTTTCTACATTAAAAACCAGCTTCAAATGCCTGATGACCACACGGATATATTAATGAAAGTAATGGCCCTAGTTCTGAGAATCACTTTTCTGTCCTCTCTGTTTCAAATTGCTGTGAAAAATGCAATTTAGGAAATGAAGAAAGGATTCTTGGCTCACAGCTGAAGGTATAATCCATGATGAGAAAGCATCATGGTTAAAGCAATTCTAGGTGTAAAAGCAGGAGTTTGAGGTACCTAGGCCCATTGCCTGGTGAGGAGGAGAGAACAGTGAATGTTGGTGCTGAGCTTGTTTTCTCCACTTTTTCTTGTTATTTAGTATCAAATTCAGGTGAATCCTCTCAGTTGGATACAGTGTCATAGACACAACTTGAGGTGTCTCTTCTATTTGATTGTTTATCAGAGACATTAACACACACACAACAAAGGCCACATTCATTCATACCATAATCACATACAAACATCTACATTCAGGCTTTCCCTCTTCCTGAAGAGTAGATATGATGTTACTAGCCAAGCCTTAGGTTTACATCTTCATATAAAATATTTATACTATTTTTATTGTCTCAAGTTATATAGTATCAAAGGTGCAAACTTAACTCTACAAGCCAAGTCCACTCTGCTGCCTGCCCTTTTTATGCCTGCCCTTTGAGATTAAAATGGTATTTTAATGTTAAATAGTTTAAAACATTGGAAAAGTACTTCATCATATATGAAATTTATATTTACACAATCAGATATTTGGCTACAAAGTTTTTATTTATTTATTTTTCTCCTTTATTAATTTATTCTTGTTACATCTCAATGGTTATCCCATCCCTTGTATCCTCCCATTCTTCCCTCCCTCCCATTTTCCCCTTATTCCCCTCCCCTATGACTGTTCCTCAGGGGAATTACCTCCCCCTGAATATATGTTCATAGGGTATCAAGTCTCTTCTTGGTAACCTGCTGTCCTTCCTCTGAGTGCCACCAGGTCTCCCCCTCCAGGGGACATGGTCACATGGTATATACTCACTTATATCTGCATATTAGCCCAAGGGGCATGTGCCACGAAAGCCTTCACTTACCAGGAAACTGAGACAGAGGGGAGGACATTCTATTGGGACTCTAGATGAGAGAAGCATGGGAGAATGGCAAAGTAGAAGGATCCAGAGGGTCCTAAAAACCTACAAGTAGAACATTATGATAGGCAGATTTGGGCTCAGGGGTCCAGCTACAAAGTTTTTAGATGTAGGAATTTAAAAACCTAACTTGTGAGATTGCATGATATTGGATGCAGTGAATGTAAACAAGTTTTTGTTTTGGTCCCAAGTGTGGGATGTGAAACAGACTTGTGTGAAGGCATGTGATGTTTATCTGGTGGAAAGAGACTTGTGAGAGAGTGTGCGATGTTTGTCCACTAGAAAGGGAACTGCCTCATACAGAAGCATGGTCTTTGCTAGTTGCAACATATCCTGTACAGACTACGTGAGAGTATAAATAGTCCAAATAACAAAGTTCAAATGCTTTTGCATTGCTTTGCATTGCTTGGATGTTCATCGCTCTGCTACAGAGAATGTTCTGACATTCCAGGTTCCACCTGCTCCACTTACAGTCACTTTTTATGAAATTCTGGTTTGCTGTTTAATGGGTATTCTGGAATCCTGATGATGAATAATATAATCACCCCATGGAACTGAGTCTAGAAATGGTCAACTCCTGTTCCTATTAACCATCTTGCTCTCCTATCTAGGGCAAGTGTGTTGGAAAGGCGGTAGAGGCATTAAAGAACCTCCAAAAAGTAGGTGTTAAAAGATCAAAGCCTTGTTTTTAATAGCTGAATAGTATTCCATAGTGTATATGTACCACAGTTTCTTTATCCATTCTTCTATTGAGGGACACTTAGGCTGTTTCCATGTTCTGGCTATTATGAATAAGGCTGCTATGAACATGGTTGAGCACATTTTCTTGTTGTGTGCTGGAGCATCTTCTGGATATATTCCAAGGAGTGGAATAGCTGGGTCTTGAGGAAGCCTTATTCCCATTTTTCTGAGATAGCACCAGATAGATTTCCAAAGTGGTTGTGCTAGTTTGCATTCCCACCAGCAATGAAGGAGTGTTCCTCTCTCCCCACATCCTCGCCAGCATGTGGTGTCGCTTGAATTTTTGATCTTAGCCATTCTGATGGGTGTAAGATGGAATCTCAGAGTTGTTTTGATTTGCATTTCCCTGATGACTAAGGAGGTTGAGCATTTCTTTAAGTGTTTCTCAGCCATTTGATATTCCTCTGTTGAGAATTCTCTGTTTAGTTCCATGCCCCATTTCTCGATTGGGTTATTTGGTTTGGTGGTATTTAATTTCTTAAGTTCCTTATATATTTTGGATATTAGACCTTTGTCAGACGTAGGGTTGGTGAAGATCTTTTCCCAGTCTGTAGACTGTCGCTTTGTTCTCTTTACCGTGTCTCCTGCCTTACAGAAGCTTCTCAGCCTCATGAGGTCCCATTTATTAATTGTTGACATTAATGTCTGGGCTGTTGGTGTTCTGTTCAGGAAGTTGTCTCCTGTGCCAATATGTTCCAAGCTCTTTCCCATTTTTTCTTCTAAGTGACTTAGTGTCTCTGGTTTTATGTTGAGGTCTTTAAAATTCCCGAAATTTGTGGATAAATGGATTGAGCTAGAAATGATCATAATGAGTGAGTTAACCCAGAAGCAGAAAGACTCAAATGGTATATACTCACTTATATCTGCATATTAGCCCAAGGGGCATGTCCCACGAAAGCCTTCACTTACCAGGAAACTGAGACAGAGGAGAGGACATTCTAGTGGGATTCTAGATGAGAGAATCATGGGAGAAAGGCAAAGTAGAAGGACCCAGAGGGTCCTAGACGCCTACAAGTAGAACATTATGATAGGCAGATTTGGGCATAGGGGTCCCGCTCAAACTAAGGCACCAGCCAAGGACAATACAGGCGGTAAACCTTAAACCCCTACTCAGATCTAGCCAATGGACGGAACACTCTCCACAGTAGAGTGGAGAGTGGGATATTACTTTCTCACATACTCTGGTGCCTCACCTTTGACCATGTCCCCTGGAGGGGGAGACCTGATGGCACTCAGAGGAAGGACAGCAGGTTACCAAGAGGAGACTTGATACCCTATGAACATATAGAGGGGGAGGTAATCCCCCTCAGGAACAGTCATAGGGGAAGGGAGTAAGGGGAAAATGGGAGGGAGGGAAGAACGGGAGGATACAAGGGAGGGGATAACCATTGAGATGTAACAAGAATAAAAAAAAAAAAAAAAAAAGATCAAAGCCTACGACTAGGAGATGGGCCTCTCTGCATGTCTGTGAAGGGTTGTCTTGATTAGGAAAGTTAACTGAATTTGGAAGCCCACACCCTTGGGTGGAACCAATTCCCCTGATGGCATGTAGGACGTCATAAAAGGAAACAGTGAGCCATGATGTTTTGTCTTTTTCTGTTTCTTGACTCTGGATACAATGAGACCAGCTCCCCCAAGCTCTTTCTATAACCTAATTTCCAGAATGGACTGAAACCTGGAACTGTAAGCCAAAATAGTCTCTTCCTCTCTTAAGTTGTTTGCTGGGCTATTTTTTTTTATCATAGTAATAGAAAAGAAATGGAAACATTTTATCTTCATTTCTGTAAGCAGGCCCATTTAACCTATAGTTACATATTATTTATGTTTTGAGAAATGATTAAACAAATGAAAAATTGCAGCTTCAGGTTTTTTCACACTTACTTTAAAGCATTTTAAGTAATGTAACCAACAGTAAGTATTGAGGTTAGTCTCATAAAAAATAATAGCTCGAATTAGGATTCATTAGCGCATTACCACACACGTAAAATAACAGAATTATAGACCCGTAATTTCATGTTTGCACTGGTCAATACTAATACATGTAATAATGTATGGCAGGACCATTTTGTGCCATAAAGACATGATGCTATCTTTTTTTAGGTCCCTGTACCTGTAAATCATAGCAAGTAACACATCTTAAATCTGAGGTGACAGGATTGATGCATACATTCACACATGCTTGGTGTCAGTCTTCACACCACATTCTATCAAATGCTGTAATATTTGTCAATATGATTTATATTTTAAATTTTTAAACACCTCTTATTCCCTCAAAATTGCTTGAAAGTGTTTAGCATCATGGGTAAGAGTTAGTTACTTATTGATAATTTTGGTTGAGTTCTGTGTTTTCCAGCACATTTCAGAGAGGCTGGTATAACCCAGCAGATGGAGGAGGTGAAGGCCTTTAATGAGACGTTTGAGCTTCACTTTCTTTTAAGACACCTGGGCTCTGCTTCTCACCATAGAACAATATATGCTTTTTCAGCTCTAGTATTCAGTTCTTATTCTTGAGTAATGTTAGAAAAATTGTACCTTCCTAAGGAGATGGTAAAAAGTGTGTGTGTGTGTGTGTGTGTGTGTGTGTGTGTGTGTGTGTGTGTGTGTATGTGTGTGTTTGTATTCCAGTTTAGTTGAGCATTTCCGATTATGAGAGGCTTACAAAGGCCTTGTATAACATTTTTTAGTAGAAATACTCTCCTGAGGATGACATATAGGTCCACATACACCAAATATTTATGAGTGCAATGAGATTGCTCTTTCATGCTCCACAACTCAATGATTATTATTATTAGGAGGAAAGTGAGACACTGTTAATGTTTATATAATACAGTGTTTCTATATAGTATATTGCTAATGCTTAGATATAAAATGGGCATCTGAAAGGTTTGTGGGTCTAATATAACAAATAGGTCAATATCATGAGAAATTCATACTATGATGTCACTTTGTAGTTGAAATTTAAGAGTAGAAAGTGGGTTTTAGTTGAGAAATTAGATCACTAGGGGGCTTGTCTTGGACATGTTGACAGCATTGCCCTCTGTCCTAGGTCTTCTTCCTGGTTACTGTGAGGTGAATAGATCAGCTTCTTTATGTGTTCTGCTCTATACTCTCTGAAATGGTTTTCTCTCTCACCATAGGACCATGGCAATGGAACTTACTGATCACTGGCTGAAGTCTCCAAAACATGAACAAAGATAAATCCTTTTTGCTTTTAGTTGTCTCCTCTGGAATTTTAGCATAGAAATAAAATCTATGACAAAAAAACATGTGTGGAGCCCCATTTTTGCTTAGCTAGTTAAACTATTTTGAATCTGAGATCTTGCTTTAACTGATATTCATAAGTAACACTAGCTTCTATCCCAGATGTTCTAGAGGTCCAAGGATCATGCACTAAATAAAATTGTTGAGGTCTTCTGAGGCACAGGTTTGATATTTTTACCATGTTATTAAAATTATAGATGACTTTGCCCCCTTCTGACAAAAAGAATATCATATTGACTAATAATTCTTTCAGAAATGACAGGGAAAAATACAGAGTGAGGAAGTAATAATGAACATATTAAAGGTCAGAGATAGGATTAAAGACCACTTTTGATAAGTAATTATGATATGAGAATGAACCATAACAAGATTAGGTCTAAGAAAAGATCTGCTGTACTTAAAAAAGATCATTGTAAAGATTTTTAGGTAAGTATTATAATTCACTAACTCTATGCCAATAATACAAAAATAATACTCTTTTATAAAGCAAATTATCTTTAATATAGCCACATAAAGAATTAAAATTTGGACCCTCTGGAAACATACAAGAAGCCTACAGAAGACCAAATTGACTAGACAAGAAAAGAAATCCTTCCTGTTACATAATAACTCTAGCAGTAAATCTGCATAAAAGCATATATATAGTGGCAGGGGAAAAAGTCAAGTAACTGATAAAAGTGGAACTATCAGAATCACACCTGACTTTTCAGCAGAGACTATGAAAGCCTGAAGGACGTGGAGAGATGTCACACAGTCACTAAGAGACAGATGCCAGCCCAAACTACTATACCCACCAAAGCTTACAATCACAATAGAAGGATAAAACAAGATATTCCTTGACAAAACCAAATTTAAACAATTACTATGCATTAGCCCACCCCTATAAAAAATACTAGAAGGAAAATTTCAACCCAACAAGGTGAACTATACCCAAGAAAACACAGGATATAAGTAACTTCACAACAGCAAATAACAATCATTGGTCACTAATATCTATCAACATCAATATAGTCAAGAATCAAAAAAAAAAAAGAGTAATTCTCCATGGCTATAGGGAGAGTGGATACTGCCTCTGACATGAACTCTGTGTCCCTGATTTGATCATTTCCCTGTGCTAGGGAGACCCAGTGGCACACAGAGAAGGAGAAACAGGCTAATCGAATGAGACCTGATAGGTGTGGTCCTATGGAAGGGGTGGAAGTTCCTTCTGTCAGAAGTCTAGGGGAGAAGAATAGGGCAGAAGAGGGATGGAGGACAGGAATAAGAAGACACAAGCTACAGGATACAGGATAGCATTTGGGATGTAATCTAAATCAGTAATAATAATTTTTTTAAAGGTGTAGACTAACAATGAATGCATATACAGGGCCCAACATTCTGCTGCGTACAAGAAACACACCTCAGAAACAAAGATAGACATTATCTCAGCATAAAGGACTAGAAAAAGGTTTTCCAAGCAAACGGACACAAGAAGCAAAGTGGAGTAGCTGCACTAATATCTAATAAAATATAGACTTTCAACCAAAATCAATCAAAAGAGAACTGGATGTACACTTGATTCTCATTAAAGGAAAAAATCTCCCAAGAAGATATCTCAATCTTGAAAGCTATGCTCCAAATACAGGGGCACCCACATTTGTAAAAGAAACATTATTAAAACTAAAATCACATATTGATCCCCACACATTAATAGTGGGAGACTTCAACAGCCCACTCTCACCAGTGGACAGATCATCAAAACAGTAACTACATAAAAAATGATAAAATTAGCAGAGGTCATGAAACATATGGACTTAATAGATATCTATAGAACTTTTAACCCCCAACCACAAAAAATACTTCTTTCTCTCAGGACTTGCACAGAACCGTGTCCAAAACTGCCCATAGCAAACTTAAATTGGTATAAGAAAATTGAATTAACACATTGTATTTTATTAGACTACCAGAGACTAAAGCTAGACCTCAGCAACAACAGAAATAAAAAAAATATGCAAGGAAACTGAACAACTCCCTGCTCAATTACCATGGGTTAGGGAAGAAATAAAGAAAAAAATTAATGATTTCCTAAAATTAAGTGAAAACGAAATCACAACATATTCAAACTTATGGGCCACCATGAAAGCAGTGCTAAGAGGAAAGTTCAAAGCACTAAGTGCCTTCAAAACAAAATTGGAGAGATGCCATACTAGCAAATTAATAGCTCACCTGAAAGCTTTAGAGAAAAAAAAAAGAAGCAAACACATTTAAGAGGATTAGATGGCAGAAAATAATCAAACTCAAGGCTGAAATAAAGGAATTAGAAACAAAGAGAAAAATTCAAAGAATTGAGGAAACCAAGAGCTGATTCTTTGAGATAAATGATAAGATACACAAACCCCTAGCTAAACTAAAGAAAAAGCAGAGAGATAAAGAGTACCAAAATTAACAAAATTGGAAATAAAAAGGGAGGCTTAACAATAGACACTTACAGGCTTCAAAACCCTGTAGTCCACAAAATTGGAAAGTCTAAAGGAAATGGATGATTTACTTGATAGATTCACCTACAAAATTAAATCAATGGCAAAATTAAATCAATTAAATAGTCCAATAGCCCCTAAGTAAATAAAAGCAATCATTAAAAGTCTCCCAATCAAAAAAAGCCCAGATCCATATAGTTTTAGTGCAGAATTATCAGACTTTCAAAGAAGAGCTAATACCAATACTCCTCAACTAGTCGACAAAATGGAAACAGAAGGAACACTGCCAAACTCATTCTATGAGGCCACAGTCACCTGATAACCAAACCAGAAAGACTGAATAAAGAGTTTCAGACCAATTTCCCTTATGAACATTGCTGCAAAACACTAAATAAAATACTCACAAACAGAACCCAAGAACAGACCAAATATATTGTCCACCATAATCAAGTAGGCTTCATTCCAGGGATGCAGATATCATTCAATATACAAACAAACAAACAAACAAACAAAAAATGACCATCTATCTCATTAGAAGCAAAAACGCCATTGACAAAATCCAAAACCCCTTCATACCTAAATATAATATAGGATATATACAGCAAGCTGATAGCCAACATCAAATTAAATGAAAAGAAACTCAAAGCAATCTCACTAAAATCAGGGAGAAGACAAGCTGCCCACTTTCTTCATATCTTTTCAATATAGTACTAGAAGTTCTAGCTAGATCAATAAGACAAGTAAATACTATCAAGGTGATACAAATTTAAAAGGATAAGTCAAACTATTGCTATTCACACCTGATATGACAGTATACATAAGCAACCCCAAGGATTCCATCAGAAAACACCTACAGCTGATAAACACCTTCAGAAAAGTGGCTGGATATAAGATTAACTTTAAAAAAATCAGGAGCCCTCCTGCATACAAATCACAAAGGGGCTGAGAAAGAAATTAGGAAAACAATACCCTTTATAATAGACAAAAATAATATAAAGTATCTTAGTGTAACTTTTAACCAAGCTAGTCAAAGACCTGTATGACAAGGACTTTAAATCTCTATAGAAAGAAATTAAAAAAGATATCATATGAGAGAAAGATCTCCCATGCTCATGGATTGGTAAGATTAACACAGTAAAAATAGCCATCCTACCAAAAACAATCTACGTATTCAAAGCAGTCCCCATGAAAATACCAACAGAATTCTTTACAGATCATGAAAGAATAATTCCTAAATTCATACGGAAGAACAAAAAAAACCTAGAATAGCCGAATGCATTCCTTTACAATAACATAGCTTCTGGAGGTTTCTCCATCCATGACTTCAAGCTATATTACAGAGCAATAGATATAAAAACTGCATTGTGGAATACTACTCATCTACTAAAAACAAGGAAATCTTGAAATTTGCAGGCAAATGGAGGGAACTAGAGAGAATCATCCAGAGTGAGGTAGTTCAGACCCAGACCGACACACATGGCATATGCTCACTCATAAGCAAATGTTAGCCATTTAATTCAGGTTAACCACATTACAATACAGAGACTGATGAGCCAACCAAGGTCCATGTGGGACAGGGACTTAGACCTCCTTCTCAGATCTCCTGCTCAGACGTAGTAGGTAGGCAGCACAGTCCCAATGTGGGTCCCACAATATGTGGAGTAAGGACTACTTCTGACATGGATTCAGGCCTCCTAAAGTTGTTCACTTCTACCCTTGCCAGGGCACAGAAGAAGAGGTTACAGGTAGTACAGAGGACACTGGATAAGCTGACGTCAAAGGTTAGGAGAGGAGGTCTCCCCTTGCTAAGAACTAGGGGAGAGAGGGATAGGGGATGAGGAAGGGCATGGGATCAGGAGGGGATAAGGGAGGCAGCAGGAGCGGGAGGTGATGAGGGAGGGGGTTTCTATCAGGATGTAAAGAACTCAAACTGTAGAACAAGCAGGAAGCTAATATTACTAATCCCACTCCATGGGATTAGCTCTAAGACTGGCTGAGATACGAAGGGTAGTACGTAGATAAGGCTTCACGTTGGTCACAGATTCTCTATGACTTATAGTTAGAGGCCATTCTTAGTATGGCATGAAGGAAGATTTGCAGATGTCTTACTTCTGCTCATACAATGAGCAGAGAACCAGCCTTAATTGGTCTGTACACCCTGCACACCTCATACCATCACAATGTTAGAACTGTATAATGCTTGTGAGAAATTATGTTTTAAAAACAAAAGAACAAGACACTAACGCTGCATCATTCCTGACAGGATTCATTTCTCTCAGGAAGCTGGATGCTCATATCCTGTACCCTTCATGTTCATGCTGCAGGCACATCAGTTGCTGTTATCCATGAGAACAGAACAGCCTTGTAGAAAGCTTCGGATCCCAACTGGTCCAGCAGTTCAAATTATCCCACACAGGACTCCTATTAAGCCTGGAAGTTCACAACTTTTGAAAACTGGACCACAAATTCTATCCTTTGCTTACTTAAAACCATTTTCCCCATTTGGGGGAGGGGGTGGGCTTCAAAGGAATTATTCACCATAAATCAGCCTGAAGAAAACTTAAGAAAATGATGTTCCTTTTCCTTTAAGGGAGGTTGGTTAGGTTTCTGTTTACTCTCTTGGTCTACAGATGCTTATTTTCATTGGGAGTTGGTTATAAGTATTGGTCTTTTACAGAGAGGAAACTAGGTTTGACTCAGGAATGTATTTCTTTTCCTTTATCTTTCTTTTATTGATAAGGAGATAGGGGCTGAAAAGAAAAAAAAAGGGGGGCATACATAAATATAGAGGGAGGATAGAACAAAAGGTAGATTATTGAATCTACTCCTTGTCTCAATGCCGTAATTGTTACTCACAAATAAGATTTTTCTTAATTCAATGGTATATTTGATACCATTGATTTGTATATTGATACAAATCACGTTCATGTAAAAAACTAGTCTAATTTTATCACAAGAATATATACTCTAGGTCCAATAGATAGATAGGATTCTATAGATACACAAGGTAAAATAGTTAAATAAGGTCTTCAAAAACCTCAGAGACTTACAGAACATGGCATTTAAAAGATGTTTTCATTATTCTAAAGATCCTTTGACAACAAGACAAGTTAATGCCTGGAAAAACCCAGTGTGCCTCAAAGACAAAGATAAGTATCAAAGAACCTCTTTATGGAGTTGGCTTCAAATGCAGCAAACAAGCTACTGAACAAAATGTCCTCGTTCCTGCCACAGACAGAATCTACCTAAAAATGGGTAAGATTAGAGGCAAGTAGAGTTGAAAGCCAAACTCTTCCAAGACAGACTAAGCAAGTTCTCAATAATTGCTGCCTCACAAATATGTCTACCAGATATATTGGGCCAGAAGGCTGAAGATGATGCTCCAACATTGTAGAGAGTGTTGGGTGACTATTCAGGCAGTAAACTGTCTCACTCATTTTTTTTTTCATTTTGTAAGCCACTAACCTGTACTCCAGGTATACTTAGGTAATTACTTTTTATATCTTCTCAACTCTCTGCTGGGTTTGAAGACCGGATAGTTTAATCTTTCAATTAACTTTTGTAGGTTAGGGGTTAAGATGTTTTTAGATCAAGATAGATGTTTTAAGTTAACAGAGATGAGATATGATAGATATTAATCTCTATTCAGAAATTTAGACCCAACAACATAGAAAAGATGTTTACTTCGAGTTTGCCAAATACAAGTAGCCAAATCACTATGAATGTAACATTTATATAATTTCTGATTGTCTTGTTGTTCTTACTGCTATATGTATTTTATGTTACTGATGTGTAATAATACAAAGTGGATGTTAAAAAAGAAACATATTTTAAAAATTAAGTAAAAAGAAAACCTGCATTGTACTGGCATAGAAATAGCCTGCTTGATCAATGGGGTTGAATTGAAGACCCACAAATTAACCCACACATCCATTGACACTTGATTTTTGACAAAGGAGCCAAAGCCATACAGGAGAAAGAGAGAGAGAGAGAGAGAGAGAGAGAGAGAGAGAGAGAGAGAGAGAGAGAGAGGTGGTGGGGGGGAGAGAGAGAGAGGGAGAGTGCATTCTCAACAAATGTGCTGGTCTAACTGAATGCCTACATGTAGAAAATGCAAATAGATCCATATTTATCATTGTTCACAAAACCCAAGTCCAAGTGGATCCAATAATTCAATATAACAACATATACACTAAATATATTAGAAGGGAAAGTGGGAAGACCCTTGAACTGATTGGCCCAGGAGACAACTTTCTGAATAAAACACCAAAAGCTCAGACCTCAAGACCAATAGCTAATAAATGGGACCTCTTGAAACTGAAAAGCTTCCGTAAGTCCAAGGACACTGTAAATATAATGAAATGACAGTCTATAGATTAGAGTCTTCTCCCATATTCATCTAACAAAGGGCTAATATTTAAAACATATAAAGAACTAAAAAAATTAAGCACCAACAAACAAAATGACCTAATTAAAAATGGGACACAGAGCTAAACACGATTCTCAAGAGAGGAATCTCAATGGCTGAGAAGCACTTAAAGAATTGGTCAATGCCATTAGTCATCAGGGAAATACAAATAAAAAGACTGCAAGATTACATCTTACACATGTTAGAATGGCTCAGATCAAAAACTCAAATGACAGCACATGCCAGAGAAGATGTGGAGAAAGGGGAACACTTTTCCACTGCTGATGGTAGTTCAAACTTCTACAAACACTCTGGAAATAAATCTGGTACTTTCTCAGAAAATTGAGAATAGCTCTACCTCAAGACCCAGCTATTCCATTCCTGGGCATATACCCAAAAGAGGCTCCATCATACAACAAAGGACACTTTCTCAACTATGTTCATAGCTTTATTTGTAATAGCCAGAATCTGAAAACAACCTATATGTCTCTCAGCTGAAAAATGGATAAAGAAATGGTGGTACATTTATACAACAGAATATTACTCAGCTATTAAAATTTAAAAAATCATAAAATTTGCAGGCAAATGGATAGAACTAGGAAAGATCATCCTAATTTAGGTAACCCAGATCCAGAAAGGCATATATAGCATACAGTCATTTATAATTAGATTTTAGACATACAGTACAGGATTCCATACTACAATGCACAGACTAAAAGAAGGTAGGTAACAAGGAGGATCCAAGAAAGCTTTAAATTTCCCTCAGAAGGAGATGTAGAAGTAGTGGTTAAAGAGAAATAATAAGTTAAGAGAGGAGCACAGAGAGATATGATGAAGATCACATCTGGGGAGAGCAGGGGCAGGAAGACGGAAAGCCTATAGAGCAAAGAGAAGCTGTGAGTGGGGGCATTTTTGTGACATGCTGGAGACCTATGTCAGGGTAGGCTTCTGGGAGAATATGAGAGGGGGGCTCTAGCAGAGAATTCTAATAGCAGAGGACATACAGACTGAAGAGAACTCCCTCTAACTAGACAAGACTCTTAGTAGAGGGAGGGAAACGCCAACACACCCACAGAAACTTTGACCCAAAATGTACCCTGCCTACAAGATAAGGATAAAGATAGAGAAGATAATGCATATACAGAGGGAATGTCCAACTAACGTGGCCCAACCCTAAACCTACCCCATGTGAGAGAGCGAACCTCTGACACTATTAAGGATACTGCTCTTTTTGCAAACAGAAGCCTAGCAGAGCTGTCCTCTGAGGGGCTCCATCCAGCACCACATTGAAACAGATGCGAGACTCACACCTAAACATTGGGCAAAGCATCAGGATTCTTGTGGGAAAGTAGAGAGGGAAGGTGGAGAAAAGAGTTGGTGGAGTAAGAACTCCACAAGAACAGAGCCCAATACCCAGGAACAAGAGTGACTTGCTGAGACTAAAGCACCAACTAAGGACTAAGCATGGACTTGACCTAGGTCTGCTACACTGATGTAGCTGATGGGCAGCTAAAGCATCATTTGAGTCCTCTAGTAATGTGATCAGGATCTGTCTCTGACTTGGACTTTGTTCACAGCTTTTTGGTCACTTCTCCCTAGCAGGACTACCTTGCCTGGCCATTGGTTAAGAGGACATGCTCAGTCCTGATGCGACTTGATGATCTAGAGTAGATGGGAAGGAGAGCTCCCCTTTTCTGAGCAATAGGGAATTGGAGATGGGAGAGACAGAGGGATGAGGGTTGAACTGGGAGGAGAAGAGGGATAGAGCTAAGCTAAGGATGTAAAGTGAATAATCAAATAAAGGGAAAAAGAAATAAAAATATGAAAACTCAAGTGACAGCACATGCTGGTGAGGATTTGGAACAGGGAAAACACTCCTCCTTTGCTGGTGGGAGTGAAACTTGTACAACCACTTTGAAAACCAAGCTTGAGGTTTTTCCACAAAATTTAGAATAGTTCTATCTCAAGATACAGAAATGTCACTCCTGGGCATATATCCAAAAGATGCTTCACAAGAATGTTTTTTCAGTGATTTTCATAGCAACTGTATTCATAATAGCCAGAAATTGGAAACAATCTAGATGTCCCTCAACTGAAGAATGAATAAAAAATATGATACATTCACACAATGGACTTCCATTGGAGGAAGGGGAACATCAACCCACCCACAAAACCTTCTACCCCAAATTTTTCCTGCATACAAGATGAGCATGGATAAACCTGGAGTGTAGCTTGAATGAATGGCCAACCAATGACCAGCCCATCTTCAGACCCACTGAATGGGACAGAGCCAACTCCTGACACTATTAATGATACTCTGCTATGCTTTCAGAAGGGAACCTAGCATCACTGGTAGAAGCAGATGCGGAGACCCACAGCCAAACATTATGCAGAATTTGGCAAGTATTGCCCAAAAGTGGGAAGAAGGATTGAGGGAACAAGAGGGGTCATGGATACCAGAGGAGGACCCATAGAGTAATCAATACTGTGCTCATGATGGTTCACTGAGATTGAACCACCAACCAAAAAGCATGTATGGGCTGGATCTAGGCTGCCACACATATGCACCAGATGTGCAGCTTGGACACCATGTGGGTTCCATAGCAATTGGAACAGGGACCCTTCTGGGCTTATTGCCTGCCCTTGGATCCCTTTTCCCTAGCTGGGTTGCCTTGTCTAGCCTCAGTGGGAAAAGGTGACCCAAGTCCTGCTGTGACTTGATGTGCCAGAGTGGGTTCCTTCCCTTCTCAGAGGAGAAGGCTAGGGGTGAATGGGCGAGAACATGTGTGAGTGTTGGGAGTGTGATGAGAGGAAGTACGGGGGAGCTGTGATTGGGATGTAAAGTTGATAAATAAATTAATTAATGAAAAACAGAAAAAAAACCAAAAATACAGAATCAAAGTTAAAATATAAATGAGAGTCTGGTTTTGCTCATGTGACACTGTAGAGACACTGTAACAACTAATATGGCTGCTCTGATCACATCCAAACTCTTTCTAAGTTTGTTTGATTTGGCTGTAATGCAGACATGCTGCATACTCTAAATCCCTCTGGCTAAAATACAAACACACACCTGTAGTACATACCTTTAATCCTAAACAATGAACAATGATGTCTGATTGAGGGAAAGGCAACATGACAAATCAGAGAAAGATTTGTCAGAATAGGTCATGCCCAGTTCTCACATGAAGAGAGAAGTCAGAGTCAGTCCCCACCCTTCACATAACTGTGGAGAATGTCCTCTCCATTGGCTAGATCAGAGTAGGGGTTCAATGTTTACTGCTTGTATTGTCCTTGATTAGTGCAGTAGTTTGAGCAGACCACCCTGAGCCCAGATCCACCTTTCACAATGTTCTTCTTGTAGGTTTCTAGGGCCCTCTGGATCCTTCTATTTCCCCATTCTCCTAAAGTTTTCTTACCTATATTTGACCACTTCTCATTGGTGAGGTGGCCTGGTGGCACTCAGAGAAAGAATAAGCAGGCTACCAAGATGAGACTTGATAGCCTGTGACCCTATAGTAGAGGAGGAGGTCCGCCTCAGTCATAGACCTAGGAGAGGGGAATAGGGTGAAAGGAGGAGGGAGGGAGGAACAGGAGGATACAAGTGAAGGGATAAAAATTGAGATGTAATATGAATAAATTAATAAAAAATAAAGAAAAGAGAGAGAGGAGAGAGAGAAAGAGAGAGAGAGAGAGAGAGAGAGAGAGAGAGAGAGAGAAGAAAAAGAAGAAGAAGAAGAAGAAGAAGAAGAAGAAGAAGAAGAAGAAGAAGAAGAAAAAGAAGAAGAAGAAGAAGAAGAAGAAGAAGAAGAAGAAGAAGAAGAAGAAGAAGAAGAAGAAGAAAAGCTACTTAAGACCAGCACAATAGAGTTGAGATAGTAAAGTAGGGTACAATGGAGAGCAGAGAAGACAATACAGTAGGGAGTTCAGTAAAGAAGACTGTATAGTAGATAAAGGAGTAGAGTTAAGTACAGTAGAGATTACAATAGAGAAGACAGTATAGTACAGCTGAGTTCCTGCTGTTCAGTTCAGTCCAGTTTGTGGAGTTCAAAAGAAGACCAACTCAGGAGAAGCCAAGTGAAACCAGTTTTAGTCAGCAGGCTTGGATAGGAATTCGAGCCACAACAGCTGAGAATTCAGAAAGAATTAGAAAGGGGCCTTATTCAGCGGTAAGCCTCCAAGATGCCAATTATACCTGGAGGCAAAATGTTACATTTACATGACAGAATGATAAATGTCTACCAGTGTGTTCCAGGTATGAAGAGACATTAATCTATTTTATAATTAAATAAATAATAAAGCAAAAGCATTGTTTTATGCACAAGAAATATCTTTTCAGTATGAGTGGACTTCTGTTTGAAGAAGTAAATTGTTAAACATATATATGACTTGGAGACAATCTTGATTATAAAACAATGATCATTTTCATTTCAGTACCGTGGTAATTAATGCTAAATTATGATGATAAAGTACAAATAGTAGTGAATAGCAAATGAGCTAATACAATAAATAGCAAATAAATCACTGCTAATAGAATTTATCAGCTTGATGAAGTTGCAGTTTCCTTTATTACTTTGATATATTCTTTGAATTCAAAATTTGTACTATACAGAATTTAAAATATAGTGTAGTATATAGTTTACCTCTCCTGAAAGATAGATATCATTTTGTATTTGATAGACTGTTTGTTTATAAGTGGATTTTGTTTTGGCTAATTTTATGTCAACTTGACATGGGCTATAGTCATTTTGGAATAGGGAATCTCAATTGAGACAATGCTTCCAGTAGATTAGCCTGTGGACAATCATATTGTACATTTTCTTAATTAGTAATCCATGTAGGAGGGCATAGTCTATTGTAGACAGTGCCACCCCATGATAGCATAAGAAAGCAGGCTGAGCAAATGAGGGGGAGCCAATAAGTCAGACTCCTTTCTGGGTTTTGGTTCAGTTCCTGACTTTAGGTTCCTGCCTTGAATTCTCTCAGTGATGAAGGGTGCCCTGAGGGTTATAAGGTGAAACAAACCATTTTATCCTACTTGTTTTTTAGTCATGGTGTCTCATCATAGCAGTAGAAACCTTGGGACAGTGTTTATTTATTTAGTTCTTGGAGAATTTTATACAATGGGTTTTAACCATATTCACCCCTACCTTTATTCTTCCCAGATCCATCCTCTGTTCTCTAATTACCCAACTTTGTTTCTCCTGTTTTTTTTTCATCCATCAAGTCAAATTTCCAGTGCTCATGTACTCATGGATGTGTGATTATGCACTAGAGGGTGGTTGACCTACCAGGGACAATACTCTTTAAAAAACTGACTCTGTCTTTCTGTCTCTTTGTCTCTTTCTCTCAGTCTCTTTCTTTCTGTGTCTTTCTCTTCCTCCACCTCCAGACCCTTTGGAGATATCAACTGCCAATTACCTCTCACATAGGGGTGAGACTTGACATCCGTATACTCTTTCATGCTGGGATTTTGTCCGGCTTGTACATGTTATCATAACTTCTTTAAGTTTGTTTGTGCAAGTGCCGGTTGTGTTCAGAAAGCAGCACTGCTTTTGTTCTATTCCTTCATTGTCTCTGGTAAAATATCTTGTAAGAGATGTCATGATATTTTATATAATAGTTTACATCATTGGGATAATTAAAATCCATCTTGCTTTTTGGTATATTTTTAGTTACTTATATTGTTTCCCCTTACTGAATTCACCTCTTCAATCTTGAATGCAGAGTATCAGAAGGTATAGAATTACTGTTGGTGTGGTCACTATTAAATGAATTAAATATGTCGTCATATTTTAATGGCCAGATATGTATTTTGTTTCTTTGATTTTTAACTATGCCATCTAAAATTTTTATCATTTTTCTTGTTTTATTTACTCATGTATATTAGCATTGTTTTACAATTTCATGATCTTTTAAAATTGATAACCATTTTCTTCAGATTCTACTCATCACAACTTATCTTTAAAATCCTATTGGGACTCTAGGTGAGAGAAGCATGGGAGAATGGGGAAACAAAAGGATCCAGAGGGTACTAGCAACCTAAAAGAAGAACATTATGATGGGCAGATCTGGGCCCAGGGGTCCTGCTCAAACTATGGCACCAGCCAAGTACAATAAGGGCAGTAAACTTTGAACCCCTACCCAGATCTAGCCAATGGACAGGACATTCTCCAGAGTTGAGTGAAGAGTGGGGACTGACATTCACACTAACTCTGGTGCCCTATATTTGACCATATCCCCTGGATGGGGAGGCCTGGTGGCACTCAGAGGAAGGATAGCAGGCTACCAAGAAAAGACTTGATACCCTATGAGCATGTACAGGGGGAGGAGGTCCCCCTCTGTCACAGTCATAGGGGAAGGGAGTAAGGGGAAGTGGGAGGGAGGGAGGAAGGGGAAGGTACAAGAGATGGGATAACAATTGAGATGCAATATGAATAAATTAATAAAATATATTTTTAAAAAAACCAAACAATAATAGCAACATATTTTCAATGAGATGTTTGCTAGTACAAAATTTATTATTTCCCTGAGTACATTTTCAATGTAAAATTCACAGTAAGAATTAGAGAGGAAATGAGGATATTATAGGGTATCATAGGACTCAGGATCAAGATGAGAACTATCTTACAAAGAAAGATTATTGCTTTGCCCATTGCTTATGATCAACATTCACAATGTCATCATATTAATAATAGAAATTTCAGCATATGAACACATAAAAGAGGAAGGATGGATATATGGGAATTCTTAAAGGGAAGAGAAGGAAGGAAGAATTTTTATAATTATGTTAGAATTTCATAAATAAAAACCTTTAAAAAGAAATACGGGGTGACTAAAGGCAATGATATTGGCAAAGCAATAGGATTGGCAAGGATTTTCTGATATCAAAGACTTATACTTAAAGGAACTGGAAGAGAAAACAGGAATGGAATGTACAATAATTGAAAGAATGAAGATAGAAGACACATAATTTTGATTCAGGGTCCAATAGTTTCAACACCTTCCACTACAGCCGCTTCTGCTGCCTTGCCCGACCAGGCTGCCACACTAATATCTAAGAGTCCTAAGGATCTCACTTCACTGTGATCCCTCATGCAACCTTAAAGCTCTAATGTTCTCTAATATTACTTGTTGATTAATATTTTTCATTCTTCTTCTATGTAATGTTTGTGTCCTGATCACAAGACATTTGAATATGCTTTTAGACAGAAAATTCTAGCCAGCAAAGCTAGGTATTGCTTCACAATGCTCCAGCATAGTAATACCTGTGGTCTTTCCATATTATAGAGTACTTTTACAGCATCATGAGTGGGAACTGCAGGATTTCAGAAAGCCTCCAATTCATGAGACATTTCCACTTTCATTACTAGCATTTTCATTAAAAGGAAACGTTAAATGCCTGCCTGCTCTTTTTGAATAATTCGTATTCATCTTGTATCATTAAACTTGTGCTACTTGTATTGATCTTCACTCAGAAAAGCAAATTATATAAAGGCTTAGATGGTGATATATAGTAATTTCAAATCCACTTTTCATAAGACTTTTAAAGGAGTTAAACAACATCCCTTTCAAAATATCCTTCTCCAACTACAGACTATATCAATGTTAAATGAACATGATGGGGCAGTTTTTGTATAACATAGTCGTACAAGACAAAGTGATGTTTTATGTAATCAGTGATATACATTAATAACTACTCCTCATAGTGTGTCTTTTCATCATTAGTGACATTGTAAGAGCAGTTTAGACAGGACTAAAAATCCACAAGATGACATCAGTTAATACAGGAAGACAGCTGAAAGTGTGAACCATTCGTGGAGGAGGCGATGTATTGTAATGGAGATTTCCGTTTCATCTCTCAGCAGAGAGCAGCCAGTGTCTTTTGTGTTTGGATAGACATATGGATATACGGAAAATTATAGCAAGGATAGAGGATGTGGAAATCTAATGAGTGTTCTGACCGAATGTTCTAACCTCTGAAATTATCAGTCCATAACTACATGTTCAGAACTTCTGAGCAACATTATCTTGAATTATATCAGTAAGAGCATTAAAGGAAGTAGCTGGAAGAATAAAATTAAGAAAAGCAAAAGTGATCTTTACTTAAAAAGCTTCTTTTCAGGAATAGTAGGAGTTTCTATGCAAGCCACCTTAATTTTAAAGTAGCTGTAAGATCCTAGAGAGTGGTACTGAAAGTAAGTAAAAGTCTCCTAAGAGGCACTCATTTTCCAAAGCTATTGCCGAGATTTATGTTAAATTAAATGTATTTTAAAGAAAAAAGTAGGTGGAAAATTATTTTAGTAATCTTGAAAACTTCCTTTCATTTGAATATTTTAGAATTTTTAAAGCTTATATTAAAGAGACATTCAATATTCAATTAGAAACCATTAAAAGAAAAGCATATTTTGTTGAATATAATTTTCACTTTTATTAAGAAAAACAATAGGTCTAGTATACATTGAAGCACAAAATATTTTATTCCAGGTTTTCTATGGCATGGCCTATGTTATAACCTCATTTACAGATGCCTAGTGGTCAATGTTACATTATTAGTTCTGTGGTTCATAAAAATAGCAAATCAGTTATTCAGGACTATTTGAATTCTCTGGCAGATTTATGAACATGTAATTTGCTGTATTTGTGTCATAGATGTGTTATTAGTGAATGCTCTGTTCAACTAGCTGCACTTTCTAAAATTTTATCAAAATAATCAAAAGAAAAACTAATACTCTACATGCATGACTGACAGGAAAGGGGGACATTTCTGTTTATTCTACCATGACATTTAGAAGTTTATCTACATAATTTTCTTGATAAGAATAATAGAAATATCACATATTTTTGTCTCTCTTTTATAACTTACTTTCAAGCTTGACCATTATTTTATTTATTATGTCATTCAATCAGTAAAATGTATTTATTTACTTATTTTACCTTATGGGCCAAGCATAGGATGAGTTCCTAAAGACTGCAGCCAGGTTTTCTTCCTAGTGGGATTTCTATCTAGATAGATCAAGCCAATTAAAGAAAAGTAAACAAATGATTAGGATACTTCAGAAAACCATGTTATTGTAGAGAAAACAGGAGATGTCTATATATAGAACATGTATGGATGAGGAGAGAGTTATTCAGTGAAGGGGAGGGTGAGACAGAGCATCCTGCTGAGAACTGATTGGTAAGAAAAGCTGTCTATGAGGAAGTCCATGGCAAGGGTGCTGGCAATGAATGAGCAAATGGTAGGTGCAAAGCCATAAAGCAGAAGTGGATTATGTCATTTAATGGCAGAAATGGAGCGAAGAGGACAGAGTATAGAATGCAAAGTGGAGGTGGTATAAAAAAGTTGGAAGAAGGGAGAAATAAGTGTAATTCTACTTTAATTTTAAATGTATTTTAAAAGAAAATATATTTTTAAAAGCTTGCTAGGTCTACTATGTTGACATATATATGTATGACAGACATATATGATGATATATATATATATATATATATATATATATATATATATATATATATATATATAGTATATACTCCACAGTTATTGACATTGTTATCTCCAGTTGTGTACTTGAAACAAACCTAGAGTAACCTGGAAAAAGGAAACCTGACCAGATAAGATTGATATGTCACCAATTCAGTGAAGTATTTTCTTAATTATTAATTAAGCACTGTGAGCAGTGCTAATTGACTATGTGGGAGGCCTCACTCTACTGAGAGCAGTGCCATCTCTGGCAGGATGCCTGGGCTATACAAAAGAAGTAGAGGGACAAGTTAGTATAGCCTTTATTATTTTTAGGTATGTGTCTTGAATTGCTGATCTCTCCAAGACTTTAAATATGAATGGGAGTTAGATTTTGTCAAATGCTTTTTAGCATCTAAGGAGATGATTATGTGGGGACTTTTTCTTCCAGTTTGTTTATATGGTGGATCACATTGCTGGATTTACATACAATGAAGCATCCCTGCATGCCTGGGATAAAGTCTCCTTGGTCGTGGTGATGATATCTTTGATGTGTTCTTGCATTCAGTTTGCAAGTGTTTTATTGAATATTTTTGCATCAAAGTTCATTAGCAAAATTGGTCTGAAGTTCTCCTTTTTTGTTGGGTCTTTGTGAAGTTTAGGTATTGAGATGACTGCTCATAGAATGAGTTTGGCAATATTCCTTTCATTTCTATTTTGTGGAGTAGTTCGAAAAGTATCAGTATTAGCTCTTCTTTGACGGTCTTGTAGAATTCTGCATTGAAACCATCTGGCCCTGGGTGTTTGTTGTTGTTGGGAGAATTTTGATGATTGATTATATTTCTGTAGGAGAAATAGAATTCTTTAATTTATTTGTCTGCTCTTGATTCAACTGTGGCAAGCGGACTATATCAAGAAAATTGTCCATTTCCTTTAGATTTTCAAATTTTATGACATATAGGCTTTTGAAGTAGAACCTAATGATTATTTGTATTTCTTCTGTGTCTGTCTTTACATCTTCCCTTTCATTTCTGATTTTGTTGATTTGGATAGCATCTCTCTGCCTTTTATTTAATTTGGCTAAGAGTGTGTCTGTCTTCTTGATTTTTCTCTAAGAACCTGCTCTTGGTTCTTGATTCTTTTAATTATTTTTTTGTTTCAAATTAATTGATGTCAGACCTGAGGTTGATAATTTCCAGCATCTACCCTTCTTGGCTGTTTCTTCTTTCTTTTTGTAAGCTTTCCTATATGAGATGTTTCCAATCTCTTTATGAAGGCACTTAGTGCTATGAATGTTCCTCTTTGCATTGATTTCAATGTGTGCCATAAGTTTGGGTATATTGTACCTTCATTTTCAATAAGCTTTAGGAAATCTTTAATTTCTTTCTTTAATTCTTTCCTGACTCAGTTATCACTGAGTAGAGAGTTGTTCAGTTTCTATGTGTGTAGGCTTTTTGTTATTTCTGTGTTGTTGTAGTCCATCTTTAGTCCATCGTGGTCTGATAGGATATAAGGAATTATTTCAATATTTTTGTATCTGTTGAAGCTTGCTTTGTGACCTACTATATGGTCAGTTTTGTAGAAGGTTCCATGAGGTGCTGAAAAGAAGGTATATCTTCTCTGCTTGGGGGGAAAAGCTCTGTAAATATCTGTTAGATCCATTTGATTCATGACATCAGTTAGTATCATTGTTTCTCAGTTTAACTTCTGTTTCATTGACCTGTCCTTTGGTAAAAAGTGTGCTGTTGAAGTCTCCCGCTACTATTGTGTGGGGATTATTGTATGATTTAAGCTTTACTAATGTTTCTTTTACAAATATGGGTGCTCTTTTATTTAGAGCATAGATGTTTGTGATTATGATATCATCTTAGTTGAATTTTCTTCCTTTGATGAGTATGATGTGTCCTTCCTCATCACTTTTGATTAATTTTGGTTAGAAGTCTATTTTATTAGATATTTGAAAGGATACACCAGCTTGCTTCTTGTGTCTGTTTGCTTGGAAGACCTTTTTTCAGCCTTTTATCCTGAGGTAATGTCTATCATTTTGGCTGAGATGTGTTTCTTGAATGCAGTAGAATGTTGAGTCTTGTGTATTCTTCAATTCTGTTATTCTATGTATTTTTATTGGAGAGTTGAAACTGTTGATGTTGAGAGAAACTAATGACCAATGACTATTACTTCCTTTGATTTTGATGCTAGCTGTGGTAGTGTGTATGTGTGTTTGTCTGGTTTTTTTTGTTTGTTTGTTTTACTAAAGTGAACTTAGTAATTTCCTGTGTTATCCTGGTTGTGGTTAACCACTTTGGGCTGGAATTTTCCTTCTAGTAACTTCTGTAGGGCTGGATTTGTGTGAAGGTACTGTTTGAATGTGTTTTGTTTTGTTTTGTTTTCATAGAATATCTTGTTTTCTCCATGTAACGTTATTCAAAATTTCACTTGGTATAGTAGCCTGGACTGGCATCTGTGGTCTTTTGGGGTTTCAAGGCCTCTGCCCAGGCCTTTCTGGCTTTTATGGTCTCTTCTGAAAAGTTGGGTGTGATTCTGATAGGTTTGCCATTATATGTTACTTGGCCCTTCC
Organism: Acomys minous; assembly: GCF_964271855.1. Classification (NCBI taxonomy): domain Eukaryota; kingdom Metazoa; phylum Chordata; class Mammalia; order Rodentia; family Muridae; genus Acomys; species Acomys minous. Next base: position 65,134,894 of record NC_140489.1, on the reverse strand, counting down.
CCTTGCTGCTTTTAATATTCCTTCTTTGTTCTGTAAATTTTTTGCTTTCATTGTTATGTAGTGTGGGGGGGGTTCTTTTCTGATCTACTCTAGTTGGTGATCTGTGGGCCTCTTAATGTGTTTATAGGCATCTCTGTAAATTGGGAAATTTTTCTTCTATGATTTTGTTGAAAAGATTTTCTGGTCCTTGGAACTGCATGTCTTCTCTTTCCTCGGTTCCTATTATCCTTAGGTTTTTGTCTTCTCATGGTGTCCTTGATTTCTTGGATGTTTTATGTCAGGGATGTTTCGTATTTAACATTGTCTTTGATGGTTGGATCAAATTCTTGCATTGTATTGTATCTTTTACACTCAGATTCTTTCCTCTGTCTCTTGACTTCTGTTGTTGATGCTTACATCTGCAGTTCCTGTTTTCTCCTCTAAATTCTCTCTTTATAGGCCTTCCTCTGTTTGTGCTTTTATCATTGTTTCCATTTCTATCTTCAGTCTTGAACCATTTTATTGATTTCTTTCACCTAATTGTTTGCATTTTCCTGAATTTCTTCTGATGATTTTTTCATATCCTCTCTATAGGCTTCTGTCAAAGGCTCTCTAAGGTTCTCAATCTGTTTGGCTGCATCTTCCTGCATTTGCTTATGGATTTGATTCATTTTCTCTATTATCATTTTCATTATGAAGGTTTTGAGTTCACTGTCTTGTGCTTCAACTGTGTTTGAGTCTCCAGGACTGATTGCTTTAGGATAACAGGGTTGTAGAGATGCCATATAATTTTGTCATTTAGTCATGTTGCTGTTTCTGATGTTGGGTAGTAGTTTCTGGTGTCCTTCACTAACTGTTGAGAGCAGTTCATAGATGAGTGGCTATAGGTTGAGACTCCTTACCTGTGGGGATCAGGGAACCCTTGCCTAGATCAGGCAGGTGACTTTGGGTTCAACTCTCAGGACTTTGCTTCTCACCCTGGGCTCCCCACTTGGTCAGAAGACCTGCAAGCTGGTGCTCTGCAGCTCAGTGTTCAGTCTGAGAGAGTGCTGGTACAGCTTGTTAGCCTGTGCTTTGCTGAGCTTTGGATACCCTTCCCACTCCTACCCGGGCCCTGGTGACTTAATTTAGTCCCTGAGAAAGTGCTGGTACAGTATGCTATCCAGAATTTGACTGGGATTTGGTGCATATGGCTGTACCCATGCTGGCCTTGTGCAGGTTGGCAGGATGATCTGAGGTCAGATCTACCAGTATTCATGAGTTCTCCCCCCTGTGCCAGCAGATCCATCTACTAACAATCCACTGGCCATAATTCAGGCCGAGATACAAAGTCTAAGATGTAGAGTGCAGATGCAACTCACAGACAGGTATATGTCCAGACTCTGAGGATTGGGCATCCACCCATAGGGAATCAAGGACTCCTCCATGACCAGCTGGATGGCCCCAGGGCAGACACATCTGTGCTTTACACCATGTGGACTCCTCTCACCCAGAGATTTCCAGGTCTTGTGGTCTGTAGTTCCCAGGCTCAGTCCTGCCAATCAGACACAGTGCCTGCTCTGCGCTGCCATCTTGGATCTCCTCATTTTACTCTTTTAGATGTTTACTCTGGTCAATTATCAGGAATAATTTATATTACTTCTTAAACTCAAACAGCATGTACAACACCTACAGTTTCTTTAAGTCTTGTTTTAATATCAGTTCCTTTTTCCCTCCATACTTCCTTCAGAGAAGAAAGAAAAAGAGGGGCAATTTTTCTTTGTATTTAAGAAAATTCATGGTTCCTTCAATTGTTAGTTATTATTGACATGATACTTTTGTTTCAAAGAGCACAGCAAACCATTTTTCTGGACAATATTTTAGAAACTTCATGTTATAGCTGAGCATCATTGAAGAACATATGTAAACCCAAACCCTGGTTCTGACACTGTCCAACAGGTCAAAGGGGCCCCTGTTAAGACACTGCTTGCAAAAAGGCTGGAGGTGCCTGGAAGCTATATAAGAGAACCTAATAGTCGTAACACTTTAATGAAAAAGGCTAAGCCAGTGGTTCTCAACCTTCCTAATGTTGCAACCCTTTAATATAATTTCTCATGTTGTGGTGACCCCCAACCATAAAATCATTTTGTTGCTACTTCATAACTTTAATTTTGTTACTGTTAGGAATTGCAATGTGAATATCTGATATGCAGGATATCTGATATATAACCAGCAAAGATGTTGCTATCCACATGTTGAACATTGCTGATTTAAGTGGTATTTGTTTTGTTTTTATTTCTACATACATCAAAGTTCTGGCTATTTTACAGTTTCTCCCCCCCCCCGTCCCCTCTCCATCTCTCTTTCTCTCTGACTTTTATAGTAAAAAGTAAAATTGAATAGAAAAATCAAAGTCCTCAAATTTACACATTCTAAGGATTAGCAAGGAAGAATAAGGATAGATGATCTTTATTCCAGTAATTTGTAACCTACTCTGCTTATTCTCTCAACTCAGTTAAAAATTTCTCTCTTCTCTCTCTCTCTCTCTCTCTCTCTCTCTCTCTCTCTCTCTCTCTCTCTCTCTCTCTCCCATGTAAAAACCCCAATAGCTTCTCCTCTCTCTTTGCTTAGAAGATAATTTATCTTGGCAGCTATTGTAGCCTTTATCACATGGTGCTTTAGTGGTCTGCATATGTCTATGTTCTCTTCAGCAGTGCTTGTTTCCTTGGAGCAAGAAGGAGCTTGTCTTCCTCACTGACACTTTGCAACAGCTGTTATTCTGCATAGTATGTCACAACCTCTCAATTAATACTGAGTAGATGATCTACATCAATGCTGGGCTGTGGATGGGCCAGGTGATGCAACATTACCTGCTGGTGACACAGAGAATAGAACAACATGCATTTTCAAGAGAAAAGACAGACAGTGGTTTGCTGTGCTGAGGTTTCTGTGTCTTTAAAATGGCTAAGGGTGAGTAAAGCTCACAGTGTTCCTGTTCTTGAGATTTAAATGAAAACAAACAAACAATCCATGCTTTACTGATGCTAGGGCTCAGGGTTTTCACTGTTTATATGTTCTTTACAGTAAACAAGATGCCGTACACACCGATGAAGTCACAGTACAATCTTCTGAGCACCTTGCCCACCCCATCACTACCCCTGCCTGCCACAGACTGCACAGGGTGACTCTTTCCTGATCATGGTACTTGCTCTGGGGTTCTTCCTGTTCTCTCTTGCCGTTTCTTTCTTTCTTGTCTTTTTTTTTTTAAGTAGTAGAATTCACCTGAAGCCAGTTTTCACACTCGAGAGCTAATTTCCATGTAAAAGTGAATGATGTCTCACATTAAATATTCCTTAGAGCATAGAACTGACGTTGACTGTATAATTTTAAGCAGCTCAAGCAGTAGTCACTAAAGGGTTGACACAGAACTAGAATCACAGGAAAGTGGAGGTGAGAAGGGAGATGATGAGCAGCTATGGCTTTTCCCATCACCTCAGCAGTCAGATCTCCAGTTGCCTTGTTTCTTAAATAGAGTTTAACTTTTATTTTTAACAACTGGGTCACATCCCTTAGGAAAAGATAAATCTTTGCTCAAAGATTATAGGTATGTGGAGATTCATTAACTCTTCCTAGACATCAGAAAGACAACATTGTAAAAAGGGCAATGACACAGTTCACTAAATGCATCTTAATTGTCTGAATGACCTGAATGAGAATTCTTAATTACTAGGGTTTAATACTAAAGGCAACTATTGTGTGCTCTGAGGAAATTTCACACGTGTAATTCTTAATTGGACATGTTAGTGAAGTGATATTTTATGGTGGACTCTCAGGCTTGTGGAATTGTACAATTGAAAGTGGTGAAACTGGGAGAAAATGCTGTACATGATTTCATGAAGAGACAGTATTCCACATTCTGGACAATTTTGATTTCAGTTTAGGCAACATTATTAATATTTATCATTTAAAAAGAGTTTGTAACTGTTGACCCTTTTATAAGCATATTGCTAAGGTGACACATTTGATTAATTTCACATGCAGTGAGTTATGTAAATTCCCAACAGAATAAAAAGGAAACCATGAATACTTTAATTCATACATTGCACAATTTATACATATAGATTGTCCTTTCTACTTGAAGGTGATACTGCTGTTATTGTCTCTGCTATTTTCTGCGTTTTCAGACCTCACTGTTTGATTGGCAATTCCTACTGTGTACAGTCTGCATATGTGTCGACTAACAACTGAAACCATTGCCTGGAGGGCTTGATTGCTGGGTTGTTCAATATTTATTAGCACCCAAGAGGTGCTAGGTGCTGCTGCACTGAGCAGTTCACATGTAAAAGTGCTGCTGTTGTCGTTTAAAAATTCTGTTCCAAGGTGAATAGTGAAATGCACATATATCTTTCCCGTTTAACATGAGTTGATTGAAACTATAAGATTAGGACACTAGTTAATGGTCATTTAATAGTATATTTAATAGATGTCTGATATCTTTTTTTTCATATAAATATTATATCCTTCTAGGAAGTGTGTCGACTATAAAGTCATTTTTAATAACACATTGAAATGATCTCAATACTGGAAACCAAGAAACATACTATCATTATGATCTGCCATGGTGGAACTGTGAAATCTTACCTGCCACAGGTCCATGTATTTGACCCATTATTGGTTTCTAGTTGATGGCACTGTTTATGGGAGATCATAGAATCCTGGAGCTTACCTGAAGCAAATGGATTACTGTTTGGCCCAGGATGGTTATAATCTGCCTTTATTTTCACATTTGGCCTTCTCTCTGACTTGATTTTTAGAGACAGAGTTGACAAGCCCAGTTGTAAACTCCCACTGCATGCTGAGCTGCAACTACTTTGCCTCCTCTACCACACTTGACTCTTTATCCCTAAATTGTGAAGCAAAAATAATTTCTGCCTCCCTGAGCTACCTCTGTTGGGCATTTTGTTCACAGAAACATAAAGAAACTCCTACAGGGTAAAGCGAGATGAGAAACCAACTCAAAGATCAGCGAGATTTTGGCTTAAAGTGAACGGAGAGAATAGAATCTAGCCACACTTTCAATGTTTGGTAATAGCTAAGAATCTCAGTCAACCTGAGCTTCCCATATTTTGTCCTTTGTTTATGAACAGCATAGATTCTCTCCACCATTTGGGAAAATTTAGGATGTCATCACAGGTGCAGAAATTCCAGAAAAGTATAACTAGAATTTTGATGCAAGATATGGGGTGTGGTAATGTTGAACGCAAAGACAGTACTGGGAAGAAGGGAGTGGGTCTTGGTGTGGTTGAGTCAAAGAAAGGGCATAAGGAGATATGGAGAGACTATTTAAAGAGAACTCTTCAGTCCTTTATGTATTTATAATTTAAGTCAATATTAGGATATATACATAATAATACTTGGCTATGAGGTTTTATTGGCTCCTTCTGTCTACGACATAAACCATAACTTTATCTTAAAAACCAGTATATGTTAGAAACAAATTAAAAAAGGAGAATGTTTTTTTAAATTGGCCAGAATTTGATGATTGTACTTTGTCACCATGTTTAACCCAAGTATTCCGTTCACTATTGAAAACAATTAGCTCTACTACTTTGTTCTTAAATGTTTAACAGGTAAATAAACTTTCTACAGTGTTAAATGCATTTCTTTAATGCTAATCTAATTTTTTGTTTGCTACTGAATTATTTAGAAGAGCCAATATAATAGATTATTTTATAGAAACCATGCTGTAAGATTTTTGTGAGCACTAAAAGTTAATAAAACAATGTGTTACATTTTCATTGCAATTGAAGAACAGCACATTTAAGTTTAGGGATTTATATTTTTATGCCTTTCAAGTGATAAAGTTGTCATATACCTTATAGAAACAACTTATCTGAGGGAATTTTGTTTGAAACAATTTTAATAAAAATAATATAGATATTGGTAATATGATGTGGCTTCTGTAGTCATAATTATAGTAAAGTGAATATTATACAAGAATTCTCTGTCAGAGTATGACTAATAAAGCAACACTGGTAGGCAAAATGCCTTCTCCTTTGAGTTTTAGCTTTGGGGATTTACATAGAGTAGCATAAAAATGGGAAGGCATACTTTGCTACTATTTCTCTAATAGCTTCTTATCTAATAGGATTTGTATTACTTCTTTTTAATCAACATAAACATTATCCACATTTAAGCATATTTACATGTCCATAATTCACTCTACTCACCTTTATGAGAATTTAAAAAGTCATTACAGGTGCAAAAACTTCACAAACCAAGTAGAACTGGAACTTTGACCCAGAAGTTGGGAAGTCACAGTATCAAAAGTGGAGAAAGTACCGTCAAGAGGAGGGGATGGCTTTGAGGAGAGTTGAGTCAGAGGAGAATAAGAAGGCATGAAGCATATACAGGGGGAGGAGGTACCCCTCAGTCACATAAATAGGGGAGGGGAGTAGGGGGAAAGCAGGAGAGAAGGAGGATACAAGGGATGGGATAACAATTGCAATATAATATGAATAAGTTAATAAAATATTAAAAAATAAAAATAAAATAAAAATAAAAACAGCTGAGGAAAAAAAAGAAGGCATAAGAGACTATCAAACAATGACATGCTAAAACTTTGAATCTAGTGAAATATTTCACAACAAAGCACATCCTTTCCATGCATACATGCATGTTAATAATATCTTAGGTGGAACTCTCTTTTGACTCAGTTGAGGGTCAATGATCTTTTTTTTTTGAAAAATCATAATTGAAAGAATTACTGTAGGAGCGATTGGCCAGTGAGTTCAGATGTCTTTTGCCCAGGTTGTGGGTCTTATAAATAATTTATAGACAGACAAGAATTCCAGATAAGCAAGAATTTTATTAAAAAGAAGAAATATTTAAGAAAGAAAAAGCATTCGTTCTGAGGAGAAATGCAGAAAATTTCGAATGAGGCCTGGATTGCACTGGAGGTGTTGGTGGGCTACTTTCTATGGGTCTAGGTATTCTGATGAACAAAAGTGTTTAGTGGGTATCATTTGGCTAGTTCAGCCTTTTGTGGTAATTAAGCTGCATAACAATTTACATGACCATATCTTGAACAGACATTTTCCTTCGCAATTCCCATACATTTTCCCTGAGCACCATCAGTGAATGTTTAGGGAACCACATACACTCAGGGGCATTATCAGTTGGGAATGATTTTAAAGATCCTTCTGAAGACAAAATCTTCTTTCTTTCTGGATGAACTGGAGGAGTGGGCAGCTGAGTTGTTTACACATAAAGAGTAGGCGTAATATAGTGAAGGGAAGAGTTGTTGACTTCCTCCCAAGTAAGATCTCACCCGACTTATTTTCCGGTTGAAGAAGCATAGCAACTACCATCCTAGAATCTGTTGCCGGTGTATGTGTGGGTGGGGTAGGGGGATTTTTCTTCTACTTTTCCTTTTTTCTTCAATAAGAAAAGCACAAATATTATGTCTCTAGGTACTAACTATAGACATCATAAACTTTGACTTCAATGGTCACTGTGAACATCATATCTACTGTATCTCTTGGATCATAGCTTTTAGACACAAGTCCCATTTTACACAGAGGGAAAGAGTTATAAGAATCTCTTGAAACTATCTTGGATAATAATGAAGGAATCAAGATGAGAACTTTAGAACCCAGGTGATTTTTAGTGTGGAAAGTTCTTTGTTATCATGAGGCTCTCCCTGAGTAAAGTTTATAAAATATAGGAATGCATTTTGAGTGAGATTATTGTTCATAGTCAACAAACTGAAATACAACTTCAAAACTTGGCAATAGTAATTTTGGAGGATTAGAAAACTGTCTCAGTCTCCAAACTATATGCTTATAAGCATGAAGACTGAGTTCAGATTTCCAGCATCCAAGTAAAAATCAAAGCTGGACAGTATGTGTCTGTAACCTCAGTCCTGGTAGTGGTAGGGACAGAGATCTCTAGAGAGTCTCCTTGGCCAAGTAGCCTAGCAGAACCATTAAGTGCCAGGTTTGGTGAGAGACCCTGTCTCAAAAAACAAGATAAAGAATGATCAAGGAATATACTCATTTTTACCTCTGGCCTCCATAATTGTGTACACATATGTATACACATTTGCATGTACATATGACCATTATGAAATGAACATGTTCATACACATCTCCACATATTATCCATACACACACACACACACACACACACACACACACACACACAGAGAGAGAGAGACACACACACACACACACATGAATAGAAATGAACTAGTCATTTTGCTTCATGACCTTATGACTATGAAGGAAAACATAATATTAAAACTTGAATTTCCATAATACTCTTAATATTTAATGTGCTTTTAAAATTGTAATGCAATTAAAACCAAACACAATAAGCTAGAGAAACATTTATTTGAATTATTTGCAATTATCCAGCTGCAAAGACATTGATCATGAAATGTTTTAAAAAATTTTCAGACACAAAGCAGTGAAACTTTGAGGGGCCCTTCAGTCTTTCAGAAACAGCTTGTGTCTGAGGAGATGAACACACGTGAGGGTAGAGGAAGGTGTCTGCTCTGTGCATTGAACACCTTCAGAGGAGCTACCTTTCAACTGGGAGCTTCTTCATTCTCATCGCTTAAAGAAATATCAGAAGAAGGAAACAAATTAGCAAATACAAAGTTATTAGTGTTTTTAAAATTTTTCATACCTAAGTGAAATTGAGTTTATAAAGTGCACACTTTTTGTAGGAGTTGTGTACAGCCAATGTTTCTATGAGTTTTATCTTATAGGTTAGAAAGCAGTGGCACTGAGGAAGTGAGTCATGACCCTTGGACACCCAGCTGAAAAGGCCAGGCATTACCAGCTCAGTGTTTTACCCGCTAGGCCCTCAGCACCCCTGCTTTCACAGTTGTTTACATTTCATTTAACAGCAGTTTTCATAATGCATCTGAAATGATTGAAATATAATTTTCAAAAGCCTTAATTGTTACAGCTGCATTGTTACCTTTGTCTTTATTAGCAAAACAATCTTTTTTTTCTTGTTTACTCTGTTAAGTGCTAATGTAAATAACAGCTTTTATTTAGCAAATATGCTGACTGTTTTTACACTTTGTGCTACCTCTAGCCTAACCATATTTGTTTCATTCTTTTGCAATTATTGTAAGTCTAAGCTAAATGACTGTAAGTTGTATTCTAGAAGAAATGTTCCTGTTTTTCAATCCTAATGAAAGCCTTCAACACTCATGTTCTTCTATGACAGCTGCACAAGTGCTTTGCGGCTTATATGGAAGCAACTTTAATATAATTTAAATGTTCTAATATTTCAGTTATTGCTGAGAAACTATGTTCTCTTCATGTGCTCATTAAATTAGATTCTACATAATATTAAAGAAAAAACTGCATTTTTTAAATACCGTGCCTGGTTAATAGTTTATTTTTTATCTTGAGGTGATCATTTACATATTTTTTCTATAGAACTTCTTGATTGCTTGTTTAAAATTATAATTCTGGAGAAAATAAGACAGATTGTTCTAAGAAAAAAGTCAGCGAATCTTTTCAAGGCTTTTGTTTTCCTAAAGTCAGGCCTGGAAGAGAAATATTCTCCCTTAGAGATGGTTTCAGAAGAGCAGTGGAGGAGCTTCTGTTATTCCACCTCCTTGGTCGCTAGGAGAGAGGGAGTGTCTTCCCACCTGTGATAGGACATCTTGACTGTCAGCTTGGCAGAGGGAGTGTCTTCCCACCTGTGATAGGACATCTTGACTGCCAGCTTGACAGAGGGAGTGTCTTCCCACCTGTGATAGGACATCTTGACTGTCAGCTTGACAGGTCTGAGAATCACCATGGAAACAATACTCAAGGCATGACTGTATGGACTTTCTAGATGAAACTGATTGAGGGGAAAAGACCCAGCCTACATATGGGCAGGAACACTCCATTGTCTAGGATCCTTTTTGAACAAAAAGGAGTGGTAGCATTAATTGCTTACAGTTTCCTGGCTGTGGATGCCATATGGGCAGCCACCTCCTTCTCCTCCTCCTTTCCATAGTGGGCTCTCTCACTTTGAGCTGGGATCCAAGATATGCCTTTCCTTTCTTAATTTTTTTTTACCAGGAATGTTGTCACAGACAAGAAAAAGGACTAGTACAACACTCTTAATGCATAATGTAGTGGGAAGACTTATTTGACTCATAAAGGCTATTGTGTTGGCTCACATGCAAGGTATCTCTCACAGGAAGGGGTTTTGGTTCTTGCAAATGTACTTTTGGGCTTTCTTCTATTGCACTAGTGACATAAAGGACAGCAACAGAATGTGCTGCATCATGCCTGTCATCTCAGCTAGTTGGGACCCTGAGGCTGGAAGATTCTGAAATGGAGGAGAGCCAAGACAACGTTGTGAGACCCAGCCTGAAAGCAGTAATAACAAGGGAAGAGGACAGATGCTTCTGGAGGCCAGAGCTTAGCAGTCTTCCTCCTCTTCCTACGCATCTGTCATTATTCATTAACTGACAAGAACAGTGAAATCAGCAGAAGCAGATGTTGCTGAGCTCATCGAACTGCACTTTTCTTTAGTTGCATCTCACCTAGCTTCAAATGAGAACGAGATGTTCTTTCTGCCACGGATGCTCTTCTACTGCTTAGTTTGTACGATCTGAGACTTTCTAAATTTAGTAGTATGAAAACTCTTGAAATACCCATTAATCCATGCTTTTGTCGGGAAAACCTTCCCTTGATGAAGTATAATATTCTCCAAGAATGGATACAGATTACTTAACAGTGATCCAGATGTCTCCCCAAGAGAAAGTAAGCAAAACACAGAATTAGATAGCTCGAAAGAATCAATAATTTTTCATGAATCTTACTAACGGAAATCACTAATGAAGCCTTGCTCATGAGCTATGAACTTTCCTCATTCATTAACATTATCAACAGAACCTACGTAGCAGAGTCTAATGACCTCTGATTTTTCTTCTCATTACTCTCATGTATTTTTTCCATGTTTTTATTTGGGTTTTGCTTTTGTTACATTAATGCTAACCAAAAAAGATCCACTGTCTCCAAAACATGAAGGGTTAAAGGAAGCACCCCACTATTTTGTCTCATTACTCAATTCTGTAGTGTCATAGTAATACAGTTAAAATATAAATAATATAAAATATAAGGATGGCTATGAAATAGCATGTCCAGGTATATACAGAAATAACCATGATTTATTAATCACAGATTGCAGATTCTGGGTTTTAGTCATGTATCCAACACATGTGTTTATATATATATATCACACTGTGTGTCAGTGACTGTTCAAAACTCTTACACTATAACAATGAATAGACCAAGGCCCATAGAGCTAAAAGTGTTGCAGCATGGTATCATGGGTAAGTTTGAAGATGGTCACTAGGGCTCCACATTTCCTGACATGTCATCTCAATACATGGTCTCCTTATTTCTAAGTTTAATCTCCTTCCTTTGAGTATAGGCAGAATCAATGAACAAATGGAAAGAATTCGCTAAATTATGTCACCTCAGGAAAAAGTTTAAGAATTTACTATGGCTTTCACTGTGGACATCCTTGCTCAATGGCTTGCTTTCTCCGAAACAAGCTGGCTGCGTGTTGTGCATTATTTTATAGAAAAACATGTGTGGTACAAGTAACATTATATGTACTAAGCAGGCTTATTTTTATATTTAGGAGTGTGAGTACATGTGTGTGTGTGAGTGTGTGTGTGTGTGTGTGTGTGTGTGTGTGTATTCATAACAATTAAAGAAATAGAAGCCTTGAATTGGAGAAAGAGCAAGGGGTGCATATCTGAAAGATTGAAGGAAGGAGAAGAAACAGGAAGATGATGTCATTTTACAAAGAGAAAGAAAGGAAGATATATGTGAAAAGGTTATGGAGAGGCCTTTGACCAACATCCAGCAAAGCCCTGAGGTCTTCAGTTCATCAGCCCGTGAGAATGAGATTCTGATAATCACACTTGTATCTGGAAGTAAGGTCTACCCCAGGCTTCAGAAAATACCACAGGACCATTGCTACTACTCGCCTATGACTGAAACCTCTGAAGAGATAAAGCAGTGAGCACCTAGTCAAACACAGTCAGAATTCTTCACTCACAGACATCATCAAAAATACTATTTGATGTTTCAATCTACAAACTTTTTAGACAATTTTATAATACACACAGAAGTAGATAATAGGCCTCAAAAGCATCAATTTTGGAAAATGTTAGAAACTCCTGGACAATGAGGAGTAGATGGAAATTTCAACTAGTATGGCCAAAGAAGAACCCACTCATGTCTTAACATCTAAAGAAAAATCTAAATATGTGAGATAGTCAACTTTATAAGGAAAGAACTTTAAGAGGAATCAAGAAAACATGTTGAAAGGGCCCAAGGCAGGGATAGTTCTGTGTGGTTTGAAAATGAAAGGATATAGTACAGCTGTAATGGAACTAGTAAAAAAAAAAAGATTTTCAACAAATTATATCATAAAATAAGAATTTTTTTCTGTCTCTTTTTTCTATCGTGTGTGTGTGTGTGTGTGTGTGTGTGTGTGTGTGTGTGTGTGTGTGTGTTCGTGCTATTTAGGGTAAGATGGGAATATGTAGAGAAAAATGTCACTGGAAAGATTTTATTCTCTTAACATTGGAATTGAGACCTTTCAGTGGTTTTCAGTAAGCATTATACCAAAATATTCAAAAGCTAAGATGGGTGATAAATTACACATGAAATATTAAATTTACTTCTCAGTTCAACAATGGGTTATTAACATCACCATGTCCTTTAAAGGCAAGAAAATGATTTAGAATATTGTAATGACTCACTCTACATCACTAATACACAAGAGAGAGATACTGAATTTGGACTCATGCTCTTCAATTTCAAAATGAGACAACTTGCTCTTAGATAACTGATCATTTCCTTCTTCCCATATCTAATATACTGAAAAATATCCAAACTGTAAAGAGAAAGACAAATAAAAAGGCATGATTGTTACATGTGGTATTCTGTCTGTATAGTCTTGATTTAAGTATGTGTGTATCTGTGAGTGTGTGTGTGTGTGTGGGTGAGAGAGAGAGAGAGAGAGAGAGAGAGAGAGAGAGAGAGAGAGAGAGAGAGAGAGAGAGACAGGCAGGCAGAAAGACAGAGACAGAGAGACAGAGAGACAGAGAGACAGAGAGAGAAATAGACACACAGAGAAAGAGGTCTAGCATGAGAAGAGGGTGGCAGGATATATGTAAAATGAAAGCAGAATAAGACCATTTAGTTGAGGAAAGGACCAATAAAAGAGGAAAAGGAGAAATAGGAGGAAGCAGAAGTGGGGGAGACGTAGAGGGATTATGATCCTGCATAGCACTAGTAATCAGGATGACCTCTGACATTTATGATGAGAAGCTCTGTATAAGAAGAGAGGGATGCATATTAGTGATTTACCTAAGCTCTCTGAAACCCACAGCAGAGACAGAAATAGAACTCAGTTCTCTGCACATTCAATTTCTAGTTGAACAACCGAGGAACATTCTTTCTTGTTCACCTTTGTAAGGTGTTCAGCTAATGAAAAGTGCTATTATTACCTTTGAGGTAAAAAAAAAAGATAAAACATTTTAAAAACAATTATAATTGATTATGTCATCCCTATGCTTTAAGCAGTAGAAGTTCACTAAATTATAGTGCAACTAATAAATGAAGACAGTGATTCATTAAAGACTTTAGACATTTTCTGAAATGAATTAAAATGAACAAAAGGATCTAAAGGGTAAAATGCAGATCTTCTACAAAACATTTTTCTTCAAGGTGTTCAAAAACACAAGTGATTAACACAGAGGTCGATTGGTATGAATTTAAAACAACAGAAGTGAACTTCAAAATCAAATATATGAATAGTTTCCACATTGTTTACACCCAGAAACTATTGACTTCTCACACTGTAGAACCAAACACAAGAAAGACCTATCCATTAGCTCTACTTTTTTAACATCTTACTTGTATGAAGAATATTGTTAGTACAATGCATACTATAAATTTTCTTAACATACATATAAATCTCAGGTAAAGTGGTAATCATTATAGGCTTTTAACATACTTTACTTCTAATTCTTGAGAACATGACCTATAGAGGAATTTTAATCCAGAATTATGGATGCTCTGGCAAGAGATCACATCCAAAGACCTTTTAGGTCTATGCGATCCATTTGGAATGCACCCTGGATTACAATTGCTGCAATACTGATATGCCCTTAGCATACATCTTTAATGTCAAACAATGAAGGTAAGGTTAGTCTGTAGAAGGATTCTGCCATGTTTGAAAGTGACATCTAATTGAGGGGCAGACAAAGTGATGAATCAGAGAAAGATTTGACAGAATGAATCAGAGACAGAATGACCAACTCTCCTATGCACAGGACAGGAACAAGAGGCTACTTAAGAGCAGCCCAGGGAGAGATTTTTTTTTTACCAAGAGTTTTTTTTTTTTAACCAGGACAGTTTTACATAGACACGTTGAAGGAAGAACAAGGTAGATACAGATAAAGACAGAATGATCCAGAGAGTGAGAAAGAGCAAGAGAATTAAAACATATTGCCAGAATTAGTTTCAGGCTAGGCAGAGCAATTCAGTCAGAATCCAAGAGAAGTCAATTTTAATCAGCCAGCTTGAAAAGGAGTTAGAGCCATAGCATCTGAGTTGAACCAGCCAGTAGGGATTTAGAATGAGGTAAAAAGGCTTGAGAACAGCTCTCATCTCATCCCCTCAACAGAGGAAATAAAAACATTTACAGCTACAAACTCATATCTATCTCTGTCTGTCTGTCTATCTGTCTATCGGTTTGTCTGTCTGTCTGTCTGTCTGTCTGTCTGTCTGTCTCTCTCTCTCTCTCTCTCTCTCTCTCTCTCTCTCTCTCTCTCTCTCTCTCTCTCTCTCTCTCTGTGTGTGTGTGTGTGTGTGTGTGTGTGTGTGTGTGTGTGTATGAGAAAGAAAGAAAAATTGAGAGACAGAAAGATTACTATATCTGATTCAGATAATTCATCATACCTCTTCTTTCTTTTACACTAAGAACAAACCTGATCAGCCTGGATTATGCTGTACAGCCTTTTATGAAGTCATGCCACTTTAGAAACTTGTTTGAGATGCCCAACTAAGAAAGCCAGGCTCCTATACCCGCGTAGTTTCCAGGCATTGGCACATTTCACTCACTGCTACTTAGTTCATCCTCAGTATTAATTGGTATTGCTTAATAATCCTATATAAACATGTTTACCAATTATGTTATCATTGAGATGATTTAGCCTGCTGTGTTGCCACTATCATTGTAATGTTGCTGTTGTCTTTGTTGTTAGTAGCAGCAGCAGCAGCACTACCACCACCACCACCACCAACAACAACCACCACCACACTAGTCATCATGTGATGGGGTCTAAAGTAATTACCCCAAATACAGCATCCTTTCCATATGCTATTTCATCACAGATGGCTTAGAATCTCACAGAACATTCCTTTAGTCATGGGTAGTCTTTGCTGCATGCTGTCCTTATGGGAAGGTGTCATCAAATAAAACCTAAACCCTTGAGTTTTGATCCCCAGTTATAAATGTTTAAGAAATTTAATTTAATGTACAGAATTCAAAGCAGTGAGTAGCATATAGTAAAGGCTTCTAAATTGTAGAATAAATAAAACAATAATAATTTGGGGCAAATAAAATTCTTTATTTGTATTATTGTCAACTTTTTTCTTTTTTCTCTGTAAACATTTCCTCCAAAATTATGGAAATCTGTTCACGACCCTTTGTGAAAAGTACTACAGCAACCCATCCAAATTATAGGACAGTTTAATTTGTCTGAGATTTGATCTCTAAAAGTTATTCTAATTTTCTTTTATAATGCACTTTATTAGTGTATCTAGAAGCAGAATCTCCCCTTTTATCTATTATTTTGCCCATGAAGACAACTAATTCAAATAGTTCTTAAAATTATTTAAGCTTATAAAAAGCTAAGCTAAAACTTTGGAGTAATTCTTAGAACAAGTGTATATTGACCAAGGTTCTTTTCTATGCAAAAGGAAGAAAGATGATTGTATTTTATTGTGTGGATGGAAAAATAACTTGTTAGGTGTGGTAGGACACATTTAGAGGCCCTGTCACATGAAAACACAAATCCCCAGGCTAAACGGCAGCTAGCCAATCAAACCAAAGCAAACAACTAAACTGCACACACTCATCCTCCCTCTATTTATCCTTCACATTTTCCATTTCTTTTCCTCTATAGTTCAGTTATTGTATTACATAATTCCTGGCTAGGCTTTTTTTGTTTGTTGGGTTCTGCTTTTTGTTTTCTTTTGTTTGTTTGTTTGTTTGTTTGTTTTTATACACAGAGTAGAGGAAACTTTCTTTTCCATCAGGAGGCTTGCTACATTTCTCCCTTATCCATTTACTCCCATAGAGATTCTGTTAAACTAATGTCAAAAGGACCAGTGTAGTAGCATCAGGGACAATTTAATGCCCTATACAAACCCAGTGTCCCTTTTTTCAAATATGTTTACTTGGTATTTCCTATATGTCAGGTTCTGCCCTACCTACCAGTTCTTAGTTGTATTATTGTACTTTTGTGGATGGAGCTGTCTACCATTTTTATTCATCCTTATTCACCATCCTTATTCATACATTTATTGACATTAGGGTGAAATTACATTAGATCATGCTAACTTATAAAAGCCTCAAAGTCTATCTGGTAGGTTTGAACTAAACCAATTTAAATTTTACACAGCATATTATAAACCATGCTCCTAAATCTCCCAAATTTTGACAACCAACAATTTTATCATCATATCCTTCCAGAAACATTACCCCAAAAGTGTAATGGTTCACTGCCAAAACCTAGAAACTTTATTCTCTTTTGCCTCTGTACTTATTATCTCATGAGTTTCTTCTTAATCTGTCATTGGTTCTTGTTGATTCTCACTCAGTTACACAAAATAATCAATAGGATTTTAGGGGGGCATCTACTTACTCTCAATATCCCTTCTCAAGAAGAATGAGCTAGAGAAAACCACTCAGTGCCACTAATGAGGAAAAATTACCCCCAAAATGTATTATACTGTAAGAGGACCACTTGACTCAAGTGTTATCACTGTCTACACAACAGTTGTACAATGACAAGACACACAGTTTTAAAAGGCTCAAACGTGTGGCAAAAGGGAGAAGATATCTTTGAATGAATAATTTTTCCTTTTACTCTGTTCCATGCTTGTTTGCCCATTGGCATCCTGTTACCCTTCAATGTTTGACTCATAGTGGCTGCTTGGGAACCTTTCCAGGCCTCCTGGAGATCCAGGCAGTTCTGGTGGACTCCTTTCTGCTATTATTTTTATCATATGTTATGTATGTAAAATATTCTTATTTGCCTGTGAATGGTCTGTTGAAAAGTCAATATGAAACTAAATTTTATTTACTAGGAATTGATAAAAACAAGTGTGACAAAGCTTTGTATTGTTTAGTTTTTAAATAGAAAGAGAGGAGGAAAGATAAAAGAAAGGAAGTAATGAACCAAGGAAGGAATAACTTCTTTAACTTTAGGACTTAAACATATTTTATTTATGTTTGTCCTTGTGCAACAATTTATCCTTGGAAAGCATCTATTTTAAAGGTTATTTATTCTCATTAACTAATTAAGACTCATTAGAGCTGAAATAAAACATTAAAATACATCTATTTTATGGTGTATTTATTTTTGAAAATAATGATTCATATTTTTACTTCTATCAAATTAAAATATGTTTTAGAGACTCATCTTAGTATGTGCTAGTAGTATAGACTAAAACACTAAAGGAAAAAAGTGAAACAGGCTCTTGCTTGTTACTCAGTTTACCTGATTACTCTAGAGTGTTGGTCTCTACATCAATTTCCCACAGTTTTAAATTTCTTGTATTTGATTTCTATAATTCGATAACCTAATTTTTCAGAGGACTGGCACATTTTATTCTAAGAGAAGCAAGGCCTCAAAAGAATCCGGGATTCATCTTTATGAGGATGCATTGTGATAGCTTAAAATGTTTAAGCAGTGACAAAAATCACTGAAGGCATCCTCAAAAGAATCAAAACCCTGGGGAGGCTATTAACAACTTAGGGTTTCTAAGCATGAGGGAATATTCATTCCACTTCTTAAAGACAGTTTTTTAGATGTGTTTAATAACATAAAATATCTCAGATGCCAGTGGGCATCTTTGTTCTGTGTTTTTGACCTTATCATCTGACCTCATTAACACAAGCACAGATATTTTACAAGGGCCTTCTGTTACTCTTAAATAATTTGCTTTATCAGCCAACTTATGCTGAGCCTATTGCTTCAACTAAGGAAACAGAATGTACAGAGAGACCTACTTCAGTCTCCCATGGAAAATCCTTTTAAATCATATAATGGTTGTGAGGGGAAAATGGTGATTTAAGTTCTGGTCATGGGTAATCTCTTATGACTAACATAAAACAAAACAAACACCTGGCAAAGAGATACTTGCTTGGATCTACCTTATTATGCTTCACTAAGGCTGGGGCACATTTTCATATCACTAAGGTTGCTTCTGAGTCTAAAAAGATTTATTGTGCCAAAATTATCGCATATATGTTTTTTTATAAAATCCACAGGTGTTTTACCCTATGGTTTCAGATCATAACGTTGATAATCCACTGATGAAAGAAATAATGAGTGTCCTGGAATTTTCATGATGATTATGGTTAAGCCAATTTTAAAGTTTTATCCAGAGATACCAAGAGCAAATATAAAATTGTTTGCTTGTTTTAAAGATATGTTTCGTTTTATTTATGTGTTTGTGTGCGTGTGTCTGCTGCGTGTCTGCCATGTGTGGTAGGTGTTTGGAGAGATTTAAGATCTTTTGAAGCAGAGTTACCAGACACCAAATGCTGGTGCTGGAAACTGTACTTAGATCTTCTCGAAGAGCGTTCTTAACTGCTAAGACATCCCTCCAGCCCCAGAAAATGAATATACTATCAAAAGAAAGTATGTTCCCAACATCTTTTCACTATTGCTTGATCTGATCCCTTTAAAAACATTAAACATACCAATTTATACAAAAAGACAAAATGGAGGCTTTGAGGAAGTCATACTTAGAAGTCTATAGACTTGTTCCTCAGACTAGCCAATGTCATTGGGAAAATTTGTTCCTGGAGTCTATTGTCTCCTGGTTCTCTTTCAAGCTGTCATAATTGTGGGTTATGATAACAGTCTTTTGATAGTAAGCATCTCTTTTAGTAAGCTGTTTCTGGCTTTGTGGTCTATTCCCAAGAGGTCAGGCCTTAGAGCCACAGATTACCATTGATTTCTCAACTGTCAGAGCTTCACAGTGAGTGATTGTAGATTCTGACTTGGGTGTCCATCATACAAAAATGGTCCATGTATCTCTTTCTGCTATATATATCTGGCAGAAGGTAAGTATGCAGGGAACATTGTGGAAGACTGCAACAATCAGAGAACCAGGGAGTCTGCTGCAAGAGTATGGTTTACAGAAAAGATAAAGTGCACAAATCTTTGTAATCTCAACAGTATGGCTGCCTAAATAAGACTTGAACAATCAACATGATTTGACATGTCCACACGGATGGGGGAGTTCTCACTCCCTTCTGCTGAAGAGCTACAAGCAATTGCGGAGAAACAAACTCAGTAATCTCCAGGAATGAGCACCCTACTTGGTTGTCCAATAGCAAATAGTCAGACCGAAAAAAAATATATATATATGCAGTACTAAATAGATTCAGCATGTTGTGTTACATATATATATATATATATGTGTGTGTGTGTGTATGTGTGTGTGTGTGTGTGTGTGTGTGTGTGTATGTGTGTGTGGGGGTGTGTGTGTACATATATATGTATGCATATATTTGCATATAATAATAATTTAAAATAGAGGCCATGAATCTGAGTAGAAGTGGGCAAACATGGGAAGAGATTAGTGGTAGATGATGTCAGGTTGATCACATTATATTTTAACAAAAAAAAAAATAGAAAGAAAAAAAGACAAAATATAAAAAAAAGCTGTTCACGCCTTATGAATTGTTTTTTAAGCTTTCCATTTTTTATCTGAAAATCCAAAAAATTATGAAGAATGTCTGCTTTCAAGTACTAAGCTCTCACCTTTTTATTGCTTTGGAAATATGACACAGTTAACATTTTAGCATCCTTTAAATTAACATTCTGCTTCCTAAATATTTTCTTTCATAGATTTTAACTTGCAGTTAAGTTATAGATTTTAACATTACAACCAAAGACAGAGGATTATTGTTCAGAATTAGAGAAAAAAACATTGTTAAATTTCTCATTTTTATAATGCCTTTTTTTCTGCTTAACAAATCAAGGACTTAATATTGATGGAGAGATACATGAAATTTCTCTTTAATTGTACATGTAATTGATAGCAATACATTGTTACCATAAAATTGAGAGTTTTAATTAAAAAAAACTTTAAAAACATTAATTTTCTTACATTTTATGGATTCAGTCTAAGAACATGTTTAAAAGAAAGGAACCCATTTCTTCCTTAAACTTGTATGTTCATGTAAATAGTGGTCATTTAGACTTCGTTTCCTTTTTCTTTTTCCTCTGCAAGATTTGCATTCTCATTAGGATTGAGGTAAATTGTGAGCTACATTTAATAGTCATCTTCCTTTCAGATCAAAAATCAAAGAATGAATCCACTCACCATATTTTTTTCTGTACCATGATATCTAAGACTTGCTATTCAGATACGCTTTTATTTTAATTTGTACATAACAGATAATAATCATATTTTCCATCAAGATAGTGTTACTGAAAAGGACATGAAGTCAGAGGAAGTACAGGTAAGATCTAGAATGAGTTGAGCGGGGAGCTGAATGTAATAAAAACACATTATGTGTATGCCTATATTTCTCAAATAATAAATAAAATATGGTATTAAGGATAGTATTACTGACAAATAATGATTTACCATGGATGTATTTTTTTCTCAACCACAGTGACTCAGAATTAGGTATTTCTTTCTCTTCATAGACACAAGCTATTTTATGTTCTATTAATTGAGCCATACACAAATAATTGTGCAAATAATTCTTTATTTTCATTAAACAGAAAAATGTCTCTTTAAAAACACTAGATAGTTAATTGTTACATACTCTTAAGATCAGAATTAAGCAGTGAGACAGTGTAGCTGCTAAGTATCACAGAGGAGTTGCTGTTCCTGTGCTGGGTCTACTCAACTTAAGTTGGGGGATGATTCTATTTTTCTCTTTTATTCCACAGGAATGATACACACATGGTTACAACTGGACACTGTTACCCTTTCTGCTGGCACAAGAAGGAAGCTACATTTTTTTGTCACAATGAAAAGATTGAGATATTAGTCACTGTTACATGATCTTTACTCTCAAAAAAAAAATCTCATTTTTCTCCTCTGTTTCTGACTGCTGACACCTAACTCTCTCTAGGAACTACAGTGCTCTCCCTTTTGCTCTGCTTCTGGCAGCTTTCCCAATAGGAGAGGATAGAATTAGCATATACTCCCTGAGGAGGCTGGAAGCTGGGAGGGAACACAGCAGGGTGCTTCCTCAGTCCCTGCAACCACTGGCAGGGAGTATTTACAAAGGCGCCCCTGGAACCAGCTAACATTGTATTTTGTGATGAGTTCTACCACTGCCTCTGCATTCATGTAAAGCCAGCCCAAGAGAAATAATACACAAATATTAATTATTTGGAGATAATAATATGTGTACAGAGTCTGATCTGTGTATACAGCTCCCATTGATACTCCATTAGGAAAACAAAAACACATTCACAGTCAATGTTTGCCCAACTTATTTTTAAAGATGTGTGGGTGTTTTCCAAAGGGGAAAGGTATTAAGAAACACAGAAACACACACACACACACACACACACACACACACACACACACACACACACACACACAGAACCTCCCACAAAAACCACTGCTTAATAATAGAGAAGCATGTCTGTGTATTATTTCAATTGTGGGATTTAGATTATAGGCCTAAATGTATTATACTCCATAAATTGGAAAGAACACAAAAGTCCTAGATATTTTTCCAACCAAAACCTTCAAATTAAATACATGATTTTCACCAGTCTTTCTCACACAAGCTGGATTCACAGATGATTAAGTGTTAAGAAATATTTGTCATAAGACAAGTATTCAAATTGTCAGAGGCCAAGTAAAATGAAAAAGTCTCAATGTACTAAAGGGCTATGCTTTCAAATGCCGCTAGTTTTTCATCTACCTTGCCTGATAGGGTTAGTCAGTAGGATTCTGAACATATTAGTGCAATATGATTTGCCTTGGATAGCACTTGTGAATTCTTCTCAGGCCTCTTCTCCATCAGACAAAAATTAGTGAGTTGCTTTTCCCACCTTTGCTTCAGTATCACTCCATGCTGACACATCTTCTCTGGACTGAATAACATGGCTTGAGGATAGCAGCAAGTATTCTAAGATCCAAGAGTCACCAAGTTTTCATCTAAACACTGGGTTCCTCAATAACTTCCTTATCGCTGAACTTCCAAACCTGTAGAGTCAACCATGCACTGATAGTGTGAGCAGCAATTAATCTTGGTCAAGTGCCACAATGATTCTGATGTTGCCAACATTAACTTCAACACAGTTGGTTCATTTAAGCCACCCCCACGAATCCAAACAATTAGGTAATTAGACTATGAAGATACACAATGTACCTCTTCACTAGTTAGGTCTATTCCAATAATCTTTTAAACAATTCATGGGGAATAATTCAAACATGTCTTGTGCATCTACTTTCGATTGGAAATGTATTTTCACATGAATCCTCTGACCATGTATCACTAATTATCTGAACAAGGCAGTAATATAGTGATGGTTATCTCTTGGCTCTAATGGTTATCAACTTGGCTCTGTCTAGAATTGACTAATACCCAAAGCAGCTGGGCACACTTGTGAGGGATTTTTCTTGATTAAATCATTTGAGGTCTGAAGACCTACCATATATCTGGGCCACACATCTTCATGGCAGCCTAAACCAAGGACCTGGAAGGAGGAAACTTTTACTAAGTTCCTGTATCCCACTGCCCAGGCATTCCTTCACTGATATTAGAGCCTACTTTTTCAGGATTCCAACACTGAATACCACCAAAGACATCTAGTCTTGTGGACTGAATACCTATTGGATTCTTGGATTTCCTGTAGGAGACAACCATTGTTGAATTTGTGGAACCACAGCCTGTAAGCTATTGGCCCTTGATATATATTCAATCTGTCACTTCTTTTCTTCCAGAGATTTCTATTAAAAATATCTTCAGACAAACATTTTCAATACAAAATATTTGGAAACTATATTGGCTTCATTGTGAAGAATAGATGACAAATGACCTTGAATCTTGGATCTTAATAAAAGAAGAATGGTAAAGAAACTTGTAAAAGAATATTTTAAGGTGGTTTCTTATTGTCCTGGTTTAGAAATCATTAACTCAGTATTTATTTAGTTCTTCTTTTGCTTTTCTCAGGACTAAGATTCAAGTGTATTTCCTTATCAACAACAATTGTCAATGTTGGGGACAGAGCAATGAATGAAAAGCATGTGTGGAGTGAGGTACGGTTTTCCTCAAAAGGGAAGAAAGATGGTAAGCAAATAATTAGTATGAACTAAGAGAGATTGAATTTGCTATGAGAAACAGCAAAGCTGGATGTTGGTAGGTGACCAGGTGAAGGAAAGGCTGTTTTCTATGAAGTGTCCACAGTAGTTTGCAATTTGATAACATCTAATCATAAGCTGAAAAGAGGTGGAAAGCTGAGCTTGTAACTAGCTGGAGTAGAACACTCGTGATAGAGTGTAGAGTGAGTACAGAAGCTCTGAGGTGAGAGTATGTTTGGTTCGTTTGAAAGATGGACAAGAAGCAGACGTGGCTGGAGCACAGTGACAAGTTCTGTGTAATAGCTAAAGATGACATTTTATGTCTCCGTTCTCTACCTTCTAACTCCTCCATTCTGTATATATACTCTTCTATCATCTTTCTTAGCCTTAGAGAGGTAGGTGTTTAGGAACAAGGCCTCGACTACCTTTCATTCTTAGCATTTTGAATAGCCACGAGTATTCAAATTTGTTATCATTTACAGCAAAAAGGCTTTGGTAGTTTAGACTTATAGTACGATTTGAGTATGGGTATAAACAAATATTTTGAGGGCAATTTGAAGTTATGTCTATTTAGCTAAGCAGCAACAATAAGTTCTTCCCTAGGAAGTATGATCTCCCTTAAATACTTTTGTAAAATGAACTATTTAATTTTATGGGTATGTGTGTTTTGCATCCTTGTATGTATGTATGTACTACTTGTATGCCTGGTTCCCATAGAGGCCAGAATAAAACATAAACTCCTCTAGAATGGGAGTTGTGAATCATCATTTGGATGCTGAGACCTGAATCTGGGTCTTCTGTGAGAACAAGTACTCTGAACCACAGCGATATCTTTTTAACCTTCAAAACATGGAATTTTATCAAAGCTTACAATACACAGGCTTGGATTTTCTCCCATGGTACAGGTCTCATATCCAATCAAAGAAGCACTTCCTTGCCCTTACGATAGATATGACACATATTTTGTAAGCTAGTAGTGAATTTTTTAGTGTTCACAGTTGGTTGGATCACTGATATCTTTTCCACCTTAGCTATGTACATAGAATCTTCCAGGACTATGAAAGTTAGCATATGGAGAGAAAAATGCCAGCTCGGTTCTAGCTTGGCTTCTTGGCATCTTGCAACCAAGTTGTGTGGTGTAGCTAGTATTGGAGTCTTATCATCTAATTCTTTTTTTTCCTCCTTTATTAATTTATTCTTGTTACATCTCAATGGTTATCCCATCCCTTGTATCCTCCCATTCTTCCCTCCCTCCCAATTTTCCCTTATTCCCCTCCCCTATGACTGTTCCTGAGGGGGATTACCTCCCCCTCTATATGATCATAGGGTATCAAGTCTCTTCTTGGTAACCTGCTGTCCTTCCTCTGATTGCCACCAGGTCTCCCCGTCCAGGGGACATGGTTAAAGGTGAGGCACCAGAGTATGTGAGAAAGTAATATCCCACTCTCCACTCTACTGTGGAGAGTGTTCTGTCCATTGTCTAGATCTGGGTAGGGGCTTAAGGTTTACCGCCTGTATTGTCCTTGGCTGGTGCCTTAGTTTGAGCGGGACCCCTGTGCCCAAATCTGCCTATCATAATGTTCTACTTGTAGGCTTCTAGGACCCTCTGGGTCCTTCTACTTTGCCTTTCTCCCATGATTCTCTCATCTAGAGTCCCACTAGAATGTCCTGAGAAGCTTCTGTAAGGCAGGTGACACGGTAAAGAGAACAAAGCGACAGTCTACAGACTGGGAAAAGATCTTCACCAACCCCACATCTGACAAAGGTCTAATATCCAAAATATATAAAACTCAAGAAATTAAATACTACCAAACCAAATAACCCAATAGAGAAATGGGGCATGGAATTAAACAGAGAATTCTCAACAGAGGAATATCAAATGGCTGAGAAACACTTAAAGAAATGCTCAACCTCCTTAATCATCAGGGAAATGCAAATCAAAATAACGCTGATATTCCATCTTACACCCATCAGGATGGCTAAGATCAAAAATTCAAGCGACACCACATGCTGGCGAGGATGTGGGGAGAGAGGAACACTCCTTCATTGCTGGTGGGAATGCAAACTAGTACAACCACTTTGGAAATCTATCTGGTGCTATCTCAGAAAAATGGGAATAGGGCTTCCTCAAGACCCAGCTATTCCACTCCTTGGAATATACCCAGAAGATGCTCCAGCACACAACAAGAAAATTTGCTCAACCATGTTCATAGCAGCCTTATTCATAATAGCCAGAACATGGAAACAGCCTAAGTGTCCCTCAGTAGAAGAATGGATAAAGAAACTGTGGTACATATACACTATGGAATACTATTCAGCTATTAAAAACAAGGAATTCCCGAAATTTGTGGATAAATGGATTGAGCTAGAAATGATCATAATGAGTGAGCTAACCCAGAAGCAGAAAGACTCAAATGGTGTATACTCACTTATATCTGCATATTAGCCCAATGGGCATGTCCCACGAAAGCCTTCACTTATCATCTAATTCTTGTGGGCAACCAAGAGGAATGATAAGATTCTCTAGTATTTTGGAGCCTTCTTGAGTCTCCTTTATCCATAACTTTCTTGACGGTATTTCACATCTGGCCTTGGGATTTTTGTATAATGACTCATTGCTTCTAGGACTGGTATTGGTATTGCATAGCAGTGTAGGGTGCCTCCCTCAAACTCTCTTTTATATTTTTAATTGATTTAAAGGTAATATGTTTCCTCTGGCTTTTTAATATACCTTTGTTGTGGATAACTCTCTGCCGTCTTGTTGTATCCCTTTCCTCACTTTCTCCCAGTTTAAGTTTTTCTACCCCAGCATTCCCCCTCTCTACTTCATTTTACCTTCCCTAAAATCACTCCCCATTGTCCCCTTTCTAGTTTCCCAGTTTCCAAAAGTACCCTAAGCTAAATACACAAAACTAAAAGAGTCAAGCTAGGATCCCCATATTAGATAGAAGATATAGTCTTTCTCTTCCACGGTTATCTCAATATATATATTGAGATATATATATATATATTGTGTGTGTGTGTGTGCATGTGTGTGTATGTATATATATGTATGTGTGTGTATTATATTTTATTCCTTTGAGTTACCTGTATGTTTCATAATTTTAGTTTTCTCTATGGCTCAAGACAATTCCACTGTGTATATATATATATCACATACTTTTTATCCATTCATCTACACTGATTCCATTTTCTAACTATTGTTAATAGAGCAATATTGAACTTGGAAGAGCAAGTATCTTTGTTGTAGGATATGAATCCTTTTGGGTGTATGCCCAGGATCTGTATGGCTAGGTCATATGCTAGGTTCTCTTTCTGTTGTTTTGAGTAATATCCAGACTGATTACCAAATAGATATACTTGTTTACACTCATACTGAAGTATATAGGGTTCTTATTTCTGTACCTCCACATCAGCCTTTGATATTATTTATATTCTTTTCTGCTTTTTAGTTTATTTACCTTCTCCAGTTATGCTCCAAATATACATAACGTGTTTAAGCAACACACATATTTTTATCACTAATTAATTGGCTACCAAAGCTGTGAGTAAAGACCTTTACCTATCAAACACAGTGGAAGCATATTTTATTCCAAAATTATTATTTTACTTCATAGCATAGTCTAAAACAATGAAGGAAACAAACATTATTTTTAAAACATCACTGGATGTTGATAAAATTTACTGGCAAATACACTAATGGGTATAAAGCCAAAGAATTAAGGCTTCAAATAACATTCCATTTTGGCCTCCAGCTCCCAGGCCATTCTTCAGTGCCTGTGGGATGTGAAAGCCTCATCTTCCATCACACTAAATGTACTTTTAAAGGTCATCTAATTGATAGGCAAGTACTGAAAACTACATCCAGCCAGAGAGAACTTGTTTATCCTCATAAGAATTGTGCCACTATTTGTCAGGTGGGCACAATTTGTCTGGTAGATTTGTATCATAGTACTTAGAGTTTATAAATACTTGTGACTATTGATACTCTTTATCCCTTAGCAGCTTGCCTAACATTTTCTAGGGATATGAAAGCTAACTAATAAAAGGAAGCTAAGCACTAACTTGGTTTCTTCATGTCTTATAACCAAGTCATGTGATATTGTCAGCTATAGGATTTTGTCATCTAGTTCAGGTAGAGCTGAAGCAGAGCACTCTACACTTGAGTTTTCTTCCCCTTAGCTACAAAATATTTGAATGAACATTGATGACAAGGGTTTTTCTTTTTGAAAAATAATTTACATTTTTTCATTGAGAACTTCATACAGTATATTTGGTCATATCTACCCCCATGTGCCTTTGGAAAACCCCTTAAGCAATCTCCCTCACCACATCATGTCCTCTTACGTTATTTTTTAAATAGCCAAGTGAGTCTAAGTATTGCTACATATATACACATGGTTAAGAGACTGTCCACCTGAGCATGGGCAACTTACCAAATACCATACCAATTAAAAAATGCCTCTCTATGCCCCAATGACCATTAACTTCTAATGCCCATTAACTTCAGCTAGGGGGGAGCATAGCAACTCCCTCCCCAGGCTGTTTGTGTTAAATTTTTGAGTGGCTTGGCCTTGTGCAGATAAAAACAGCTGCTCTCAGTTCATGGGAGTAATGACCATTTCATGCTTACAAGGCCACATTTAATAGCTGTCATTCCCCATCCTCGGCCTTTGACATTCCCTGTCCTTCTTTGGCCAGTTTAGATATTCTGTATTAACCACTGGTCAATGCAAAAAGAACTTCTCAGATCAAGGTTGAAGGCAATGCCAAACTGTGATCATAGATATAAGTATTTATATTTATATATTTATATTATATTTAGTCACTTTAACAACATGATCATTTAGCAATAGCAATAATTAGTAGGTTCCTTCTTAGAGGCCCAGCCACTGGATTTTTGACCAGGTTTACCTGACATGTATTCCATTGCATGGAGCATGCCTCAGGTTCAGTCAGATATTTGTGGACACCTCCATAAAAGTCATTCACTTGTCACACTCACGGGCACATCATACTTAGCAAGTCAGCATTTCAGCATGCAGGGTCAAACTCTGGGAAATATCAAGATGTCTTTTCCTTTCTAATGGCATGCATAGTGATTTCCAGTACTATGAAAACTCAGAAACAGGTATGAAGTTTTCCAATCCATTTGTGATTGAATTTTCTACACCTTGTAATTAAACTATGTGGTTTTTTTGAACAATAGAATCTTATTTTCTACTTATGGTATGTGCCAAAGAGGAAAGGAAATAGCCCGTGTTGTTTTCATGTCATTCCTGACCAATAATTTGTTGGTTGCTTATTCTATTCCCTAGCTTCTGTGAATAGAGCAGTAATTAACATGGTTGAGAAAGTAACTCTTTAGTAGAATATTAAGTCATTCAGATCCATTCCTAAGAGTGACATAGTGGGATCATATGTCTAGTTTTAAAAGAAAGATCCAGACTAATTTTCATAGTGGCATCACCAATTCACACTCCCCAAAACAGTGGATAATGAATCACTTTTCCATAGTCTTTATTGTTTGTTGTTATTGTATTCTTGATGATTGCTATTCTAATTGGGGTAAGATATAATCATAAAATAGTATATTTTTATTTGTCCAGTTGCTAAAGATATTAAACACTTTTATAAGTGTTTGCTAGACATTTCTATTTTTGAGAACTGGTTTTTTTTTTATTCCATATCTCACTTTAAACTGGATTGTTTGATTTTGAAGTGTTCACTTTTTTAAGTTGCTTGTGTATTCTAGATCCCACTAGTTACCTAATTCCATGTGCTACTGGAGTCTTATTCAGAAGGTTCTTACTTTATATTGAAATGTACGTGATCTGTTTGAAGTTTTTGCTGGGTAAGATACAGTGATCTAGTTTTATTCATATACTTGGTGATTTCCAGTTTCCCCAGAATTTAGTTAAAAGATTCTGTCTTTAAAATATATTTTGTATCTTAAAAATCCTAAGTATCTGGAGTTGTGTGGATTGATATTTGGGTCTGCTTTTATGATAGTACCATGATGCTTTTGGTACTATAGGTCTGTAATACATCTTCAAAAAAGGTAAGGTTATACCTCCGATAGTATTTTTTTCTGTTTAGGACTGTTTTGGCTATCACTGGTTTTTTATGCTTCCATATAAATTTTTGAATTTTTTTCTACCTGTGAAACATGACCCTGGAATATGTTTTATTGATATTTTATTAAATCTAGTGCTGCTTTTAGTAAGATGGCCATTTTCACAAGATTAATTCTGATTCATGAGCATGTGAAGTTTTTCTGTCTTTTATTGTCTTTTTTAGTCTCTTCAGAGTCTTAAATTTTCATTAAGGAGGTATTTTGTTTCCTTCATTATGTTTCCTTAAGTATTTTATTTTATGCTTTTGTAGGTATCATGAATGGATTGTTTCTCTGATTTCTTTCTTAGTCTGTCTAAAACCATGAGCCACAAACTATTAGTTAATTATCTGAAACATTTCATTTAGGGAAACTGCCTGATTAATATTCTACTGGGCAGAGAGATAGAGATAGTAATGGCAACTATATACTGACTCTTGAATTACGGACTTATTGATACATTTGTTTTTTATTTTCTGGCTAATAATGGTAAACCTAGAGGGAATAACCTAATTAAAAAAAAATAATGTTATGCTGTGGTTAACTGTTTGGGGTAGCTGTGTTTGTTTTGAGTCAGTGTCTCACTATATAGATCAGGCTAGACTCATATTCTCCACTTCCTGATAGTACATGGCTGTAATTCTAACATCAGCAGAATTTACAAAGCATTGCATCTGATTGTCTATACATCACAGCCATTGTGGCATACAAGAGCATGCCAAGCAAGAAGATAGTATGACTGAGTGTGAGGAATTTGTTATACTGAGATAAGGCACTCTTTATCTTCCCTCTTAGCTCAAAGTGAACTTAGTATGAGAAGGATACAGGATGATGAAGACTTTTCCATTCTAAATTCCAGGATTATGACCCAATTTATGGTAAATCTATATTATTTGTGAAAAAAAACTTCTTTTTGGATTAAGAGACAAAGACTATGAGGTTGTCATTCCAGGGGAGTCCAATTACTTTCTTTCTCCATCTCAGATAGATTGGTTGTTTCCTTCTGTCTATTTTCTGTATGTGTATAGATTTTACATTATTTCACTGTACCTTTTCATCTCTGTATTTCTGGTTCCTAGAGGAAGTTAATGAGTTTCTTTAATGGTGTCTTGAATATGGTAGATTTAATAAAGACTATTTGCTTTATTAGAAGAATTGAAATGATTAATAAAGAGCAGGGTATGGTGGCACCTGCCTTCAATCTCAACACTCAGAATATAGAGGCAGGTAGATCTCTTTGAGTTCAAGGCCAGCCTGGTCTACAAAGCAAGGTCCAGGACATCCAGGGCTGCACAGAGATACCCTGTCATAAAAAAATAGTAGTAAAAACCAGGATTGTATCAGAGAAGGTGAGAGATTGAAAAGGGAAGAATTTTATATTGCAAAATAACAGGCTTTAGATGGAAGCCAGTAGGCTTCAGATAGCATTCTTTACAGAGTCTCTACAGATCTTTTTGAAAACTTGAAAACAAGACAGTTTTCACTTTCTTTTTTGTTGTTGTTTTGTTTTGTTTTAATTTAATTACTTTATTCAGATTACTTCTCAGTTGTTTTCCCCTTACATGTATCCACCCATTCCTCCCTCCCTCACACTTTCACCCTATTCTCTTCCCTTAAGTCTATGATGGAGGGGGACCTCCTTTGCCACTATATGATCATAGACTATCTATCAAGTCTCATCTTGGTAGCCTGCTGTTCAAATATGGGCCACCAAAGTTTATGTCAGAGTCAGTCCCCACTCTTCAAACATCTGTGGAGAATGTACTGTCGTTGGCTAGATCAGAGTTGGGGTTCGATGTTTACTACATGAATTGTCCTTGGTTGGTGCAGTAGTTTGAGCAGAAAGCCATAGATGCAGATCTACCTGTTCTGATGTTCTTCTTGTAGGCTTCTAGGACCCTCTGGAGACTTTTATTTCCCCATACTCCCATACTTCTCTCACCAAGAGTCCCACAAGGATGTGCTCACATCTATCCCAATCTCTGGTAAGTGAAGACTTTCAAGGAACATCCCCTTTGACCTCATGTCCAATTATAAGTTAGTATCTACCATGTGAGTCTTTC
This sequence comes from Acomys minous, assembly GCF_964271855.1. Taxonomy (NCBI): domain Eukaryota; kingdom Metazoa; phylum Chordata; class Mammalia; order Rodentia; family Muridae; genus Acomys; species Acomys minous. Next base: position 65,103,128 of record NC_140489.1, on the reverse strand, counting down.
TGCTTCTGGGTTAACTCACTCAGTATGATTATTTCTAGTTCCATCCATTTGTCTGCAAATTTCTGGATTTCCTTGTTCTTAATAGCTGAGTAGTACTCCATAGTGTAAATGTACCAGTTTCTTTATCCATTCTTTGACTGAGGGACACATAGGCTGTTTCTAGATTCTTGCTATTATGAATAGGATTGCTATGAACATGGTTGAGCAAATGTCCTTGTTATGTGGTGGAGAATCTTCTGGGTAATTCCAAGCAGTGGGAAATCTAGGACTTGATGTAGCCTCATTCCTAGCTTTCTGAAATAGCGACAGATAGATTTTCAAAGTTGTTGTACAAGTTTGCATTCCCACCAGCAATGAAGGAATGTTCACTTTTCTCCACATCCTTCCCAGCATGTTCACTTGAGTTTTTAACCTTGCCATTTTGATGGGCATAAGATGGAATCTCAAATTTGTTTTGATTTCCATTTCTCTGATGACTAAGGATGTTGACCATTTAAGTGTTTCTCAGCCATTTTATATTCCTCTGTTGAGAATTTTCTGTTTAATTCTGAGTCCCATCTCTTAAATGGGTTATTTGGTTTGGTTGTGTTTAATTTCTTAAAGAAATTAAAGAAATAAAGAATGTGGTTCTTTATATATTTTGGATATTAGACATTTGTCAGATGTAGAGTTGGTGAAGATCTTTTTCCAATCTGTAAGATGTCTCTTTATTCTGTTGACAGTGTCTTCTGTCTGCCTTACAGAAGCTTCCAAGCCTCATGAAGTGCCATTTATTAATTATTGACTTTAAGGCCTGGGTTGTTGGTGTTCTGTTCATGAAGTAGTCCTGTGTGCCAATGTATTCCAGGCTTTTCCCTATTTTCCTTCTAACCAGTTTAGCATCTCTAGTTTTATGTTGAGGTCTTTAATCAACTTGGATTTGAGTTTTGTGTATGGTGATAAATATGGGTCTCCTTGCATTTTTCTACATGTAGACATCCAGTTAGACTAGCACCATTTGTTGAAGATGCTATCTTTTTTTCCATTGATTAGACTTGGCTTCTTTGTAAAAAAAAATCAATTGAATATATATATATATATATATATATATATATATATATATATATATATATATCTGGGTCTTCGTTTGGATTCCATTCATCAATCAGCCTATTGATGTGCCAATGCCATGATACTTTAGTTACTGTTGCTCTATAGTACAGCTTGAAGTCAGGTATAGAGATTTCTCTGGAAGATCTTGGAGGATCTTTAATTGTATAGGATTGTTTTAGCTATTCTGTTTTGTTTTTGTTTTTGTTTTTCCATATGAAGTTGAGAGTTTGTCTTTCAATGTCTTTAAAAATTGTGTAGGTATTTTGATAGGGCTTGCATTGAATTTGTAAATTGCTTTTGGTAAGATGGCCATTTTTGCTATGTTATATCTCCCAATTCACAAACAAGGGAGATCATTCCATTTTCTGATATAATTTTCAAGCTCCTTCTTCAGAGATTTCAAGTTTCTTCAAATAGGTCTTCAAATCCTTGGTTAGAGTTACTCCTAAATATTTTATATTGCTTGTGGTTATCATGAAGGGTATAGTTTCCCTAATTTCTTCCTCTGCAAGATAATCATATATAGGAGGGTTACTGATGTTTTTGTGTTAATTTTGTATTCAGCCATTTTGCTAAAGGTGTTTATCAGCTGTAGGAGTTCTCTGGTGGAATTTTGGGGGTCACTTACATACACTATTGTATCATCTGCAAATAGGGATAATATGACTTCCTCCTTTCCCATTTTTATCCCCTTGATATCCTTTTGTTGTCTTCTTGCTCTGGCTAGAACTTCAAGAATTATATTGAAGAGATATGGAGAAAGTAGGCAGCCTTGCCTGGTCCCTGATTTAAAGAAATTTCCTAGAGTATCTCTCCATTTAATTTGATGTTGGCTATTGGCTTACTGTATATAGCCTTTATTATGTTTTGATATGTACCTAGTATTTCTGATCTCTCCAAAACTTTAAATATGAATGGGTGTTGGATTTTGCCAAATGCTTTTTCTGCATCTAAGGAGATGATCATGTGGTTTTCTTCCTTTCAGTTTGTTTATATGGTGGATTACATTGATGGGTTTCTGTATATTGAACCATCCCTGTGTGCCTGGAATGAAGTCTACCTGGCCATGGTGAATGATATCTTTCATACATTCTTATATTTAGTGTGCAATATTTTATTGAGTATTTTGTGTCAATGTTCATAAGAAAAATTGTTCTGAAATCCTCTTTTTTTGTTGGGTTTTTGTGAGATTTAGGTATCAACATGACTGTGGCCTCATAGAATGAATTTGGTAATGTTTCATCTGTTTTCGTCTTTTGGAGTAGCTTGAAGAGTATTGGTATTAGCTCTTCTTTGAAGGTCTGGTAGAATTCTGTGCTGAAACAATCTCCCTCTGGGCTCTTTTTGGTTCGGAGACTATCAATGATTGCTTCTATTTCTAAAGGAGAACTAGGACAATTTAATTTGTTTATCTGATCTTGATTCAATTTTGTTAAGTGGAATCGATCAAGAAAATTGTCCATTTCCCTTAGATTTTCAAATTTTGTGTCATATGCCTTTGAAGTAGATCTTATGATTCTTTGTATTTCTTCAGTGTCTGTTGTTATATCTCCCTTTTCATATCTGATTTTGTTGATTTGGATACTGTCTCTCTGTTTTTTAGTTAGTTTGGCTAATGGTTTGTCTATCTTGTTGATTTTCTCAAAGAACCAGCTCTTGGTTTTGTTGATTCTTTGATTTGTTCTCTTTGTTTCTAATTTATAATTTATTGATTTTTTAGCTCAGATTTTGATTATTTCCAGACATATATTCCTCTTTGGTGTTTCTGCTTTTTTCCCCTTAGGGCTTACAGATGTGTCGTTAAGTTGCTTATATGGAGTGTTTCCAATTTCTTTATAAAGACACTTAGTGTTATGAGTTTTCCTCTTAGAATTGCTTTCAATGTGTCCCACAAATTTCGGTAGGTTGCTTTTTTATTTTTATTGAATTTCAGGAAATCCATAATTTCTTTATTTCTTTCTTGACGCAGGTGTCATTAACTAGGGAGTTGTTTAGTTTCCATGTGTGTATAGGCTTTTTGTTATTTCTGTTGTTGTTGAAGTCCAGCATTAAACCTTGTTGATCTGATAGGATACAAGGTATTATTTCAATCTTCTTGAATCTGTTGTGGCTTCCTTTCTGCACCATAGGATCAATTTTGGAGAAAGTTCCATGGGGTGCTGAGAAGAAGGTGTAATCCTTAGTGTTTGGGTGAAAAGTTTTGTAGATATCTGTTAGTACCATTTGATTCATGACATTGGTCACTATCATTATTTCTCAGTTTAGTTTCTGTTTCAATGGCACCGAAGTTTGAAAGTGGGGTGTTGAAATCTCCCATTATTAATGTGTGGGGAATAATTTTTCATTTAAGCTTTGTTAATAGTTCTTTTACAAATGTGGGTACCCTTATTTTGGGAGCGTAGATGTTTAAAATTGTGATATCATCTTGGTTGACCTTACCTTTGACAGTATGAAGTGACCATATTCATAATTTTTGATTAATTTTGATTGCAAGTCTATTTTATTAGATATTAAAATTGCTACACAAGCTTGCGTCTTGTGTCCATTTGCTTGGAATACCTTTTTTCCAGCCTTTTATCCTGAGGTAATGTCTATCCTTATGGCTGAGATGTGTTTCTTGAATGCAGAGGAAAGTTGTGTCTTGTTTATGCATCCATTGAATTAGTCTGTGTCTTTTTATTGGAGAATTGAGACCATTGATGTTGAAAGATATTAATGATCAGTGACTGTTACTTCACTTGATTTTGATGTTGGTTGCAGGAAAGTGTTTTGGTTTTTTTTTTCTATGATGTAGTTGTCTATTTTCTGTGTAATTTTGGTTGTAGCTTGTCACACTGGGTTCAAGATTTCCTTCTAGTAATTTCTTTAAGTCCAGATTCATAGACAGTTACTGTTTGAATTTCTTTTTGTCATGGAATATCTTGTTTTCTCCATCAATAGTTATTGATAATTTAGCTGTGGATAGTAGTATGGTCTGGTATGTGTGGTCTCTTAGTGTTTGTAGGACCTCTGTCCAGGCCCTTCTGGCTTTTATGGTCTCTATTGAGAAATTAGATGTAATTCTGACAGGTTTTCCATTATAGGTTACTTGGCCCTTTTCTATTGCTGCTTTTAATATTTTTTCTTTGTTTTGTATATTGTGCATTTTGATTATTATGTGGCAGGAAGATTTTATTTTCTGGTCAATTCATTTGGTGTTCTTTAGGCCTCTTATATGTTTATATGCATCTCCTTTAAACTGGGGAAATTTTCTTCTATGGTTTTGTTGAAGATATTTTCTGGGCCTTGGAATCAGGTGTCTTTACTTTCATCAATGCTTATTATCCTCAGATTTCATCTGTTCATGGTGTCCTTGATTTATTGAATGTTTTATGTCAGAAATTTTTCAAATTTAGCATTCTATTTGATGGTTGCTTCAAGTTCTATGATTGTATCTTCTAGTCCTGAGATTTGTTCCTCCATTTCTTGGATTCTGTTAGAGAAGTTCACCTCTGTGTTGCTTGCTTTCATCTCTAAGTTCTCTTGTTCCCCTCTTTTTTTCCTGTCTGTACATTTATCGTTGTTTCCATTTTCATGGTCAGATCTTGAACTGTTTTATTGATTTCCTTCATCTGATTGTTGGTATACTCATGATTTTCTTCCAGTTCTTTATAGGCCTTCAGATCATGAACTGTTTATTGACTTTCTTCATCTGATTGATGTTGGTTGCAGGAGAGTGTTTTTGGATTTTTTTCCTATGATGTAGTTGTCTATTTTCTGTGTAATTTTGGTTGTAGCTTGTCACACTATTTTCCTGAATTTCTTCTAGTACCTCTCTATAGGCCTCTTTTATGTCTTCAACCTGTTTGGCTGCATCCTCCTGAATTTTTTTATGGATTTCATTTGTTTCTTCCATTATCATCTTAATTGCTAAGGATTTAAAGTCATTTTCTTTTATTTCAATTGTGTTTGAGTTCCCAGGGTTGCTTTCTTTGGGATAATTGGCATCTGTAGAGGCCGAATTGTTTTGGTTTTCATTGTTTCTGTTCTTACACTGGCTTTTAGTCATGTTGTTGTCTCTGATGTTGGGAGGTATCTTCTGATGTCCTTCTCTGGTCATTGAGAGTGGATAGTTGGTTAGAAATTACATGTCGAGTGCCCTTGCCTTTGGGGAACAGGGAATTCTTTGCTGGAACAGGCAGGTGACATGGTTTCTACTCCAGGAGAATTTGCTCTACACTGTAGGCTCCCTACTGCGTCAGCAGAGGTAGGCTTCTGTCTGATTCAATTCAGATCACACTACTGAGTTAGTTTTGTCCTGCTGAGTTGTGGCTGCTTTTTAGCTTTTCTACCCTGACCCCTCAGAGTTGTTTAGCCTCTCCCAAGAGCATGAGAGACTCTCCTGTGCTGTGGAGTCTGGCTAGGTCAGGTTTTGTCTGCCCAAATGTGCAGGCACAGACTGCTGTGGCCAGTAGTTACATTCCTGCCTGGACCCTGCTTAGGATGCACAATTTGGTGGTTCAGACCTGCTGAATTGTGGTTGCTGTTTAGGTTTCTGACCTGATCTCTCAGGGTTGCCCAGCCTCTTCCAAGAGTGTGAGAGACCCTAACAGGCTGTGGAGCCTGGCTAGCCCATGTTTTATCTGCCTAATTGTGAAGGCACAGACTGCTGTGGCAAGTAATTAGGCTCCTGCCCAGACCAGTTTGACAACTTTGGTGGTTCAGTTCTGTTGTATTGGGACTGCTGTTTAGGTTTCTGTCCTGACCCTTCAGGGTTTCTCAGCCTCTCCCAAGAGCATGGGGGACCCTACCAAGTTTGAGTTACAGAGCCCAGTTGCAGTTTGTGGGAGAGTTCTATACCAGCATCTGGGGATGGGTCTCCTTCCTCCGTAGGCTGGTGGTTGACCCAAGGCCAGACCCACTTGCTGTCTGTACTGAGTGGGACCCTTCTCACCTACTGTTCTCCAGTTGTTGCAGTCCGTGGCTCCCTGTCAAGTTCCTGGTCTCTGTGCAGCAGATGAGATACAGTGTATGATAGGCACTGCCATCTTTCAATCCTGCCCACTTTTTAAAAATTTTATAAAGAAACCAAATTTTAATACTGCATCCATCGTATTTATACTTTTCAAATTTGCTTTGGTACTTTCTGTATATACTAAAATGTTTTATTTAGCCTTTAGTGATATAAGAATAAACTATTGAAAAAAAGAATAAACTATTGAACAATATTCTAAAATTAGGGGATTCCAAGATGGCGCCGACCAGTAGGCACCATAGCTGATCTTCTCTGAGGAGACCAGGGACTTGAATGGAACCACAGACTGCTGGATTTTGAGAACTGTAGGTGAGTGGGGCCCCAAACTCCGCAGACCACCAGGGGGTCCAACCCCGGAACAAGCGACAGCCCCGAGGGCTAAACGCACTCCCCAAACTCTGAAAAGGAATCCACAATCAAGCTGTAGCCAGCACAAAAAACCCAAATTCGCCATTTGGGGAGGAGATTTTCCGGAGCCCCAAGCCTGAGGAGTCTCAGCGAATAGGGTGAAACTACCATTGATCCTGTACATCCACACCGCGCCGAACTGCGGACGGCACCTGCCTAACCCGGGTGGAAACACAGGTGGCGAGTCTCACCAAAACCAACTAGATCTGGGGACCGCGTCCGCGTCCTGCGCTCAAGCTGAAGCCAGACACAAAGGTTTGACCCTGCAAACTGGGGCAGTTAGCAACCGGCGTGGTCTGCTCCCACAGCCCAGTGGGTCCGCCCACGTTATAGGGAGCCGAGGGTCACGCTTGCAGGGACTAACTACTGCCCTAAAGGGAACTGGCAGTACTCCGGCAGCAGATTCACGCCAGCGGTCTGAACTGCCTTTGGCGCCAGCTGCGTGGCCCGACTGCCGGCAATCCCCAAACAACTGAACTAACTGGGCCCATCTTTGTGGGCCCGCGACAGATCCACCCAGGTTATCGGGAGCTGTGGGTCTTACTGGCAGGGAATAACTGCTGCCCTAAGGCGACGCACTCTGCATTTCTCTAGCAGAAAGGGAAAATACAGGAGACTTGTCGCCAGCCGAGGGGACGAGCTGCTGGCTCTGACTGGGCTCTACCTGAACAATAGACCTAGCAGGGGTCATTCTTGCGCGCCCTCGTTAGGACCGCCCACTTTATCCGGAGCTGTGGGCCTTGCTGGCAGGGAATAACTGCTGCCTTAAAGCGTCTGGGAGCGGTCTAACCTGCTTTTGTCCCCAGCCACGGGGACGAACTGCTGGCTCTGACTGGGCTCTCCCTAGCTGTATCCCACAATATAGGGAGCTGAGGCTCATATGTGCAGGGTATAACCGCTAATTTATAGCAAGCTGGGAGTGGCCTGGCATACAGGGGCGTGGAAACTGCTACCTCCTCAGATACTGCCAGTGGCCTGAAACCGTATGGTTACAGGCACAGATCCTGTAATCTCCAACAGGCAGATCCTAGCTGTGTCAGCTCCTGCAGACCCAGCAAGAACTCCCAAATTCATGGGAAAGGCTGAACGCTCCTAAGACAGCTACAACCCAGAAGATCTGATCCACCTGGGGTCTTGGCTACAAAGCAACAGGAAAGACAGACAGCTGGGATCAACCTACACAACCAGAGAGCTTGTGTGCTGACCTTACTCTAGATCCCAATACTGCTGACTTGAGATACAGCAGTAAGGGGAAAAGGCCCAAACAGAAACCTACTTCGCGGGACTCAGCCTGGAGCCTAAGGTGTTGAGAAAAATCTACAGGAGTAGAATCTGAATCACCAGCCTGGTCCAGGGAAGTACTCCCTGTTCCCCACAGGTAAAGGCACCCTACCTATAAGCAGACATCAACTATCCACTCCCAAACAGGGAAGGTCACTACAAACCACCTCCCAACATTAGATTCACCAAAATGACAAGGGGACAACGAAAGAATGCTAACAAAAACCAAAACAGGATGGCATCTCCAGATCCCAGCAATCCTAATGAAAACAACCTGGAGAACCCAACATCAATGAATATACATGAAAACCACCTCAAATCCTTAGTAAGTAAGATGATATTGGAAGAATCAAATAAATTTTGTAAACAAATGCAGGAGGAAGCAAACAAGAGGGCTGATGACTTAAAAGAGTCATATAAAGAGGCATTTGAAGAATTTCAGAAAAACACAAATAACCAGATGAAGGAAATTATTAAAACAGTTCAAGACCTGAAGATAAAAATGGAAGAAATCATAAAAGAACGCACGGAAGAAAAACGTGATCAAGAAGCATCAGAAAAGAAAGCAAACATCTCAGAGGTGGCCTTATCTAACAGATTGCAAGAAATGGAAGAACGAATATCAGGACTTGAAGATACAATCGCACAATTGGAAACAATCATCCAGGATAATGCTAAATCTGAAAAGTTCCTGACACAAAGCGTTCATGAAATAAAAGACAACATGAAAAGACGAAACTTGAGAATAATAGGGATAGAGGAAAGAGAAGGTAACCGACTCCACAGCCCAGAAAATATCTTTAACCGAATAATAGAAGAAAATTTCCCCAATTTGAAGAAGGAGATGCATACGAACATACAAGAGGCCTACAGAACACCAAATAGAATAGACCCAAAAAGAAAATCTTCCCGCCACATAATAATAACAACACAAAATATACAGAACAAGGAAAAAATATTAAAAGCGGCAAGAGAAAAAGGACGAGTAACATATGAAGGCAAACCTATCAGAATCACTCCTGACTTCTCAGCAGAGACCATGAAAGCCAGAAGGGCCTGGACAGAGGTTCTGCAAACGCTAAGAGAACACAGATACCAGGCAAGACTACTATATCCAGCAAAATTATCAATAACCATTGGAGGTGAAGACAAGATATTCCATGACAAAAACAAATTCACACAATACCTAGCAACAAATCCGGCTTTACAGAAGTTACTAGAAGGAAAACTCCACCCCAACCGGTCAAACTACAACCAAAAATACATAAGAAATAAATAACTACACCATTGCAAAATCACAACTTCACAAAAACTCGATTGTTATAAATACCAAAAATGAAGGGACTTACCAATCACTGGTCATTAATATCTCTCAACATTAATGGTCTCAACTCTCCAATAAAAAGACACAGACTAACAGAGTGGATGCATAAACACGACCCAACATTCTTCTGCATTCAAGAAACACATCTCAACCACAAGGACAGACATTGCCTCAGAGTGAAAGGTTGGGGAAAAATATTCCAAGCAAATGGTCACAAGAAACAAGCTGGGGTAGCTATTCTAATATCTAATAAAATAGACTTTCAACCAAAATTAGTCAAAAGAGACAAGGATGGTCACTTCATACTTGTCAAAGGTAAAGTCAACCAGGAAAACATCACGATTTTGAACATCTATGCTCCGAATACAAGGGCTCCGACATTTGTAAAAGAGTTATTAACAAAGCTTGCCCCATTCATCGATACCCACACATTAATAGTGGGAGACTTCAACACCCCACTTTCACTCAAGGATAGGACTTTGATTTCAAAACTAAGCCGGGAAATAACTTCATTAACCAATGTCATGAATCAAATGGATCTAACAGATATCTACAGAACTTTCCACCCAAACGCAAAGGAGTATACCTTTTTCTCAGCACCCCATGGAACGTTCTCTAAAATTGATCACATAGTTGGTCACGAAGCAAACCTCAACAGATACAAGAAGATTGAAATAATACCTTGTATCTTATCAGATCACCATGGTCTAAGGCTGGACTTCAACAACAATAGAAATAACAAAAAGCATACCAACACGTGGAAACTAAACAACTTTCTACTTAATGACACATGGGTCACGGAAGAAATAAGGGAAGAAATAAAAGACTTCCTGAAATTCAATGAAAATGATGGAACAACATACCCAAATTTGTGGGACACATTGAAAGCAGTGCTAAGAGGAAAATTCATAGCACTAAGTGCCTTTAAAAAGAAAATGGAGTCATCCCACATAAACAACCTAACAACACATCTGGAAGCCCTAGAAAAAAAAGAAGCAGAAACACCCAAGAGGAGTAGACGCCTGGAAATAATCAAACTCAGGGCTGAAATCAATAAATTAGAAACAAAGACAACAATCCAAAGAATCAACAAAACCAAGAGCTGGTTCTTTGAGAAAATTAACAAGATAGACAAACCGTTAGCCAATCTAACTAAAAGACAAAGAAAAGCTATCCAAATTAACAAAATCAGAAATGAAAAGGGAGACATAACAACAGACACCGAAGAAATACAAAGAATCGTAAGGACCTACTTCAAAGACATTTATGCCACAAAATTTGAAAATTTAAGGGAAATGGACAAATTTCTCGACCGATTCCATTTACCAAAATTGAACCAAGACCAGATAAACAAATTAAATAGCCCTATTTCGCCTATAGAAATAGAAGCAACCATTGATAGTCTTCCAACCAAAAAAAGCCCAGGGCCAGATGGTTTCAGCGCAGAATTCTACCAGTCCTTCAAAGAGGAGCTAATACCGATACTATTCAAGCTATTCCGAAAGATAGAAATGGAGGGAATATTACCAAACTCCTTTTATGAGGCCACAGTCACATTGATACCTAAACCCCACAAAGACCCAACAAAAAAAGAGAATTTCAGACCAATTTCTCTTATGAACATTGATGCAAAAATACTCAACAAAATACTCGCAAAGCGAATACAACAGCATATCAAAGACATCATTCACCATGACCAGGTAGGCTTCATTCCAGGAATGCAGGGATGGTTTAACATACGGAAATCCATCAATGTAATCCACCATATAAACAAACTGAAAGAGAAAAACCATATGATCATCTCTTTAGATGCAGAAAAAGCATTTGACAAAATCCAACACCCATTTATGTTTAAAGTTCTGGAGAGATCGGGAATACAAGGCACTTTTCTAAACACAATAAAGGCTATATATAGCAAACCAATAGCCAACATTAAATTAAATGGAGAGATACTCAAGGAAATCCCTCTAAAATCAGGGACCAGACAAGGCTGCCCACTTTCCCCATACCTCTTTAATATAGTTCTTGATGTTCTAGCCAGAGCAATAAGACATCAAAAGGAGATCAAGGGGATCCAAATGGGAAAGGAAGAAGTAAAATTATCCCTATTTGCAGATGATATGATAGTGTATATAAGTGACCCCCAAAATTCCACCAGAGAACTCCTACAGCTGATAAACACCTTCAGCAAATTGGCAGGATACAAAATAAACTCAAAAAAGTCAGTAGCTTTCCTATATACAAATGACAAACAGGCAGAGGAAGAAATTAGAAAAATTACTCCCTTCACGATAGCCACAAGCAATATAAAATATCTAGGAATAACCCTAACCAAGCAAGTGAAGGATTTATTTGAAAAAAACTTTAAACCTCTGAAGAAAGAGATTGAAAATGACATCAGAAGATGGCGGGATCTACCATGTTCGTGGATTGGAAGAATCAACATAGTAAAAATGGCCATCTTACCAAAAGCAATTTACAGATTCAATGCAATCCCTATCAGAATACCTACTAAATATTTTGAAGATATTGAAAGAACAATTCTCAACTTCATATGGAGAAACAAAAAGCCCAGAATAGCAAAAACAATCCTTTACAATAAAAGATCCGCTGGAGGAATCTCCATACCTGATCTCAAGTTGTACTATAGAGCAACAGTAATTAAAACAGCATGGTACTGGCACAGCAATAGGCTAGTGGATCAATGGAATCGAACTGAAGACCCAGAGATGAATCCACACACATTTGCTCACCTGATTTTCGACAAAGAAGCCAAATCCATTCAATGGAAAAACGACAGCATCTTCAACAAATGGTGCTGGTCTAACTGGATGTCTACATGTAGAAAAATGCAATTAGACCCCTATTTGTCACCATGCACAAAACTCAAGTCCAAGTGGATTAAAGACCTCAACTTAAAACCACAGACATTAACCCAGTTAGAGGAAAAAGTGGGGAAGAGTCTGGAACTCATAGGCACAGGAGACAACTTCCTGAACAGAACACCAACAGCCCAGGCCTTAACATCAACAATTAATAAATGGGACCTCATGAGGCTGAGAAGCTTCTGTAAGGCTGGTGACACTGTCAAGAGAACAAAGCGACAGCCTACAGACTGGGAAAAGATCATCACCGACTCTTCATCTGACAAAGGTCTAATATCCAAAATATATAAAGAACTTAAGAAATTAAACACCACCAAACCAAATAACCCAATAGAGAAATGGGGCGCAGAGCTAAACAGAGAATTCTCAACAGAGGAATATCAAATGGCTGAGAAACACTTAAAGAAATGCTCGACCTCCTTAGTCATCAGAGAAATGCAAATCAAAACGACACTGAGATTCCATCTTACACCCATCAGAATGGCTAAGATCAATAACTCAACTGACACCTCATGCTGGCGAGGGTGTGGAGAAAGAGGAACACTCCTGCATTGCTGGTGGGAATGCAAACTAGTACAACCACTTTGGAAAGCTATCTGGTGCTTTCTCAGAAAAATGGGAATAGGGCTTCCTCAAGACCCAGCTATTCCACTCCTTGGAATATACCCAGAGGATGTACTACCACACAACAGGGACATATGCTCAACCATGTTCATAGCTGCCTTATTCATAATAGCCAGAACTTGGAAACAACCTTCAACAGAAGAATGGATAAAGAAACTGTGGTACATATACACTATGGAATACTACTCAGCTATTAAAAACAAGGAATTTCCAAAATTTGTGGACAAATGGATTGAACTAGAAATTGTCATAATGAGTGAGTTCACACAGAAGCAAAAAGAGCTAAATGGTATATACTCACTTATATCGAGACACTAGCCCAAGGTGTACGTCCCCATGAAAAACTGTACCTACCAGAATAATGGGTAAGAGGGGAGGACATCCTATTGAAACTTTAGGTGTGAGAAGCCTGGGAGAAAGAGGAAATGGAAGGATCCAGTGGGTCCTGGAAAACTACAGGCGAGTCTGGGCCCTGGGGTCCTCCGCAAACTGTGGCAACAGCCAAGGAAAAAATAGGCAGTAAAAACCTTGAACCCCTACCCGGACTAGCCGATGGACATTCTCCACTGTTGAGTGGAGAAGAAGATCTAACTCTCACACAAACTCTGGTGCCCCATATTTGATCATGTCCCTTGGATGGAGATGCCTGGTGGCACTCAGAGGAAAGATAATAGGTCACCAAGGAGAGACTTGATACCGTATGAGCATATTCAGGGGGAGGAGATCCCCCTCAGACACAGACATAGGGGAGGGGAGTGGGGGGGAAGTGGGAGGAAGGGAGGGATGGGAGGATACATGGGATGGGCTAACAACTGAGATGTAATATGTATAAATTAATAAAAATGTATTAAAAAAATTTCAAACCAAAAAAAAAAATTATTCTAAAATTATAGCTATTTACTTTTTGTTAAATGTCCAAAGAACACTATGTAACATTTCAAGTCATTTTCTATGTATTGATGACTACTTTCCACAGGTAGGTAATTTAGGGGTTTTCACCGTCCCCATTCAATGGATCAGGAAAGAAATGGCTTTCAAAGCATTTAATAATTACATTTTCATTGAATTATTTTTCTCCTATGTCTTTCTTTATATTCTATAACCAACATTACCACTTTGCATATTTACCTCCCTGATTACTTTAATGACTGATTTATTTTTTCTTTCATCAATAAAATTTTTATACGTTGAGCCATCATTTATGTTTGATATTTGAGTTCTTTTGTACTCTTCAACATATACAATGAAAGGAGTGAGACTTCTGTCTGAAAGTGCTGTGTTTAAATTTTTTATCACATTAAAGTGCTTACTAAAGGGTAGATGAATTTCTGAAAGAAGTAACTTGAGAAGCTAAAATAATCCTTGTTGAAGATATTTTTAAAACAGCAAAGAACTTTGGATTAGATCAATTTTTCTGAATATTCCCTATAAATTATGGATTTAGTAACTTGTATTTACTTAGATAATGTCATAGGAAAACCACAGTTTATACTGATGCTTTGTCAGCAACAACACATTTGTTTAAGGCTAAAATTAAACAGAAGAATTTAGAGCTTCTTTTCAAGTCAGAGTAGAGAAAACATTTGAAGAAGCTGAGATGTAATTATTTAAACATAGCTTGCATTTAAAAGATAGATAAGTCAGTCATTTAACCTGCTTTCTTTTTTCACACTGATTTTATGTGACATAAGAATTGGTTTTCATCATTATTTACACCTATCCTTTCCATTCTTTAAATGTATTAAAGAGTGTTGAAAATTATTGTTTGTAGCATTTCTGGAGGAGGAGGAAGAAAAATCCTTCCACTTGGGTTATGATTTATGTTTTCTGATGACAATAAGAATTACACTTGTATGTGTAAGAAAATAATGTGACTTCTTGCTATGAAAGTTCTTTGCCACAAAGTTCAAATGACCACCAAGGATTTCTCATTACTGTATGCAAACACATGAGCTGTGGATTGATTCTTACTTAATAACCAGACCACCAACTTTGTAAGTGCCATTAGCTGCAATACAATCTTGGGCACTGTGCAAAACAATCATGATTTTCTTCTGGTGTGTTTCAGACCATCTATGGAAGGCTCAAAAGGAGCACATATTATTTCACACTTACATGTCAAGTTGATGAAAAAAGTGGGCATGCTGAAATGCTTTCAGAGTTACAATTCAAGTGAGAAACTCAACTGCATATTAAATTCATGGATGAACAATGGAAACTTGAAAGCCATAATTTCAAAGTTTTATTTCTACAAGTATTGGCATATGACACCAAATCATTAAGTCTGGCATAATATAAAATTGAACACATGAGAGATTTACATAGGGATAAGAGGGCTTTGTGAAGTTTGAAAAAAACTGTAGATGACATTCATAATGCAGTATGTCTATCTTGCAAAGTACAAACGGAACAATAGTTTTTTAATAGAACCCCCCATCTAATTTCCATGGTAATTTACACACCTAATGTCCTTATATAACAAGGAATTCACAAGAAACTGCTCAATGTGGAAATATTGTTAGGTAGACATAGATAATTTCTTAGATTTTTTTGTGATATATGTAGATACCTATTATTCTGGCATGAAAGATACACTAATATATTTTGTCATTATATATATAGGTATATATATTAATTTATTCTTATTACATCTCAATTGTTGTCCCACCCCTTGTATCCTCCCATTCCACCCTCCCTCCCATTCTCCCCCTATTTCCTTCCTCTATGACTGTGACTGAGGGGGACCTCCTCCCCCTGTATATGCTCATATGGTACCAAGTCTCTTCTTGGTAGCCTGCTATCCTTCTTCTGAGTGCCACCAGGCCTCCTCATCCAGGAGATATGGTCAAATTTGTG
Organism: Acomys minous; assembly: GCF_964271855.1. Classification (NCBI taxonomy): domain Eukaryota; kingdom Metazoa; phylum Chordata; class Mammalia; order Rodentia; family Muridae; genus Acomys; species Acomys minous. The sequence goes on along the minus strand of NC_140489.1, from coordinate 65,087,644 downwards.
GCACCAGAGTTCATGTGAAAGTCAGACCCCACTCTCCACTCAACTGTGAAGAATGTCCTGTCCATTGGGTAGATCTGTGTAGGGGTTCGAAGTTTACTGCATGTACTGTCCTTTGCTGGTTCCATAGTTTGAGCAGGACCCTTGGGCCCAGATCCACCCATCCTAATATTCTTCTTGTAGGTTTCTAGGACCCTCTGGATCCTTCTATTTCCTCATTCTCCCATGCTTCTCTCATTTAGAGTCTAAATAGGATGTCCTCTCCTCTGTCCCACTTTCCTGATAGGTGAAGACATTCATGGGACATGCCTCTTGGGCTAGTGTTCAGATATAAGTGAGTATATACCATCTGAATCTTTCTGAGGCTTTTGTCATTTTTATTTGGTTGAAAATAGATTTTTTTCATCCAATATATGCTTACTACAGTTTCTTCTCCACCGATTCCTCTGGTATCCACCCCATATCCCCCCTTTTCAAAATCCACAGCCTTTCTGTCTCTTGTTAGAAAACAAACAGACATCTAAAGAATAATAGTAAAATAAGATTTTTTTTTAATTAAAGAAAATGGAATAGGAAAAATGTGTAAACAAACAGAAGAAAAACAGCCAAAGAAACAGCACCACAAAACCATACAGACTCAGAGACACAAATGTTTATACAAAGGAATTCATTAAAAACATAAAACTGGAATCCATAATATGTATACAAAGGACCTCTAAGTTAGGAAGGAAGGAAGGAAGGAAGGAAGGAAGGAAGGAAAGAAGGAAGGAGAGGAAGGAAGGAAGGAAGGAAGAAAGAAAGAAAGAAAAAAAGAAAGAAAGAAAGAAAAAAGTAAGAATGAGGAAGAAAGGGAAGGAGTGTGGAAAGGTGGGAGGGGGAGGGAGGGAGGAAGGAAGGAAGGGAGGGGAGAAGGAATGAACGAACAAATGAAGGAACAAAAGAACGAAGGAAGGAAGGATCCCGGACAAAATATTATGAGACAAAGAATCTCCAAAGATCCTACTGCATCCATTTTGTGTTGGCCTTCAACTGCTCAACATAGAGCCTGCCTTATGACTAGTTTGTATCCCTAGTGATACTCTGTCAGAGAGAACTAATTTTTCATTTGTGAGAGTTGTCAGTTGGAGATAGCTTCTGAGTAAGGGATTGGGACTTATGTTCCCTTCTCCTCTCAGGGGTGGGATCTCATCTAACACAGACAGGTACAGGCCCAGTCCATGTTCCTGAAGCCTCTGTAAGCTCATTTATGAGTTGGTCCTGCTGTGCTTCGAAGTTCTTGTTTCTTTAGTGTCTTAAAACATTTTCACCCCTTCTTCCATAGAATTTCCAGAATCCTGAGGAGAGGGGTTTGATGAAGGCATCTTATTTAGTACTGAGTGTTCCAAGTTTTTTGGCTGTCTGAATACTGTCCATGGTGGGTCTCTGTATCTGTTCCAATCTACTGCAGAAGGAAGCTTCTTTCATGATGGCTCAACAAGGCACTAATCAATGAGCACAGCCTAATGTTTTTAGGAGTCATTTTATGGCTACACTTCTTTAGCAGAATAATAGAATTTTAAATTGTGCTAAGTCTCTGACTAATCTCTTCTCAGTTCATGGCTACCTTAGCCTTTAGCAGTATCAAAGATGGGTTCCATCTCAAGGAGTTGGCCTTAAATGCAATCAGATATTGGTTAGTTATTCCCAGAAGCTTTGTGCCACTACCACACCAGAGTAACTTGTAGGCAAAGCATCACTGTAGGTGGAAGAGTTTGTGTTTACCTTTCTTCTTTAGTAGCCTGGAAAGTACCTTACAGTCCCATGAAAACAATTCCGTCAGCATGAAATTTATATGTAGACACAAGCATGACTTCTCCATGTTCAATGACTTGTGTAGATTTTGTCTTCAGTGATAGGGCCTTATATTAGTTTGTGGAGAGCCAGCGATAGCCTTGGCAATAGCCTGGGTTTCTTATGGATATTCATGGGACAGATTTGGCCAAAACCTAAAGTATATGTAAGCCATTCTCAGCCCTGGAAGCTTCAGTTGGTAATAAGAGATGTCAAGTTGGGTCTACACCTCCCTGTTATTTGATACTTTCTTATATATTGCTTTCATATATGTATGTATTTTAGAAAGCTTCTACTGTATTTGCTTGTCTAAGACCTCTCTAACGGCTCTTAGTTTTAGTTGTCCGTTCCTGTCTATCATTCCTCACCCCTTCTCCCTCCATCTCCACATTTTATCTTCCCATTCTTTCCACCCTTTCAGCCCCAGTCCTTACCTACATTGTTTGAGATTAAATATGCTTTAAAAATCTTTTTATTGTTTTGTTTTCTGAGATAGGATTTCTCTGTGTAATAGGCCTGGCTCTCCTGGACTTACTTTGTAGACCAGGCTGGCCTTGAACTCACAGAGATCTGCCTGCCCCTGCCTCCCAAGTGCTGAGATTACAGGCTTGTGTCACCACAGTGTATACTAAGGGTGTGTGTGTGTGTGTGTGTGTGTGTGTGTGTGTAGTCCATCCAGATCATACTGTAATCTAGGGTGTGTCTGCATTTCACCTGGAATGCAGAACAGAAGTAAAGTCATAGAACTACATACTGTGAAACCACTGAGCTATCAAAAAGAATCCTTCCATCCAAGACATCTGGGAGCATCTAACTTGTGCAGTGTAACTGATAAAAGGCACTAGGGAGATGAAAGGTATGTGGTGGTTTGAATGAGAGATTTCCCCCACAGGATTGGGCGTTTGAATACTTGGTCTCTAGATGGTGGCACTGTTTGGGGAGGTTATGGGGAGGTGATTGTGAGAGGGAATGTATCACTGGGGTAGGCTTCAAAAGTTTAAAGGCTCATGCCATCTCCTGTTCTCTATTTTTTCTTTTTTCTTGCATTTGAGGATGTGAGTTCTCAGCTTCTTTTCCTTCTGCCACTGCTTCTTGCAGTTTAGACTGCCCTACAACTATGGACTCTTATCCCCACAGATTCTGAAGACAAAGTAAAGCACTTTGTGGCTGCAGTTGATTGTGATGTTTTAGCACAGCAACTGGCAGCAAACAAATACAGACAGTGGGCCCATGTGGGAAAGAACCTGAGTATGATGTGTGTGGAGGGAATATGAAAGACTTTAAAACTTTGGAATAGAAAAATGCTTGGATGTTCTTAGAAGAGCCTAAAAGGCCATTCAGTCGGAACTAAGAGCAATGCAAACTGGCAAGACCAGCTCAAGAGACTTCAGAGAAGAACAGTATTAGCAGCTTGGTTAAAGGCCATTTAAGTGATGTTCTGGAGAAGAATCTGTCCCCTTAGTCTAAGAAATTGCCTGAGGTTAAATTATAAGACAATCACAAATCCCATTGGCAGAAGAAATTTCAAAACATCAAGTCTACAGGAAAAAGAGTCGGTAGAACTAAAATACACAATTTAAAACTTGGAGGGAGGGAGGGAGAGAGAGAGAGAGAGAGAGAGAGAGAGAGAGAGAGAGAGAGAGAGAGAGAGAGAGAGAGAGAGAGAGAGAACAAAAACAAACAAAAAAATCTCAAAAACAAAACAAAACAAAACCCTCAAATATTGAAGCTTAGCCTTACATATATACAGCCAGTGCAAGTCCTGGAAGAGAGGCTGCAATTATTATGGAGGTAGTATGCCACTGATAGAAGACATGATCTCCAATGGCATAAATGGAAGGATGCCACCAGGAAAAGATGCAAACCACCTAAGCTTCCAACTTGTGAAAGGAAAAGTCCTAAGCAACTTTCTGTTCCTATAAAACAATTGCAAACAAAAAGCTGCCAATATGGTTCACAGGGTAAGAATCCTTTTCCAGCTCTGAGTCTAATTTTCCAGTGTCATCCATGTGGTCTTGAGTTTAGAAGTGTGAAGGATACAATAATGATAGGGAGTTGCTGAAGTTGAGCAGCATGTGTGAAGGGGATTCCTGTATAAATTTCCTGACGAGTAGGAGACCCAGAGAAGGCACTGTGGGAAGCTATGAGGATCAAGCATGGGTAACAGTATAGACTCAAAGGGTTTAGAGATGCCAGATCTATGAGACATCTGCCAAGAGCTGCAAAAAGGAGATATGTGTTTCAGGCAGCAAAGCTGAAAGTGCGGAACTTCTAAGCTCTTAGAAACTCAAGTCCCAGACTTAAGGCACAAAGCTACAGGATTTGGTGTTTGATCTTCTGTGGTTTGGCTTTGCTTTGGTGTGCAGTTTCCTCACTATACCCCATTTCTCCATTTTGGAATGATAATGTCCAATCTGTGTCATTATATGTTGGAACTATCTAATGTTTTTTGTGATTCTTTTCAGGGGCTTATAGTTAAGAGATCATCTAGCTTCTCAGAACAGACTTCTGACTTTTACACAGTTTTGATATTATGAAAAAGTATAAGGGTTTTAAAGTTGGTCTAAATATGTTTTATATTATGGTATGGCATGAGCTTTTGGGGGTCAGGGAGCAGAATGTGGAGGCTTGAATAAAAATGTTCCCTCATTGGCTCTGGAGTTTGATGTCTTGGTTTGCTGTTTGGAGGGGTTATGGGGAGGTGCTCTCTTGCTGGAGGAAGTAAATTACTGGGCTCCTGTGGCTTTGAGAGTGTAAAGCTTCTGGAGCCTCAAACCAGAATAAGCTATTTTCCCTAAGTGGCCTGTGGTCCTAGAGTTTTAGCACCGAAACAGACTGAAAATTAAGCAGTATTCAACTCAAAACTTACACTTGGAAAGTGAAACACACACTTAACACCATGAGTAAAATGTAGAAATTTTTGCACTCATTGGTGAAACATCAGAAATGAGTTGCTCCAAGTCATGTGCAGGAAAGGTTATTGTGCTTTGAAGTGCTATGCTGGTTATTTTAGGGAAAGTGTTTGCCTCCCCAGATAATTGGGCTTCTTAGCTGAATAAAAGTAGGCCTGTATTTGGGTATTCTGCAGCACTTGAAATATTAATATATTCACAATAATAATCCAAATAAAGGCTGAAATTTTTCTAAATTTATTAAGAGAAAGAATAAAACAGAAATACAGCTCTAGTTTTCTCC